>NW_005354999.1:359650-449485 GCF_000412655.1 Myotis brandtii
AGAGAGAGAGAACAGATTGGTAATTTCATGGGTTAAGGATGAGGGATGAGGAAGAGGTGAGCTGGAAGAAAGTGGTGTGATTATAAAAGGACAATGGGGGGAATATTTGTGGTGATGGCAATGTTCTGTATCTTGACTGTATCGATTCCAATTTCCTGGTTATGATAATGTGCTCTCTTTTCCAAAATGCTACTGCCATCAGGGGAAACTGGGTAAATGGTGTACAGGATCTCCCTGCATTATTTCTTACAATTGTATGTAAATATGCAATCATCTCAAAATAAAAAAGTTAATTTTAAAAGTATTGATAAAAACGTAAAAAACTGAATGTAGAGGAAATAATATCCTAAACAAATTTCCCAATAATTAGAAATATGCCACATATAATTTTAAATTATGAGCATGGAGAGTGTCATCATTAAGTCACATCCATTCAACTTCCAGATGAACAAGTATGTAGATTCATTACACTACCTAATGAGTGTCAATGCTAGTTGAACTTCTGATTCTTTTCTTTCCGTCAGAACAAAAGAAAGAATTGCTCTAATGATTAAGTTTTACTAAGTTTTCTTTCAATATAAGCAAATTGAGGCCAAATAATAATTTTGTAAATGTCTCTTAGTCTCTAGTGGAAGCGTTCCTAAAATTGGTGTCACAGAAGGTTTGATGCTGCATCATGGAATGTGCCACTCTGTTCAATGATTCACATCTCACCTGGGAAGTCACGTTACCAAGAAAAACGTATAAAATATTCCTCTTTGTCCTGTTCTAAAGTAGAGGATACCAATAAGGCACAATGTTAGTTAACAGCTACGAATGAAATAGAGCAAAATGAAGACCAACGTATAAAGTGATTAGACCCCAAAGACTCACTACAAGTCTCAGGTCCTCACAAATGAGGGGGAAAAGGAGTGCTGAGGTGAGGGGTACAGGGTACGGAATGATCAGAGGAAGCAGCCCTCCGAGCCTGCTCACTGGAGCAGATACACAAGCAGAGACAGAACTAACCTTGATCTAAAAAAGTGGTCTCCAAACACACAGGCACAAGAAAAATCTTGATCGTATAGGCAAAGAGCAACCTAGCAAAGCTTATCTCCCAGCAACCCTGGCTCACACTTTTTTAATTAGGTCCTTAATGCAGAAAAATGGAAAGCTTATATCAGAATTTCTGTGTCTATTACCTGTAGTTGCTATAAATATGCACACACTAATGGACAGTGTTATTTTAATTGAATAGAAGGTGTCTTATTTCTGAAATTAACATTTTTCAGAGCTTAACAAGTTATTTGTAATGTGAGCAAGGTACTAAGTAAAAAACAAATACACAGCCCAAAAACTATTTGTGGGTAGACATCTGGAGCCCAGGATGCCACCTAGAACCAGCCCTGATGTCACAACCCATGCTTATTACACTACATTTAAAATTTTCAGAAAAAAAGGGAAGAAAAAATTAAACAAATATCTCTGGTGTATTGTTGTGTAGAATGACCCTGTCTACTTCCTTGTATCACTTGTTGCCATGGTTTATTTAATTAGTTCCTGCTAATGGCAATTTAGCTATCAACCTAATTACTAAATTAAAAATATGTAACATTTTAAAATAAATTAGAGCTAGGTAGATAATCTGTTATAGCTTCATTCAAATCTCTTTACTGCTCTCAACTTTGATGCTAAAAAGGGAATAAAAACACAGTTCTACTTTGAATTGCATATGCCATTCTAGCAAATGTCAAAAGTTTTATTGACCCTGCCATGCAGTCCACTATTAAGGAAACATAATTTATTTGCCTTTATTTTTAGTTTATGCAAAATATCTGGTACATTGTCATACATTCGCATCTTTAAGAAAGAAAAAAGTGATATTAAGGCATTTATCCTTTTTATTATTTTTTATTTAATGTAGGATCTGAATCCAGTTGTTCAAAACCTGCAAATTAAATAACAAATATAAAACATTACAAGTAAGCAATACATATAAGGAAAGAAAATACATTTTGTTCATCAAGGGAATAAAAACACAGTTCTACTTTGAATTGCATATGCCATTCTAGCAAATGTCAAAAGTTTTATTGACCCTGCCATGCAGTCCACTATTAAGGAAACATAACGTATTTGCCTTTATCTTTAGTTTATGCAAAATATCTGCTACATTGTCATACATTCTCATCTTTAAGAAAGAAAAAAATGATATTAAGGCATTTATCCTTTTTATTATTTTTTATTCAATGTAGGATTTGAATCCAGTTGTTCAAAACCTTCAAATTAAATAACAAATATAAAACATTACAAGTAAGCAATACATATAAGGAAAGAAAATACATTTTGTTCATCAATATTATGGAAATTTTGTTTCTTCACCTAAAAATAAAATGATAGTTTAATATCATAGTACATTAGAACTAGAGAAAAACATAAAATCATTAGCTTTAACTTTGTCATTTTTCAATTGTAGAAAGTTTGGGGGCAAAAAGTTTTGGTGATTTGCATGGCATAGCAAGTGAGTGGCAGATTGAAGACAAAGTAGAAGTCTCTTAGCTTCTATTCTGTTGCTTTATCCACCAAACATGCTGTTTCTTATCATTTAGAGATGCTCAAAAATTTACTAAAAAAGAAGAACTAGAACATATTAGTTCTCCTCAAACAACCCCTGTCTACTGGAATGTTTAAAAATAAACTTTTTTTCATTTAAACCAACAAAAGGACACCAACAAATAAAAATAAAATTATAGCAACTATAAGGTAAACATTTACATTTGATACAATTTTTATTTTTAGATAGTTGGTTTCTATAGTTGACCTATCTAACATATTTTGAAAGGTGGCTTTTCTATTAGTAGAAAGTATTACACACATGTGCTTGAGTGATATCTATAATAATCTATAATAATAAAAGCATAATATGCTAATTAGACTGGACAGCCAAACGTCCTTCCAGACGTCCTTTCGGATGACCTTCCAGACAAAGCCCTGGCAGCTGTGAGGGCTAAGGGCGGCCGCAGCAGTGGCGGGGTGATGGGGGCAGCGTGCACCTTCCCCTGATCAGCCTAGTCACCTCCCTCAGAGGGAAGCCAGACTGAGGCTTAGGCCCGTTCCCCGCAGGGAGTGGGCCTAAGCCATCAGTAGAACATCGCCTGAGGGGTCCCAGACTGTGAGAGGGCGCAGGCCAGGCTGAGGGACCCCCCTCCCCCCGCCACCCTGAGTGCATGAATTTTCACGCACCAGGCCTCTAGATTATATATATCCCTCTCTCTCTGTCTCTCTCTCACATGCACATGCACACACACACAAGCACATGCAACAAAAGTGCAGTTATTAATTTTTTAATGACAAATGGGAGCACAGAGGTCTTTGATCTTTGCATGCCATCCATATGACAGACTAGTATTTAATGTAGTTCAGGAAAATAAAGCAAATCAACGTAAAACATTTTTAATTAGTGGTTTAACTACGTGATTAATGATGCCTTTTTAAAGAAAATTCCTGTACCAGTAAATGAAAAACTCATTATTTCTAAAAGCTGGTTTCTCTACCTAATGACTTCTTCTAATAGGCAGATCAATTGAACAACAACGTATGAAACCTATTAGCCTGAACATTTTCACAGGGAACAAAATTGAATGTTGAGTTGCAGGTTGTTGATCAGCTAATCTGAAAGTAATGAAACAAACATCCTACAAAGGCTTCTGGTAAAATAGCATGTGGCTGGCTTTTAAACAACTACACAACAGAGCCGGATTCTTTTTTCATAATGGAGTAATATGTACCAAAAAGGAAAGCACTTATGAAAAGATTAAATTAGCCCCTGAAAACACAATTCTGGTTATGTTAAGATGCTATACCCATCTATTTTGGGGAAATTTCAGCCCTGTTTGAAATGTCTAAAAAATAAAATTTATCCCAGGAAAAGAGGTCAAATGGGTCTTGAAATATCTGGTTAATAATAGGCAGAATTCCGTCTTAACTTCACTGTTTTCTGGAAGAGGAGATATGTTTATTTAGGATGGTAGAGTATTTGTTTAATAAAATGTAATACATTACCCAATAGCCAACTTTTTATTGGAACTAGTTATTAGCCTCAAAAGAAGGGTTCTTCTAAAGTCAGTAAAACAGTGACTTTGTTAGTAAACTATAATAAGACTTGGCCAGCTAAACTTTGTGTTACTCCAGTTTAGCAATTTTTTATATACATATTTTTATTGATTTCAGAGAGGAAGGGAGAGGAAAAGGGAGTTAGAAACATCAATGATGAGAGAGAATCATTGATTGGCTGCCTCCTGCATGCCCCCTACTGAGGATCTAGCTCGCGTAACCTGGGCATATGTGCCCTTGACTAGAATTGAACCTGGGACCCTTCAGTCCACAAGCCAACACTCTATCCACTGAGCCAAACCGTCTAGGGCCAGTTTAGCAATTTCACAGATGAATGTCTTTGAATGTGGCCTGAACTTCACTGAGCCTCAGTGAACTCATCTATAAATTGGAGACAATATTTCAAAGGTTTATACTGAAATACAAGATGGTGCATGTAAAGCATTTATTTAGCAGGTATTTGTTGTAGAATTATTTTTACAACAATAATTATTGTTATACTGTATGTCAACAAAATGTTGTTATCTTCACCAATCAATTGTGCTTACTACTCTGTAATTGAGCCCCCAAAACAAAAATGGTACATCAACTTTTTTGAAAACTTAACTGATTTTCCTTATTATGTTTATACAAATTAATTCTCAAATTAAACATAAATATGATTGTTGTCATTAGAGTTTTTCTAAGGTGGTCATATATCATCTATGAACATAGAAGTGGCTGAGGGCTAATTTAACACGTCTTAACTTCACTGTTTTCTGGAAGAGGAGATATGTATATTTAGGATGGTAGAGTATTTGTTTAATAAAATGTAATACATTACCCAATAGCCAACTTTTTATTATTGGAACTTATTAGCCTAAAAAGTGTGGTAAGTACTCATCTCCTTTCCTATCCACTGAAATTGTACTCATCCTTCCAGGCATAAATGCTTCCTTTTTCCAAAAAGATTTATGCCAATGCCAAAGTCAAATAGATAGTTCTTTCCTCTCAGTGAAACAGTGAGTTGCTTGTACTTCTCTTTGGCCCTTCTTTCATTCTGTTCCTGTTATAATTGTCTACTTGTGTGGGCCATGGGCTGTGATCTGAAATAGCTTCCAATTGCATCTCAAACCCCTCAGAGGGTTAGCAAGGACAGACACGATATGGCTCTTGTGCACTTCTCTAGCCTTTCCCTGGACCACTCATAATCTAGCTCTCCACCACCTGCCTGTATATACATCTGCCTGGAAGGTTCTTTTCCTGCCCTGGCATGTATCTCACCTTTTTTGTTTCATCTCAAACATTGACCCTTAAGAGAGGCTTCCTCTGATCACACTTTCAAAGTATCAAAGCCACCACCATCTCTCACCTGAACTCTAGCAGCAGCTTTAGAATTGGCGTCCCAGTTGCCATTCTTTACTTGCATTCTCACCATGATAGCAGCCAGAGTGATCATTTAAAAACTTATATAGTGTATGGTAAACTCTTGGAAAATATTATGATTATGTGTTTTTTTCCTGCCAGTTCTAATTCATTTACTTCTTTGACAACTGCATGCAAGCGTTTCTATAGTTCAGTGTTGGTGTACACATATTTGCAAATGGAGCTGTAGAAGCTATCTAGGAGTCACTTTGAAGACTTGGCTAAATTCAGCTCTTGCTGCTTTTCCAAAAACCAAATTATGTGTGAAAATAGAATATGAAATAGTAATTTATGATACAAAGCAAGTCTGTTATGTGCAAATTGCCATCCAAAGTAAAACTTAGAAAAACATGGAGTAATATTTCAGGAAGTGATTATTAGGTTCAAATATAGAGCAAATAAGGTACTTTCTACTTTAACTTTTTCAAGTTATGGAGGAAAAATGTTTTTTTAATTTGTTTTTTTATACTGCACTAAAACATAATGAGTAGTGTGTTGAGCTATTATAATTCACAAAGTACATTTAGATTACATGTCTGAGAAAAATAGCTACATAGCTAGTGTGTCAACTTATCAAATATGCAATACCTGTGTATGGGAAAATAAATTAAGAGCATAAGAAATATATGAGTGCTACTAATTTTATAAAGGAAACTAGTCCAACAAATTCTCATTAACCTCTAGATTAAAATACTATGTGAAACTAATTTGTGTCCTGCTAGAATTGCATGTTTAATATTCTTTTTATAATTTTAATTTGTTCTCTATCTTTTCTCCCCAGACCTTGATATTAAAATTAGAAACCATACATGACAATTATAAATTTAATCTTTAACTCTATCTGGCTGTTCCTCACCTTTGGCTAAAGCTTAGAATGATATATAGTGAATGAATATAAATTTCCATTTGTTTTGTATGCAATTGGTATACCTAATTATGTTCCCAGTGATTTTACATAATGAAATTTACATTGTGTCACATAATAGAAAATAAGTTAAAATGTTTTGTTTAGCTTATAAATGCACATTACCAATGAATACAAGAAAATTATTAATGTTAGATGCAATCATGGCAACATCAATACACATAGTAATGAGAACCTGACTCAGACATAATATGAATACATGAATATACAAAGTCCTTTTTGTTATGTTTTAATATATGTATGTGCATTTTAGTTTTACTTCTAGATGTTAATCCAATTTCTGTCCCTGGATTGCAAAGTGTATACTACAGTAGTGAAAAGAAGCTTATCTTGCCTTTTAGTTTACCAAGACTTGCTTTTAATCTCATTTCAGCAAATACTTTGGGTGTGGGTAGTGATATGAGTTCATCTATAGTAGTGCAAATCCACTATGATGTGTAGACTTGTTAATTTCTCTTGTATTTCTGCCAAGTTTGGTTTTATATATTTTAAGGCTCAGTGACCTTAAATATTTTATTTTCACTAATAAACTGTACTAAACTTCAAATAATACAAGGAGCTAGGAAAATTTCATTCTGATATTAACATTATACTTTCATCTTCATATTTTGACTCCACAAGGAATTTATCTATATATAAGCCTAATATGCAAAGTGTCCCCTTGGGAGTTTGACCGACCAGGAGTTCGATCGCTCTCTATGATGTGCGCTGACCACCAGGGAACAGTGCAGAACGAAAGGAGGCCCCGGCCAGCAGCCAGCAGCCACTAGGGACCTTACCCATGCATGAATTTTATGCACTAGGCCTCTAGTTGTTTTATATACTCAATGTTTGTTTAAATATGCCTTCATATTTACTGCTTTGATTACTTATCACTTGTTTTTGCATATTAGGCCTTTCAGGTAGGATTACTCTTTACTGTCCTGGTTTTTGTTTAAATGGAAATGCCATTCATTTGCTCTCATATCTAAAATATGGTTTTGTTGACTATACAACTCTTTGTTCATAGTTATTTTCTTTCATAATTTTAAAGTATTATTTCATGTCTTCTGGTTTCTATTAAAAAATTAGCTGACAGTCCAATTGATACTCCTTTGATTGTAATCAGTCAACTCCCTGTGGTTCCTTTTAACAATTCTGTGTCTTTTGTGATCTACAGTTTCACTATAAAGTGTCTTTGTGCATATGACTATTAGGATAGGTCAAGGGTTCTCAACCTCAGCACTATTGACATGTTGGCCTGGAAAATTCCTTATTGTTGAAGCTGTCCTTTATCTTACTGGTTGTTTAGTAGTAATTCCTGGCTCTACCCAATAGATACCAGCAGCACCACCGCTACCCCCTCCCCCAACTGTGTCGATCAAAAATGACCTAGACATTGACAAATATCCCATGGGGGCAAAAATCACTCCCCATAGAGAACTGCACAGCTAGTTTAAACTGCATTAAGAAAAAAGCTTCAAAACTTATCAATAGATTACAGCAGCAAATGTTCATATCTCACCTATGCCACATATGTGCATTGTGGGCTGACTGTGGCTTTGCTCCATGTCTTCATTTGCCTGGAATCCAGGCAGATTTTCAGTAATCATGGCAGATGAGAAGGAAGGCCCAACAAAACGTGCTATCTCTTAAGGCTTCAGCCTGTAAAATAGCCATTCACTTCTGCCTCCATTTCATAAACTAAAGCACATTACATTGTCAAGCTTACTATTGATTAGAAGAAATACTGGTCCTCCTTAGGAAGGAGCAGGATATATTTAGGAATAATAATAGCTTCACACAATGTGATTATGGTTTTATTTATTTGACTTCTTGAGTATGCAAATTATAATATTTTATCCCCTCTTGAATACTCTTTTCAAATGTTTTCTTTATCGTGTCTTTTCTTCTGGAACGTCAATTTGTGGTCTAACAGGCTTTCTAAAACCTGTTTCTCACTTAAATACTAAAACCTCTTTGTAACATAAACTCTCTTTTATTTTTACATTTGCTTATTTTTTGTACCTGTACTGCATTCTAAATAATATCTGTTTTCCTCCTAAGTTACACAAGAGACTTACAATATTTTGATCCACCTTCATTATAATTTTTTCCTGGTATATTAGTTCCCTTTTCTATTTAAAAATTCTAAATTTGATTTTATAACAATTAAATTGTTATTGTATTTTACATATTTACCAGCTTTTTAAAAACTATTTATTTCTTCTGGGTCCAGTTTTTTCTCTTAATATATTTCATTCATTAATGGTTCTTTCAGCAAAATTCTATCAGTGATAAAAATTCATCCTTGTGTTGAATATCTTTATTTTACCTGCACTATTGAAGGATATTTTTGGTTGATAGTTATTTTCTCTCAGTATTTTCAGGATCATAATTTTTTTCTGTACTCAATTTTTGCTATTGTGATATTTGCTTTCAAATTTTAATTTTTGTGATTTGTTATTTATAATTTGTGATTTAGCACTGCTCATGTTAATATTTTCATCTTCATCTTTGTTGTTTAGTTTTTCTACAATATATATCAAGGCCAATTACTGATGAGGATTTTAGGTGTTTTTACAATCTGAGGAGTTATTTATTTATCAGTCTAAAAAGTATCTATTATTCTTTCTAAATTTTCTTCTTCTCTATCTTTGTCTCTCCTTTTGAAACTCCCATGTGATAAATGTTACCTTTGTCTTAGTCTACCTTTGATATTTCAACCTCTTTATATCTCTGCTTAACCAATGAGGTAGATCCCTATATAGTACACAGAACATTATAAAAGATGCCATAAACAGGTACAAATAAATACAACACAAATATGTAGACAAAGAAAAGCTTTCTGTATCAGATAAATTATGAAAAATCCTTTCAATGGAAAAGACAAAAAAAACTGTTTTTAAAATAAGAATGTTAACAAAAAGTATCATATGTTAAATGCAAATCACTGGGAATGAAACAAATGACTGCTCTCTTGTTTAAAAATATATATTTATGTAATTTTTCTGTTGACTATTGAGAAAATCCTAACATTGTCATGGTAAAGCATAGCATGGAGATTTATAAAAAATAAAAATTATCTAAGAATATTTCTAAGGTTTTCTATTTCTACCTAGACTTGTAACTTCTTATCATCTTCTCATTATATATACCCCTTGAAATAAAAAGGCAACAATAATGAGAACAGTTTTGGAAATTTTATTTCATTCATCCCTGAACTATTCCTACAGTAATCATTATGATTCTAGACTTAGAGACACCAGTCAAAATTAAGTATATGCTCATCTGATCTTTGTCTTTACAGCTATGCCATTTCATTCTTTTTTTCCCCCTTTGAACAGGACTTCTCACAAGATCTGTCCCAGCTATACTGCAGTAGAATTGCTTTCCTGCTAATCAATAGAAAATATGAACAAGTTTAAACCTTTGACCTTTAGAACAGAAAAATAGCAAAAACAGATACTTTTCTTCTCTGACCCAAAAGAACTGAAATCATTAGTGGCCAATGCTTTGTGCCAGAAGAGATCGAGACACAATTGCACAGAGGGAAGCCACACTTGGAAAATTCAGTTCAGCTAAAAGAAAACAAAGGTCAAGATAGTTTATGTGGATAAATAACTCTGACAGTTGTAAAGGATTTTCCACTTTATGTGGAATAGTCTCCAAACAAAATGCCTGAATGCTTGCTATAATAAATATGTTACCAAGCTTTCCACACAGCTACAATAAATGCTTCTCTTCTCAATACTTCTAAAAACAGCAGCAAGCATTGGCTGAAAACCCATGGTGGTCAAGGTCACAAGTCATTCTGATGCGTGTCATACCTAAGTGGGTATGGAGCAGAAAAATCATTTAAAGGGAAAAGAAGAGAAAGCTACACTTCTACATAATGGACGATGTAATTAATGTTTATAGACTCTGGAGAGAGGTAGCCCAAAAGAAATTTCTTCACCTTCCTATAATGTCAAAAGATAAATTTCCACCTAAATGATCATTTTTCTCTCCTTTTGTTTGATAATGGGAAAGGTGACTTTGAAATCACATAAATGATGCATTAATCAGAGTTGGACATCAAGATACCCTGCTAATATTTGACTGCTGTTTTGTTTTTGTTTTTTTGTTTTTTCTACAGACTTGGGGACTAGGCATACCATTGCAAGACAATAAAGGGCCTACGTTTCTTTAAAATGGTGCTATATAAAAAGTAGTCATGCAATACTTGGCCATTTGAAAACTCCAGATCCTTCCCTTTATTAAAGTTGTCATAGAAATTGTATCTATTCCACCCCTGTACGAATGTGAGGGACCTGGCAGTGGGTTTCAAGGGAAGATAAGAATAACCCCAATTACTAGTAATGCCCTAAGTACAACCAGAGATGACTCAAAAGCAAGCCTGGAGCCCATGCCTCCCTCATAGCCATACTTCCCTGCCTCAAAGAGAAACAGGTTTCCTGCATCCGGTCCTTCCTGTGTCACTCCTGCTCACTCTGACGGCCTTGGTGAGAAAGATGCTGAGCTGACCTTCCTCCGATGGTTTCCCTAGTAAATTGGACCACTTTGGAAATGGATGAACCAGGAGTCACATTCCGCAGCTTTAGCCATAACAAGCAGCCTTGTATCAGGAGGAGAGAAAGAAAACTCCAGGAAACAGTCCTTTCCTGGGCAAAAACTATCCTGAGATAACCCCACTCTAAACTGCTTAATGACACTAATACAGGAATTTAAGAGAAACAAAACATTAACACTGATTACAGCATCACTAGACTATGCAACAAATTGTATATTGAAGTCCCCCTGAAGAATGCCGTCTCCCTCATTGATACAGACAGGCCTGCAAAATAGCTTTGGTATTTTAATGCTAGTGCATTCTACAGTTCCAGATGACAGCTGCAGAGCCAACATTTTAAAGCAATCAGAAAATTTATGCGACACCATGGTCACAGCTGCACCCATCGATCAAACTGTTTTTGCTCCAATGAGATACAGGAGTCGTTAGATAATTCAACAATACATGTTCTGGACTTTCGGGTTTTAGCCGTGGGAGCTAGATTCAGAAGGAAGCAAAAAAATGTGAAGCTTTTCCTGTTGCTTTCGTCTCAGCTGAAGGTTTTTAAAGCCCTTCACGATCCTATGACATTTAATAGTGCCTGCATTCAGGACTATGTCCTACAGCTGTTATCGGCTGCATTGGTCATGACAGTGAAGAGCAGTGAGATACTGAGATTGAATTAAAATACTAATATTCACTTTGGTGAAAGCCCTGTGTTCAGTACGGGTAGCAAGAATGTCTCCTTTCTTCATAAGCAGAGTCCAAAGGAGAAAGTAAGCCATGCCCCCAGGGACCTCAGGTGTGATGCACAGGAGTTCTACTGCTCTGTGCTAATGGGAAGCATGTCAGTTGATTTTCACTGAAAGATACAGAAAACCCGAATTCTAATGGTTCTGATGATGACATTTTATTAGATATTAGAATTATAAAAACTCCTATATAAAAGTATTAGAAAGTTAAGTTATTACATTAAAAAGAGCTCCAAGTTCAATACAACCAGGGCTTCAGCTCTGCTTCCATGAGACTGCCTGGGCCCTGCCTTCCTTCCTGCTCATTTGTTTGTAGCGAACACTTCTTAACATTATCTGTGCGCCAGCCTCGGTTGAAGTGCTTTTGACGAGTTTTAACTCATGTAGTCCTCACAATGGTCTTAGGAGGTTGACCTCTCCTTGCTTTTCTCTTTACTAATGAGGGAACTTTGGATACATGTTAACTCATTTATCTTCAACATGTTTTATGAAATTGGCACTATTATTATCGTTTTACAGAGAAGGGGAATGAGGCACAGAGAGGGTAACCAACTAGCACAAGACCACATGGGTAGCAAGTGACAGAGTTGGAAATTAAAGCCAGCTTTCGGACTCCAAAACCTCTGTTCTTAACCTTTAGTCTGACCTCATTGTGATGAGATGGACCAACAGTAGCAGGAATTCCCTTCATAGGTGATTGTGTCTCGGGGCAGAGGAGGAGCTCGCTTCTTTGTTTTTATTTTTAATAGCCCCCCTCTTTGCCAGAGACCCCCCCCCCTGCAGACTTCCTCTCAGGTCTCTCTTGCCAGAATTGCCATAGTTGCCTGACCTGAAGCATCATCAAGCATCATCATCAAGTGCAACGGGACCACTGTGATGGGCCCACACTCACCCAATGCGCCCCATGGAGATGGGATGCTTCTCCTGAAGTCTCTTGGAGAAGGAAAACCAGGGCAGCACGTCCCTGCCAGCAAGGACACGGGACCATGAATGCAGGCTCAACAACTAGTGCCGTCTGCTATAGGTGCCCATCATAAAAATGTGGTTCCAGGAATGTTGAAATATGGGTTGAATATATGAAATTATTAGTCCTTAGCCTTAGCCCTCCCTCTGGAATTTTAAATTATAAAGTCATGGTGCTAGACATACACCAGAAAAAAAAAGCCCAGAACAAATTCATTTCTCCCATGAATACCACTTATACAAGAAATCGATTCCTTCCTCTAACAGATATTTGTTGAAAATCTTGTATGTGCCACTTTTCTGTTGTTAGAGATACAGGGATGAACAAGCAGATATAGTCAGCTTTGTGGAATTTACATTGTAATAGAGGAAAGATTTAACTTGTAATATATAAATAAACATTATAGTAGCAATGTAAGAAACGAGGGAATAATTGGAGTGAGGTGGGAGATATTTCAGATAGGATGGTCCAGCAAAGCTTCTCAGGCACAGTGACATTTGTGGGCTTAAATGACACAAAGGAAAAAAGAGGCGGCTGGACAGTGTTCAGCATCAGGGCTCTGGGGTTTGACTACCTTCTCTCAAATCCCGGTGCTGTCACACACACGCACATACGTCACCCCTTTGTGCCTCAGGCTCCTCAGCTGTAACCTTGGACACCTCATAAGTGTATTTGGAGGATTAAATGAGTTAAAGCATTTCCTAAGTCATGTGCTGCAGGGTGCTTAGGAGGACACTGTGAGCACTCAGTAAATGTTAGTTGTTGTTAATGTCTCAGGAATAGCAGTCCAGGTACAGGTAACCACAGGTTACCCTCAGAAGGAAGGAGGTTATTGGGGAACAGAAGCCCAGGTCGGGGTGGCAGGGAGTGGGAGCTAAATACTAGGGAAACATGGTGGGGAATAGAGTCTGAGAGGGAGGCAGGGGGCGCTCACTCCCATTAGTCAGTCCCAATTCTGGCTCTACATTAGCATTACTTTCAGATGAATTAAATCACAATAGTTGAGACTGAAGGTCAGGAGTTAGATTCTGAAGTTCAGCCAAAGAGGAAAGTCACTGATGTGGGCTTTGCATGCTGAAGAAATGAGCTTGAGTTCTACTCAAGGAGAAAAGCCAAGCCATTGGAATGTCTGTGGTCTCCTGCCCATTCCGCCTTCAGTCTCATTTCTGCATATCAAATGCTTAATAATTTTTCAAGAAAGTCACATTCTTTTAAATTAGAAAACACCCATGAAAGTCTCTCCTTCCTCAGACACTTTATTTTTACCTTCTGATAACACAGACTTCATAGATTGTGTTGTGTTGTATACATGCCTTTCATTCCCCACTAGAAGATAAATTCTTCAGCAGCAAAAACCATGTATCCTCAAACAGTGTCTTGTATATGAAGATAGAAAGTAGTATTTTTAAAGAATAAATTTAAAGACTTTGCATAGAAACAATGACTTAGACCGAAAGCTGATGCTATACCAAAGCCCTTATTGCTTTAGCAAATCAGTCCAATCAACAAAGATCCAAATGTTAAGCACTAAAAAACAAAGAAACCAAAGATAGTTTCATCAGGATACAACTAATTGTTGAAATTGGAAATTCATGGACTGTCATGATGCAACCAGGGACAAAATAAGAATGGAAGCTATCACTCTGGCTGGTTTGCTTTAGTTGGTCTCAGGTTTGATCCCCAGTTGGGGTGTGTACAGGAGGCAACCAATCAATGTTTCTCTCTCAAAGAATAAATAATAATAATAAAAGAATGTAAACTACCTGTTCTAAGTGTGATTTCCTCCAGAAAGTTAAATGAAGTAATAATATATGTCAAAGTTCTAGGTTTCATATTATAATGGTCTAAAGGGCAATGGATTGCATTTTGGAGCAATTTCAAAAGTATCAGAAAAAAAATCAAGGAAAAATAGTTCCCTCAATTTAGGCTTATTTAAGACAGAATTACTTTAAGGCTTAAGTGTGCATTCTACTTCATAGATAAAACTGCACCTAGTTTTATGTGCATAATTTATTTATCAAATATTATCATGTCTGTGATGGACATCTGGTTTTTCATAAGTTCACAAATGGAGGAATATCAAAGGGGAAAGAAGGTGAAATTACATTTTGGGGCTTCTACAGTGTTGTGCAATGTGATAAAGAAGAAAAAAATAGGTTGTCTGTCTCAAAAATAGAAGTGAACTCCATGTGGAACAAAGGCAGTCACTACATGGAAACTTACCTTGAAGAGCAGTCTACAAACAAAATAAAAGTTAAAAATGGCCTTGTAACTTCAGAGCTGCAAGAGCATTTAAATGTCTGGCCAACTCTAGTTCACAAGGTGATATATAGTTCTCTTGGGTGCAGACTGTCAAGCTGAGTTAGTGTCAATGAAATAAAATGAGAGATGGACTTTCAGATGCTCTCATTCAGCTATAAAGAAAAATACAGTTCAAAAAGCTTTTACCCACTGAGCTTTTCAAATAACCACTCAGTAGATTGGACATAGTGCATGGAAGAGAAGGCTCATAGGAATACTCAGAGAACTTGATATCTATCATCATTTTTTAAAAGTGAATCCAGGCAATTGCTTCTATCCTTTTACTTTAAAAAAGTAAACAGGTGCTAAAGATAATATAATCACTCAACTCACATGGACTTACGTGGCAAAATGAATTTAGAATAGATGTTCTTAAGCAGCTTTTAAATAACTCTCTGTATCCATCAACTGATGCTTTCCATATATATATATATATATATCAATCAGAGAAGAAGGGAGAGGGAGAGAGAGATAGAAACATCAATGATGAGAGAGAACCATTGATTGGCCGCCTCCTGCATGCCCCCTACTTGGGATCAAGCCCACAACCCAGGCATGTGCCCTTGACTAAAATCGAACCTGGGACCCCTTAGACCGCAGGCCAATGCTCTATCCACTGAGCCAAACCGGCTAGGGCCCATTCCCTCTTAATACGTATATACTATCCAATGTTGGCCATGACCTCTGACCTTCTAAATTTCACCTTCCTCAGATATTAGGTCAGGAATAGTACCACAAATGGCCCTTTAAGTTGGTAACAAGGACATTCAAGATAATCTAGGTGAGGTCTTTGTAACTTTTTTCCTCTGGACATAGAGCAAAACCTAAACTTAGTGTGGTAAAATGCAAATGTAAAACTTGGACTCAAATTATCTTAAGTTCACCTTTTATACCAACTATATTTGTATACATTACTCATTGATCACCCTAACACCTTCCATTTGCCACATTCAGGCATTTATACAGCATCTGGAAGTTCAATATTTTAGCTACTTTATTTTGAATGGTCCTCTGACCAATAACTTCATTTCAGAACATCACCAACTTTGTCAATAAAGTAGAGTTTGTGCTATTATTTGAATGTTTTTCTTGTTTATTGACTATAAGCTGGTCATCTGCCTCAGTAAGGCCACTCACCTGGCCTTGTTAGCCAACCACGAGTACAGTTGTGAAAGTAGAGGTCAAAATGTGAGATATATATCCAATCCTGGATATATATTTTCAAAGCTTGTATCTTAAAACTTCCAGGTATAATTAGAGATTTTATCTACATTTTGTATTGTCTAAAGAGACGAGTTAATTAAACCTCTCAATTTTTTAAATTGTTTTGTTTTTATTATTATTATTTTTTCTCTTCAACTCAGAAATACCTTTCTGTGCATTGATGAGAGACTGATGCTTTGCCTACTGCTATGAAACTAGCTACTTACTGATTGGACTAATTTCCAGGTAATTTAAATTGCTACAGATATGCAATTGGAAAAAATAAGTTCAAAATGTTTACAAATGCTAAGGCTAAACGCGTATGAGGTCTTAAGGTCTAAAACTACTGAATATCTGTAGTATAGAAGAAATTGGTTCCAAAGGGGAAGGTATTAGAATAGAGGATGAAAAAGATGTATTTGATGTTAATTCAGTACTAGCTCCAATGAAAAAACTCTATAACTTTAAGTAAACTTGGGCCAAATATGAATGCACTCGTAAGATTTAGTTAAATACTAAATACAGTGTCCAGTAGAAATTCTCAAATTGAGAATTGTCTAAATCAGGGAAGGTAGGGGAAAGATAAATATCAGAAAAATTAATGTGTGATTTTAGGATCTTGGAATTCTTAAGATGGGAAAATCTGAGTATCACTCAGTCAACACCCACCTTCAGAGTTGTTCTACTAAAATCTCTACATCAAAAAATTTTTAAACGACCATCTTTTCTGCCCAGCCCTTCATCTTGCTTCTTTCTTCTCCACCATTCACTCTTCAAAATGGAAATGGAAACCTCAGAAATCAGAACCAGAAGCAAACAGAAAAGAAACTAGTCATTCAAAGTGAAAATGTGTCAAGAGAGAAGGTTTGGGTCAAATCCAGATGGCACTGTGCCATGAAATGCTAACATAACTACTTATTTTCAGCAGAGAGCAAGAACAGGCAGTGTTTATAATGAAGTGCTAACATCTGTCTGTGAATATCATCTCCATGGCACCAGCGTGCACCACCCAAACAATGGAAATTTACAATAAAGGCAAGACTATACTTTTTAATCGGGAATTAGTATTTGAACTGACAAAGAATCATCATATACATTTGACAAGTCTAATTAAAGTGTAGAATGATTTTCATACTAGATTAGACATGAAAAAGAAAGACACTGAGGAATTTTTAATATGGAGTTTTTTCTAACCATACACCTCAGTTGGTGGCAGTGGAGGGCAATAGCATAAGTACTGGTTTGACATCATATTTACCTAAATTTAATCCCAAATCCATCATTCATTTTCTGTGTGTGACTGGGTAAGTTATTTAACTCCTCTCAGCTTCAGTTTCACTGTTTAAACGAGGAGAATTATAGGCAATTCATTGTAAGAATAAATAAGATAATGAATATTGATTCAGTCAACTATCTACTTGTTAATGTGCACTCAACAAATGTTTAGTTTCTTTCAGCTTTCCTTATAAAATAGTGTCTATTAGTTTGATCTAAAGTCATAATTGCTCATCCATTGTAAAAGCAGATTATTGAGGCTATAAACACAAAATGGCTTTATTTTTTTCCTGTCACTACTTCCAGCCATATTCATTTGAATCCCCTTTCCCATTCCTGAATTTCATCTCAGGCATATGTTGTAACTTCCTGAATATTTTTCCTTATTGAAAAATTGGTCCAGTCCAAGTCACAGTCCAGTCTCATATCTAATTCTATGCTATCCCTTTTGCCATCTCTGGCTATGATTGTGAAATGGTCAACTCTTTCACTGCACCTCCCATTCCCTTGTAAACAAACCTGAAGCCCTGGATCACCATGATCAGGAGGATGGCTTATGGGGGGACGGGCAGATGTCATGTTAACGGATCAGGGGCAGTCCTCTGTGTTGGGTGGTTACTGCTCCTGTAACTAATGCTCCAGAGCCTCCTAGTGCACAGTTCCTACAAGGAGAAACTTGGGTCTGGCTTACTTCCCGTGTCCAGTACCTTCCAGCTCTAGCCCCTGATAGTGCACCCTGAGCCCATTGACACTAACCTTCTCTTATGTAGTGAGCATGCTAGAAAGACAGCTCACCTCAATCCCCTCCGGGGTTTCCACTTGACCCATGAGAAAATACACATTCTTGCCATGCCACCATGGCAGGCACAGTCTACTTCATTTCTCCTCTCTCTCTCTCTCTCTGTGTGGCCTGCCTTTTCTCTCCCACATCACCTTGGCCCTGTTCAGGTGGGCATTTGGCAGAGAAGCAGGGGTGTTGCCTAAGCATCCAACAGCAGATAAGAATGCCAGCTTCCCTTGTTCTCCATTCTCTCACACAAGCCCTCCCATTAACACTCCTTGCTGTCAGCAGGCATGGGGACAGGGACTGCTGTGACTCTTACTTAGTTGGAAAAGGAGGGACTCGGTTTTCACCACTATACTGACCAGGAAGCTGATGACTTTTTTATTTCGCCACCTCAGGCATCTTTGTGAGAGTCAGGAGTTCTCAATTTCACAGGCTGATTGTGTAGGTGTCCAGCTGTAGTTGTTGTTAGTTCTCTTTAAAATGTGGGGAATGTGCTATATGGTTTCAGCTGTGGATACAGGCTGCCAATTTTAGGGTAAAAGGGAAAAGTATTCATCAATGTTGAATTACGGTATTATCACAATTATAAAGATTGTCAAAGAAAAGTCTGAGAAGAATGAAGTAGATTAAATAATAGGAAACACAAATTTGGGGTGTATACATAATTTGCTTTTCCCTCTGAAGTGCAGTCACAGGCTTACTCCAACTACAGCTTTATAAACTGACACAGTCTTCTTCACAAACTCGCAAGCAAGATGGTAGGAAAAATTCAGCTGATTCGTTGAGCTGCCCAGCTCTCCCTGACATTCTTCTCAAAGGCAGTGTTTGCTGTGTGAATGCGAGAATACTCATGGGATCTTGAGGGTGCATGGGGAATGGATTCTCAGGTTTGTCCAGCGTCCCCAAAGGGCCTTACCAGGCAGCTGCCAGCCCCATATTTCTTGGGCCTCACCACACATGATTCTGTCTCTGGGTGTTCTGATGAGCATCTGTGGCTGAATCAGCAGCTGACTCACTAGAGATCTACTAGTGCTTAGCTCAGTTGTGGCAGGCTAGCTCCGCCTGGAGGCTCAGCCTTTACACTGCTGTTCAGAGCCGGACACCCCACATTCTGTACTCAGTTGCCTGGACCTTGCAGTTGGTGAGGAAGTTCATCTCACCACTACCTGGGTGTGTGCCATCTGGACCTGATGGCACACAAATCCTCAGCATGTGTGTGACAGCGCTGCTGGAAAGTTCTCTTGGGTTCAGAGGACTTACCGAGAGGGCCCACTCGCCCTCTACTCAGCATCTTTCCCTTATGGGAACCAAGTGGATTAGAAGTGCCAAGGGGAACCTTTATATCTGCCCATTCTATCCCATCCTCTTAATAAGGCTACTGGCTTCTTTGTCCTCTGTGGGATGCTTTGAAACCTATGGTGTGCTGTTCTTTTTGTTTGTTTGTATTTTTATTGACTTTAGAGAGGGAGAGAAGGAAGGAAGGAGGGAGGGAGAGAGAGAGAGAGAGAGAGAGAGAGAGAGAGAGAGAGAAATATCAATGATGAGAGACTCATTGATCGGCTGCCTCCTGCATGCCCCACACTGGGGATGTGATCTGACTGGGAATCCAACTGACCTTCTGGTTCATGGATAGACGCTCAACCACTGAGCTACAGTATGCCAGCCGGACAATGGTGTGCTTTTTCAATCAATTCTCTTTAAGTTTCCTTTGGAAATTTCCAATAATCATCGCGTTAAGAGACTGAACTACCAGATATTGAGTTCACTGAGATTGTTCAAAATGATCATCACCTCCAATGTAATTTACTGAAGAAAGAAGCCATCATTAATTAATTGGTAATTTCTAGTACAAATTTTGTAACATTATTTGTTTCTTCAATTTAGTAGAAACAAGAATCTTACTATAATATTGTAATATGATTTTATTGTCTTCATTAAAAATTGAGAAATATTGGGAAGAAAGTTCCAATAACAATAAAACTGGCAATTTTGTTACCATTGTCTTGGGGGTGGGTATTGCATAGGTTCATATTACAGAATTCTATAGTACAGAGAATAGAAATGGCACTTAAAAGTAATCACAATTACTGCAGAAAATGTGGCTCCTTTTTGGAAAAGATACATTAACATCATTTAGATTTTTCAAATGCATGCCCTATAACTTGATAGTTGAAAAAATATAATTATACATAACATATAGGAAATGACACATTTGAACTGAAAGTTGCTTTGTCCCAAGAAATTCTATTATGTATCACAAAAACTATTTTTAAATAAAACTAGTTCCATTATCTTCCCAGCCTCTTTAATAGACATTGTCATGCAAACCCTATCATTTATAACTTTGAAAAGCCTCAAACCAATATTTCAAAGTTGTAGCTGGAGTAGATTTTAAGATATTTATGCCTCAAACTATCTTCAAAAATATGATTATGTTGATTTAAACCGTTTCTTTGAATGTTACTAAATTTTTTTATGGTTGAGTCCATTTTGCTACTTTTTTTAAAAAAAATAAAACCATCAGTTATGAGTGTGTGAGATAATAATATGTTAAGCCAATCACAAAGAAATGTCTCAGGGCCCTGGCATGGTAGCTCAGTTGGTTAAGGCATCATCCCAATATGCCATCGTTGTGTGTTCAATCCCCAGTAAAGGCACATACAAGAATCAACCACCCTAGCTGGTTTGGCTCAGTGGATAGAGCGTAGGCCTGCGGACTGAAGGGTCCCAGGTTCGATTCCGGTCAAGGGCATGTACCTGGGTTGCGGGCACATCCCCAGTAGGGGGCGTGCAAGAGGCAGCTGAATCGATGTTTCTCTCTCATTGATGTTTCTAACTCTCTATCCCTCTCCCTTCCTCTCTGTAAAAAAATCAATAAAATATATTTTTTTTAAAAAGAATCAACCAATGAATGCATAAATAAATGGAAAAAAATGATGTTTCTCTCTTTCACTTTCAAATCAATTTTAAAAAGTCTCAGAAACTCTGGATTTTTCTAATATTCAATAATTTGGATTATAATTTTTTTATGTACTAACTAGAGCTTTCCTTCCATATGTCATGATATTTACTACTTGTTATAAATACTAATGTTCAATTCTTCTAAAGGGATGATTATTATCTGGAACAAAGGTGAGACTCATTCAGTCTTTGGCTCGGTAGATGATAGAACGAGTGTCTGGTGATACTGTAAAAATACATCTCCAGCAAAATCTCAATTGCAAAAGAAATCAGGATGTAGCACTTTAAGCCACTTAATAAGGAGACTCGGGCTCCTCCCCAGCCTCAGAGCAGCTCCGTACCTATTCGGGCCTCTCTTTCAGGCACTGGCGCGGATATTTTCCTGACTCAGTTACATAGCACACTCTCTTCACCGTCATCTGGTTTAGTATTTCAGCAATGATTTCCCAAACAACAGCTTTTCTTCTGGGTTTAGCTCTGGCCTTTGCTTCAGATATGCTCTCACATCAAATCCTTCATATTTGCTCACTCAACCTGGGTCAGGTTTTCCCAATGTCCAAGTTCTCACCATAAGCATTTGGCAATTAGAACCTGACAACCAAACCCTTGACTCTATGTTCTCCCTTTAAATTAATTATCCAACTTCTTATTGAGCATGTTTACTATTTAACTTTGAACTATACTTTCAGTTGAGCATCTGATATAGAATTCTCATTCTCATGAACTGCAGCTTCATATTATTATTTTTTTATTGACTCCGTCACTCATTTCAGAGAACAAACAGTGATTGGTTAGCATGCATTGGGCATTGCATACTCTACAAAGTATGAGCCGACAGTATAGACAGGCTTCTGTCATAAAGATTATAGTTTACCAATATCATCTGCCAAGGATACAGACAAGAAAGGACAAAACAAATTATATGTACCTTTGGGTAGTTTACTGTTATATGAAAAAGGCAAACACAGACATGTGTTTGAAAAAGGCTCCCTTTATGGGTGCTGCTTGAATAATGAAGGTCAGGGAAGACATTTGAGCTGAAATCCCAAGGAAGAAAGAGATGAACAATGTGGCCCTCCAGCCATCTGGGACTCTGTAGTGTCCAAGAGACACAGGAAAAAAAGGAAGGACGCTGATGTCCACTGAGCAAAGAGAGAGATGTGGTGCCTGGTGGGCTCTGTGTGGCAGGCAGGGGCCAGGTCAATGAGGGAGTTTGACATATATGAAGGTGGTTTCCACAGGATTGCATATGCAGGCCAAGAGAAATAAGCAAGAAGCGGGTATTTGGGAACCTAATTTCTAGTAATCACTCTCATTCACTAACTATATAAAGTTGGTCAAATAAATCACTCTTATGGATCTCATTTTTCTTACCTATAAAATGTAGTTTAAACTGTCAAAGTGCCATTATAGACTTTAAAAATACATATTTTTGTATTGATTTCAGAGAGGAAGAGAGAGGGAGAGATAGAAACATCAATGATGAGATAGAATCAGTGATGGGCTGCCTCCTGCATGTCCCTTACTGGGGATGGAGCCTGCAACCCAGGCATGTGCCCTGACTGGGAATCAAACTGTGACCTCCTGGTTCATCGGTTGGCACTCAAGCACTGAACCACATAGGTTGGGCACTGCCATTATGGACTTTAATAAATTAAATTGAACAAAAATCTAATCGTCTAACATTAATTGACAACACTGTTACATTAAGTATCTGTATTTTATGTTAATCATACTAGGAATCTATTATATCCTTCAGCCTAAAAATGATAATATGCTTATCTTGTGACTGGACAATGTGGTGTCTTAGCAACCAAAAAATAAGCACTAAGCTAATAAAGTTAATATGCTAACACATAGATGGAATAAAAAATGCTAGAGCTCTGACAAAAATTCCTTCACTGGATAACTAATAAAATAGAATTTAGAAATTTCTTTAATCAACCTTTTCATCAAATGAAAAATGTCAAACACCCACTAAATGTCAAACACCATGATGATTACTGAAGACTTGAAGTCAGTGCCCAGCATAACATAGGGGGTTAGGAGTTTCATATTTAATATATTATTGATTGAATTGATGAATAATCCTAGTTAGTAAATTATTCTACAACTGACACTCTGGTTTCAATTGAAAATATATCAACAAGAGCCCAAGTCAGGGTTCTCCAGAAGAATCAGAACCAAATAGGATGGAATAGGGTGTGTGTGTGATGTGTGGTGTGTATATGTGTTCACAGAAATAGATAAAGATACTCATGATAAGGAATTGAGCCATGTGATTATGGAGACTGGCAAGTCCCCAAATCTTCAGTGTGAGTCAGCAAGCTGGAGCCCAAGAAGAGTCCATAGTTCGAAGCCCAAAGGCCTGAGAACCAGGAAGGCTGATGCTGTAATTCAAAACTGAATGGAGGCTGACTGGCTCAAGACCCAGAGCCCATCTTTCAGTTCAAGACTGAAGGCTGGAAAAGAGCCAATATCCTAGTGTTAAGACAGTCAAGGAAGAGGAATTCTCCCTTACTTGGGAGGGTTACCCATTCCATTCTATTCTTTCTGTTTAACCTCTGATTGGATGTGGCCCACTCACATCATTGAGGATGATACGAGTTATCCAATCTACTGACTGAAAAATTAATCTTGTCCACCAGAACCTCACAAAAACACCCAGAATAATGTTTGACCAAAATATCTGTGACCCTGCTCCCAAGGCCCAGTCAAGTTAATATATAAAATTAGCTCTCACAGTGTCCAATGTTTGAGGTCAGAGAAATGCAGAGGAGCAATAATGTTGGCAGAGGAGAAGGAAAAACTGCAAAGATTTAAAAGATACTAAGGAGGTAGAGAGAAATTCGGGAAGTGGAGTTGTACAGCAAGCATATCTATTGACCCAGATTAGCCAACGTTTATTCGTGAGGTTTGGAAAAGGGGTATGTACAATGAACATTATCAGTGCAAAGTTAAAGCATCTCTCCCCGCCCAAGTACTCCCACTCCGGTACTGCCACTGGTGATTATGTTTTTGGAGTGTTTTTTTTTTGTTTTTTTCCTTTGGCATTTTTCTGGCTGTATATGGGTATGTATTTGTGTGACTAGGGAAGGGCCTGCTGAGAAAAGTAAAAAACAAACACACCAGGACATTTACAAGGCAAATTAGGTGTGTCATCTGCCTTTGCCAGCTCCTGCTTCTTGGAGACAGTGTTGCAGTTTCAAAGCAACTGGCAAACACCTGGTTGTGAGCACAATATTAATGACAACCTTGAGAGGTCATACAGTTCAATCTTTTGCCTTCAAGTTTAGTCCTAAGTCTTCCAGAAATGAGATCTTCTTATTTTTTAATTTCTCCAGAAAGGAACACTCCTGTGGCTAATTCATTATGAGAAATGTTCGATTTCCTCTAAAACACTGTCACACACAATCTTCATGCATAATAAAAAGTCTTCTAAGCACCTAGGTCCTCTGATAATACAATTCTCGTTATTGTTAATGCGTGTGGACTGGTTCTTCGCGCTACCCTCAACAGACATCAGTTGCATGTCAGGGCTTGCTGATTAGCCTCTTTGGACCTCAGTTTTTTCAACTATTAAATGAAAGTTTGAATTAGAGAATCATTCTGGAGTCTTCTGGTTTTATGTATCTGTGATCTCTATAGCTTTAATACCAGATTTTTTTTTTCTTTCCTTCAATGTTCGGCTCACTTAAAAGGTACCATGCTGCCCTCATGTGGTCAGCTTTGGAATAATACACAATTACTGAAACCAGTAAATACATTGTTTTGTTTTAATTAATGGTAAGTGAAATCTTCTACTTTAAACTAAAATTCGTAAATGATCAGTAAAAAAAGTCTATTTGAATTGCCTATTCACTGAAAGTGTTGAGTTTTTATCCCTTCATAGTGATGCAAAATTTTCATGTAGGAATAATAATATGAATACTAATGTTGGTTAACATTAATGAGCACTAAGTGTGCGGCACTATAAATATTTTACATATCCCGTCTCATTTGATTTTTCAAAGATGGGCTTGTTTGTTTTTAATATGTCATTTTCCAGATGCAGAAACTGAAACACAGTTGGAGAATGTTCTGGGATGTCACGACAGACATCCCAGATACAGGGGCAAGCCAGTCTCAGTCCAAGTTGTCTGACTCCTTAGCCAAAACTGTCCCACCAAGGTATTCTCCCTCAAGGAATGTTCTGGGATGTCACGACAGATACAGGGGCAAGCCAGTCTCAGTCCAAGTTGTCCGACTTCTTAGCCAAAACTGTCCCACCAAGGTATTCTCCCTCAATCATTTTATGTTTATGAGAGCTCATTTTCTAACACTCCTGCGTTTCAGGAGATATTTATAAGGAAATGGACAAAAATTTGTAAAAATGCGCTGAGAACATATACATGCAAACTACATAAATGCAATGCCTGAGATAAAAATTGGAGTTCAAAGAATGTTAACTTATTTTTGAAGTATGTATCCTAAAGTTAATGCTGCTTTGTTTAATGATTAATATTCACTATCTATCAATTGTGACATGAATCGATAAAGAGATTAAATAGTTTACACCATCCAATGAGTAACCATTTTCTCAACAGAGTAACCATTTTCTAAACTTTATTGCTAGTGAGTGTAAAAAGCTCTTAGAAATGTTGGAATAAAAGGGGACTTTTTTCAGGTTTATAGCTGTATTGGATGACTTCAGTGAGATCAGCAGTAGCCATGTATCAAATTGCAAAAAAGTCATTTTTAGTTTTTAAAGTGGAAGGTCACATTTACTCAAAGAGGCAGCATAAAATATTAGAAGTATGATAGCAGGAGTCCGGATACCATGTTAACCTCTGGCTCTCCAAGTGCTAGCGATGTGACATTATTTAGAGGCTATTCATCTCATTAGGAAATTCCTCACATGCAAATAAAGAGACTAGGCTCTAGGATTCATATATGCTCTGCTAGCTTCTATATTCCATTATCCTAATGATTCTAAAAAGTTTTGGGTTCAGATCCACATTATCTTTGGCCCACTTTGTTTAATAAGGTCACAGTCACTCCTTGACTGTACAGGTTAAGTTTCAGGAACCCCCTATGGTAGAAGGATCTGTGTTTGGTTAGGCTTTATTTGACTTCCTTATTTCTCAACCACCACTAAGAATTGAGGTTAATGGTCCTCTCTCTGCTCATAGCTACTCAATGACAAAGCAGGTGCCATCACACAGACCCAGAGAATTAGTGATTCAATTTATCATATCCTCTTTCCCCAAAGGCCATGCAGAAATCACGCTTCCAGCTCTCCCATTCATCTGACTTCCACATTCTATTACAAACTTTAAGAACTCTATTTCCTAAATGTCTCTAATCATAGACTTCAATAAAAATGTTCTGTGTTTTCTGGGTCAGTGAGAATAAGAGGAAATGATGACTGTATTTCTAAAACCTAAGCAGAATCCTTAGGAAATTGTCTTCTTTCCCTGATAATGAGAGCTAGATCTTACACTATGTGACTACCAATACAGAGGTGACATTAGTAAAGATCATTAAGATGCAGGAAAGATAGGGAAAGACTACAATCATCAAATATGCTATTATTTTTGTCTAATGATTTAACAATGAAAGGAGTAAAGTCTCCAAATTTGGGGTTTGAATCTTGTCCCTAAGGGAAACGTTATGGCCCAGCAATTGTAGCTACAATTATGAAACAACTTCTATGACTCAAACCCTCTGTTCATCATCTCCAACCCTCAAAACACTAGAACTAGACATGATTTCCAAGTTATGTATAATGAAATTGAGGCTCGAGAAGGGTAAATAATTTTTAAGGCCACAAAGACAATAAGCAAACAAGTATAAAAACTCATGTTTACCCACATCCAAAGTTGTAGTTTAGCCAATATTGTGTCACACTTTGGCATTACATAGGTCTTAGCTCAAGAATTACCATAAAGACTTTGAGGTGCACAAATGTGGTTCAAAAATGATCATCAGGAAAAAGGTAAGGATGTCCCCTCTTACCACCCTTTTTCAAATTTATACTGGAAATTCTAGCTAAAGTGATAAAACAAGAAAAAAATGCTATATAGATTAGTAGGAAAGAAATAAAGTACCTTTGTTCAAGGATGACAAATTCATCTATATAGAAATTCTGGAAGAATCAACCAAAAACTCCTGGAATTAATAAGCGATCATAGCAAGTTTATAGGTTATAAGGTTAATTTACAAAAGTCAATCTCCTTCCCTTATACCAGCATTAAACAAGTGGAATTTGAAATTAAAAACACAATGCCATGTACATTAGGACCCCAATTCAAATAGAAATTAATCTAACAAATATATACAAAATCTATATGAGGAAACGTAGAAAATTCTGATAAAATATATCAAAGGAGAAGTAAATAAATAAAAAGATACTCCATGTTCATGGATAGAAAGATTCAGTATTGTCAAGGTGTCAGTTCTTCCCAATTTTATCTGTGAATTCAACACTATACCAATCAAAATCCTAGCAAGTTTTTTTTGTGTGTGTGGATATCGACGAACTGATTCTAAAGTTTATACATAGAGGCAAAATCCTCAGATGAGCCACCTCAATATTGAAGGAAAAGGACAAAGTCAGAGAGCTGACACTGCCTCACTTCACCACAGTATAAAGTAAAGCAATCAAGACAGTGTGATTTTGGTAAAAGTATAAGCAAATAGATCCGTGGAAGAGAATAGAAATCCCAGAAATAGACCTACATACATACAGTCAACTGATCTTTGACAAAGGTGCAAAGGCAATAAAATGAAACAAAGAAAATCTTTCAACAAATGGTGCTGCAAAAACCGGATATCCATATGCCAAAAAAATAAATCTAGACACAAATTGTGTAACTTCACAAAAATCAACTCAAAATAGATCATAAATATAAAAAGCAAAACCATAAAATCCTAGAAGATACTAGGGGGGAAAACCTAAATGACATTGGGTATGGTGATGACTTTTTAGATTCAGCACCAAAGGCACAATCTATGAAATAAATAAATCGCAAGTTCAACTTCATTAAAGTTCAAAAGTTCTGCCCTGGCCAGTGTTGCTCAGTTGATTGTAGCATTGCCTGTGCACCGAAGGGCTGCAGATTTGATTCCCAGTCAGGGCACATACCGAGATTGAGGGTTTGATTCCCAGTTGGGGTGTGTTTGGGAGGCAACCGACCGATGTTTCTCTCTCACACATCAATGTTTCTCTCTCTCCCTCTCCCTTCTTCTCTCTCTAAAATCAATAAAAACTAATCCTCAGGTGAGGATTTTAAAAAATTGAAATGTTCTGCTCTGTGAAAGATAATATCAAGAGAATGAGAAGACAAGATATAGATTGGGAGGAAGAGAATATTTGCAAAAGACACATCTGATAAAGGGCTCTTTTTCAATATGCACAAAGAACTCCTAAAACTCAAAAATGAACAACCAGATGAAAAATAGGGCCAGGACCTTAACAGACACCTCATCAAAGAAGATATACAGATAACAAGTAAGCATATGAAAAATGAATTGCAAATTAAAATGGGATACTATTACACACTTATTAGAATGGCTGAAATCTGAAGTACTGATCACCAAATTCTGTCAAGGATGTGGGGCCACAGCAACACTCATTCATTAATGGTAGGAATGCAAAATGGTACAGCTACTTTGAAAGACTGTTTGACAATTTCTCACAAAATTAAATATATTCTTACCATATGATGCAGCAACTACACTCCTTGGTATTTACTCAAATGGAACTGAAAACTTATGTTTACACAAAACCTGTACACGAATGTTTATACTAACTTTATTCATAATTGCCATCATTTGGATGCAGTCAAGATGTCCTTCAGTGAGTGGATAAATAAACTGTGGAACATCCAGATAAGAGATTATTATCCAGCACTAAAAAGAAATGAACTATCAAACCATGAAAAGACATAGAAGAAAGTTAAATGCATAGTACTAAATGAAAAGGCTAGTAGATACTGTATGATTTCAATTATATGACATTCTGGAAAAGACAAAATTATGGAGACATTAAAAAGATAGGTGATTGCCAGGCGTCAGGGGGTAGGAGGAAAGATTAAGGATATTTGCCAATGATACATCTGATAAGGGGTTAACTTCCAAAATATACAAATAACAAGAGGAAGATAAACAATCTGGGTAAAAAAATGGGCAAAGGACCTGAATAGACACTTCTCCAAAGAGGACATACAGATGGCCAACAGACATATGAAATCATGCTCAAAGTCATTAATCATCCAAGAGATGAAAATCAAAACGACAATGAGATACCATCTCACACCTGTCAGCATGACTATCATCAACAAACGACAAGTGCTGGAGAGGATGCAGAGAAAAAGGAACCCTCGTGCACTGGTGGTGGGAATGCAGACTCGTAACCACTGTGGAGAACAGGATGGAGGTTCCTCAAAAAATAAAAATGGAACTCCCATTTGACCCAGTAATTACACTTCTACTAATATATCCCAAGAAACCAGAAACACCAATCAGAAAGGATATATGCACCCCTATGTTCATGTGCCCATCAGCAGATGAGTGGATTAAAAAACTGTGGTACATCTAGACACAAATGGAATACTACCCTGCTGTAAAAAGGAAGGGACTCTTACCATTTATAGCAGCATAGATGGACCTGGAGAGCATTATGCTAAGTGAAATAAGCCAGTTGGAGAAAGATAAATATCACATGATCTCACTCATTTGTGGAATATAAAGTGGATTCAAAGACATAGAAACAGACCATCCAACCTCAGAGGGAAGGCGGAGGAAGAGGGGAGTGAGAGATTAACTAAAGGACTTGTATGCATGCATATAAGCATAACCCATGGACACAGACAGTAGGGGGGTGAGGGCATGGGCTGGGGGGGTGGAAACAACAGGGGAGAGGTCAATGGGGGGAAGGAGACATATGTAATACTTTAAACAAAAAAGAATTAAATAATAATAAAAATCTGTGGTACATTTGCACAATGGAATACTATACAACTGTAAAAAAAGAAGGATCTCTTACCCTTTGTGACAGCATGGGTGGACCTGGAGAATATTACGCTAAGCAAAATAAGCCAGTCAGAGAAAGACAAATATCACATGACCTCACTTATATGTGGAATCTTACGAACAAAACAAACTGACGGACATGATAGGACCACAGCCATTGAAGCATGAAACAGACTTACAAATCTCAGAGTGAAGGGAAGGAGGGCTAGAAGAGATTAACCAAAGAATTTATAAGCATACATGCATAGCCCATGGACACAGACCAAAGATACGTGAAGGCCTGGAGTGGGGTGGCAGTTGGGTGGAGGGGGGCAAAACGGGGAGATGCAGGAAATCTGTAATACACTCAGCATTAAAACCTAAACTAAACCATGGACTTTGAGAAATAATGATATGTCAATGTGACTCATCAGTAGTAACAACTACATCAGTCTGGTGAGGGAGTTGATAGTGGGGGAGGTTGTGTACATGTCTGTACTTTTTGCTCAATTTTGTTCCAAACCTAAAACTGCTCTAAAAACTAAAGCTTATTATTTTTTTAAGTGGCACTGAATTAAAAATCATACACATCAAGTAATCGTTCAAAGCAATGAAACAAAATCATTCTGCAGGAAACTGCTTCTCTGGTTGGGCGCAAGCAGCTACCTTTTTCATATGCTGCCTGAGTGACAGTTTTCTAGGATTGTGAAATGTAAGATCTATGGACAAGATAGTCACCCTCATTCATACAAATTCCACCTAAAGACTGTTTTTTTCTCTGTGCTTGTCCTCTCCCTGAGAGTCTTCCTTTTTTCTTACATATAATCTCGGGATAATGTGATTTTTGCACAGGCAACAGAAGTCAAGAGGTATAGAATTCTTGCAGGCTCCATCTAACTAAAGGGGAATGGAGAGTTATTAGAAACAGAATGTACATTCAGATTAATGATGCTGCCCGAATAAAAGGGACCAGGATTATTTTCTCAGGTCATTCAAATGTATGCTATTTAAAATTATTACATGAGAGAGAAGGGGCCTTTTAAACTCCTGTGAAATAGTATTGTCATGTAACTTGTGTTGTTTTTACCTACTAATCCCAGATTTTTTCCGAAATACTGAGGACAGTGGAATAGTCTGTGTCTATGGGGAGACAACCGACACTATTTTGCTAAGAGTAGTTAATAATGGTTCTGTGTCAGATAAACCCATTAGCTCTGTGTCCACAGTGCTCTAAGGCAGCAGAAGTAAAGCGTGCCTCTGTTCACATTTATTCAAATGTCAGCAGAACAGAAATGGATTGAGGTTTCCATAGAAACCACGCATGGTTTTAGGTGTTTCCAAGGGCATTTTGTTCTATTAACTGTTTGGAGTAAGAAGGCATACAGTATGGCTTTTCTAAAAGTTTTTATTTTTTAGATTTTATTTAATTTGGAGGTAGGGGTGATGTTTGTTGATGAGATTATGTGGGTTTCAAATGCAATGGTCTTTTCCCTCCTTGTGAGAAGTAAGCCAGTGGAATACCCCTTTCTCCTTTGTTCTCCTGCCTTTTTGGCAGCCTCTGTTACAGTCTTTTCCCTCCAGCTGAGAAACTGGAATGGGCTATTTTTAAAGCCTGACAAAGCCTGCCCATTAGCTATAGCAGTTCAGACAGCATTTCTTCTCTTGGGCCAGAAAGGAAATTTGAAAGTCTCAGACCTAGAAATGTATGTAACACATTTTTATATCCAGGATTTATGTCTTCCCCATGAAATGTTGCCAATGCAAGAGGTTAAGGACAATTGCAATGACTCTGTGAACCCGATCCACAACAATAACCAAAGGGGAGGGCATTAGTAAAATGTTCAGGAAACAATCTAGGACCAAAGATCATCAAATCTTTCAATCCAGGCAGTAGCCAATTCATTGCCTGGAGGTATAAGATCTCTTTCCATAACAGGGAGAGAAATTAAAAAGGAAAGAAAACAAAACAACCTATTCAATGCAGAGGTAATACTCAAGGATATTACCAAATGTCAAGCTTTCCTGTAAGTTATATTAGAACATGGAAAGTGCTTAGTGGAGTACAAATGGTACATCAATAAGAAAGACCAACATGAAATAAAAGTAATAATAAAAAAACAACCACAGCACATGTCTTGGAGTAACTGAGGGCAGCCTGGCATAGCTCAAAAAGCATGCATGCTCTCTGAAGTCTGACAGCTCAATTTACATCTCTCCATGGCCACTTACTTCGTAGGATCTTCATTAAATTTCTTAACCGCTATATGAGTCAGTTTCCTCACTTGGAAAGTGAGGATAATAATTCCTACCTTGCAGGTTTGCTGTGAGGATTAGAGGTAACGGATGAGGTTCCTTCTTATCAGTGTATTTATTACCTGCAACCCTGCAGTCAGGAGATGGTGCAGGGAAGAATAACTCCTCATATCATGAAAACAATCACGAAAGAACTGATCTCATAACATTGATATCCACTCAAATATTTTCCTTACCTTAACACTAGCATCATTCTTGGTTTGTTTCAAATTATTTGATGATCTTCAGCTGATTATTTGAAGTTTACAGTATCTTATGCAATTAGAGTGCTCGTTGATAGTATATTAATAATGCATATCTTAAAGTACAGAATTCCATGAATCACATAAAAATGCTGATGAAGTACTGGAGAGAGACATAGCATAGATTAGTGCCAGATTCTACCTGTTCAAATACTAGATCCATAAGTGACTGAATGCATAACCTTGAACGAGTATGTTAACTTTTCTGTGCCTTAGTTTCCCCATCTATATAATGAAAATGATAATACTATTTACTGCAAGGCTTATGAGAATTGAATAAAGGAAATATTTGTAAAGTGCTTAGCATAATGCCTGGTAAGTCATAATAAATACATGAGTATTTACTAAGTAATCAATGTTAAAAAACAACAACACACACACAACCAAATAACTCCATAGCAAAGGCATTCAAAATGAAGTAGAATGATTCAAAATGGGAGAAAATCCAGAAGGCTCATGACAGCATCGAAACAAAAGCAGATAATGACTTGATGATCACAGAAGTTGAGAAGCATTTGCAAAAATGGACGAAGTGCAGGATTATTTTCCTATTAAAAAAAAAAAGGTGGCGTGTTTGTTACTGGGCGGCTCAAGTCGAAGATGAGTGTGTGGTAGCTGGCTTCCCAGATGGCCCCCAAGGAGCCCTACTTCCTGGTATTCACACCCCCATGTCATCATCCCCACCTCCCATATTTTACAAGGGTGGGTCTGTGCAACCGAGAGTGGAAGGGATGGTATGTCACTTTCAAGATCAGGTTGTAGAAGACAAAACCTGCTTCCTTCTCATTCACCCCCTTGCCCATTCGGTCAGTCTCTCCGGTCTCTCACTCTGGGGAAGACACTTGTCATCCCACAGCAGGTCTCTGGGGAATCCAGGTGGGAAGGGTCTGAGTGAGGCCTTCGTCCAAAAGCCTGAGAAGAACCATGGACTCCTGCTAACAGCCACGTGAGCTTGGAATCGAACCCTCCAACCCTGAGACACCTTCAAATGACTGCAGCCACTTCGGCAACTTGTCTGCAACCTCGTGACAGAGGCTGGGCCAGAGCCATCTGGCTAGGTTGCTCCGACCTGCCCCACCAAAACTGTGTGAGATACTAAATGATAGTACTTTGTGGCTACTGAGTTGGGGGTTATTTGTGATGCAGCGATACATTATTAATATAGGATTAATACAGGAGTGTGATATTTTGCAAACTTAAAGAAAAAAATTACACCTCCCATATAGATATAATTTACAGTGTTTGTTCTGAAAATTAGCAGATACTTGTGACTTCCACTTTTCAAGACAAAAAGAAAACTTTTCAAACTTTAAAAAACTATGTAATAAATAATTTTGATTCCCCGTTAACCTACAAAGACTTATATAATCTGTGTGCTTCTTACTTATCCCATCTTCTACTCTCTCCCTCTTTCTCTTCACTTCATGCACACTGACTTCTTTTTTACATTTCTGGAACATGTCAGGCATGCTTTCACTTCAAGGCCTTTGCACTGATTATTCCTTCTCTCTTAGTTTCTCTTCCCCAAATATCTGATTATTTCACTCTCACCTCCTTCAAGTCTCTGTTCAAATATCTCCTTCTCAGGGAGGTCTATCCGTAACACCTGATTTGAAGTTGCAACCCTAGCCCTTCACACTCCTGATTCTTCTTATGAAATTGTATTACCTCATAACGCTTCTACTAATTTTTCTGTGCATCTTTTTCACTGGATGCTAGTTCCATGAGGGTGGAAATTTTGTCTCTTTAATCATTCACGCACTAATGGATCCTCATTACATAGAACAATACCTGACACTTAATAGGTGGTCAATAAGTATTTGTTGATGTGAGCTTAGGAAGTAAATTTCGTTCCATGGCTTTTTTTACAGTTCCACTTACGCTTGGGTAAAGATGACTGCCTGTTACTAAATTTTCTGACTCAGTAGGTTGTCAATAAACAGTAGCTGTGATCTGATTGCAAACCTTTGGTTTTTTTTTTGTTTGTTTGTTTGTGTTTTTTTTTGTTTTTTGTGTGGCTGTGAATAGTAATCATTCTGTGTGTGTGTGTGTTTGTGTGTGTGTGTGTTTAAGGGTATTAGCTTCAATGATTTACAAGTAATAGCTAGGTGCAAAAGACTACCGAGTTGACATGAACGGATCTGTGAACTTACTGTCTAAAGAAATCTTTATCACCATATATTCCAAGAGCAATATATCTCCTCAAACATGCATGTAAAAAAGCATCCAAGTCTTTACTTTTAATGCCCAGAACAAATGTACTTTATTTTTATTACCAATTTTTCATCAGAAAATAGCTTGACTCACTATACCTAGGTAAACACTAAAGACATAAATCAGATGATGGTTCTAAAAAGTTTGAGAGGGTCATGACATCAATTTTGAAGACTTCCAGGAGCCTTGTATCGAAAGGGTTATTATAGAAACGCCCAATAGAGCCGCCTTCATGGATCTGTGGCCTGAGCAGTCACACAGAACTCTGTGATTAGAAAGACCCAGAGCTTAGTTTATCACTCTACTGCTCCTGTCTTGAAATTCTTAATAATATATGAAGAAGGGGCCTCCATTTTCATTTTACACTGAGTATGCTAATTATGCAGCTGGTCCTGAGGTCCAATAATATTAAACTGACTACATACTTTTCAAGGAAATAAGCAGAGATGCAATGTCCAGAAAGGAATATAGAATTCCTTTGAGGTAGATACCCCAGCCCTCTTCCCAGTTCCCCCTGTAGGAGGAAAAGTGGAGAAACAGTAGCAGTGAGTGGTGCACTGCTTGCCACCCAGTGTGTGGCCTGTGCTACCAGCAGCAGCCACAGCCCCTGGGAGCTTGTTAGAAAAGCAGAACCAGGATTCACTCCAGAACCATTTCCTGTGCAGAATTTGCATTTCCTGTGCACTCTATTTTTTACATTATTTCTTTTTAAAATTGTTACGTTTCAATTGCAGTTGACACTCAATATTCTTGTATAATTGTTTTAGGTGCCTTGCGCACTTTAAATTTGAGAAACAGTGACTGTTTCAAGAGCCATCCAGGGCCTGTGACAATGGGCATTTGAAGTCACCTAGTCTCTTCAAAGGGGGTTCCCTCCCCTCCCACCGGAGCATCCTCAACCTGAGCTGCTGCCAGATGGGATGTTAACTGATCTGAACATTACTTTTGTCCTTTCTGTGGCCCATTCTCTAGGACTGGGTTCATATGAAGTGAAAATGCTTAAAAAAATAATATTAAAAACAAGAAGAAAGCATGAATATGGGATATTCAGAATTAAGCTGAGCTGGTGGAAAGCAGTGTAACAACAATAAAATGGGGGTGGGTACCTTAAAAATAATATAAATAGCTAACACTGAGCACTTAACATGTGCCAGGCATCATACAGTGTGTTTTACGTGGGTTGCTTTATTTAAATTTCAGCACAAATTTAAGAAAGAGTTACCATCTCTATCTTTCTGTGCATCTGGAGAAACAAACTTTGAAAGTTTCGAAATGGCTGCACTATAATAAATCAAGAAATTGGGCACTATTTCCACAACCGTACATTCTTTGCAACATACGGTAAACAAACATCTGCTGAGTGCATATCTCCGTGTAAATTCGCAAAGCATTTCAGAGTTAGTTTCTGAGCATGAGGGACCATTGCAGAAACAGCAGGATTAAGGTCAAGATCAACTACTTTCCATTTGAGATCTAAGGAAGATAAGTAAAGGACTTCATTCTGGACGTGCAGGTCACCCCAGTTTGTATGCCCATGTCCTGTATGAAGAAGGACTCCCAGGCTTTTTTCCAACAGATGGAGATGAAGCCAGAAAGCACGTGGCCAAGTGCCCTATGCTTCTTCCCCCTAAAAGCAGGGCGAATCTCAACAGCTGGCAGTAAGCGGACTCGCAGATACAGAGCATGGGAACTCGGCGAGCGCCTTCAGTGGGCCGGACCGCACACCCCGCTGTGCTGCTCCCGCCCCACAAGCCCTGCGGGGAGGAGCCCAGGAATCGAAAGGAAACCCTTGGGGCGGTGGCGCCCGGGGCCTGGGCTCGGGCATGGAGCTGCGGGCGCTCTGGCTGCTCTGCTGGTGCGGGTGCTGGTGCTACGGCGGCGGAGGCCATGGAGCCGGTCCCGGTGCCACCTTCACCCGGATGGGACCGCGGAGCAGCGAGCAACAGGCAGCCGCCTTCCGGGTACCGAGCGCGCCCCCCTGTTTGTTTCTTTCTCGTCCTTTCCTGTCCTGAGTCTGGGCTGGGGCCCAGGGGCCTCCGAGCGCGGAGATTCCTGGGGATCCCCTCGCTTGCTGAGTTTCTGAGATGGGGTTACACCCCCCAACTTCTCCCTGCGTCCCCCACGTGTCTGGCCCTCGCCCTGTCCCATGCCTTTGCTAACCCAAAGATTTGATTTTCCAAAGAAGTGTTGCCGCCGCGGATGTCTATGATCCGTCCCAAGTGATCAGTGGATAGGTCCGAAGTATTCTTGCTTAGAAGCTCCCCTTTTAGCCGAATCCCCTGGCGGTGCTCACTGCCTCCCAAGCTGCCTCATTTCAGTTACAGGAACCAGAGGCGTTAGAAACCTGCCACGCTTCTTCCGGAGGGGGGCGCTGGCCACCTCCTTCTGGGATCAGAATTGTCTAAAGCAGTAGTTCTCAACCTTCCTAATGCCGCGACCCTTTAATACAGTTCCTCATGTTGTGGTGACCCCCATCCATAAAATTATTTGCGTTGCTACTTCATAACTGTAATTTTGCTACTGTTATGAGTCGTAATGTAAATATCTAATATGCAGGATGTATTTTCATTGAACATAATTAAAGCATAGTGATTAATCTCAAAAACAATATGTAATTATATATGGGTTTTCCGATGGTCTTAGGCGACCCCTGTGAAAGGGTCATTCGACCCCCAAAGGGGTCGCGACCCACAGGTTGAGAACCACTGGGTAAAGTGCCTGCATTGGGCAAGCCGGGAGGACCTTGCCCACATGTGATTTTCCTGCACTGGGGCTCTGTTGACTCGTGCATCACCTTATTAAAAGTTCACCTGACTCGGTGGAGACTGATGTAGAGAAAGGGAAAGCATTGATTTCTTTTTCAGATTATTTTGAAAAGGCTTCATCAATAGGTTTAGGTTTTGCCCCAGCATTAAAACTCTGGAACAGACAGGTAGCTGAATATAAATAAGGTTGATTAGAGAGTTTTAAAACAAGATATTGATTTGATGTCAAAACGACATGTTTTTCCTAGTTTTATAATCATAATTTCTTCAAGTTTTTTGGCCCTGGAACCTGGTATGTCTTATTGTCACTCATTCAATTAAACACATTCAGTCAAAACAAAGGGAAAAAAAACATGTAAAGATAATTATTTTTCATCATGTCTGTTTAAAAGCTGTTTTGATTTATCAGTTCCCAGATTTCTAGTATGTGATCCATTTGTTTTTCAAACTTTTGTACCTTTCAAAACTGCTAATATGTTTCCTGTGTATTCTGCAACACTTAGATGTCTTTTTTAAAATCTAAATGTTTTATGTTTGATTACAGTTGAAATTCAATATTATATTAGTTTCAGGTCTACAGCATAGTGGTTAGACATTTATATAACTCACGATAATTCCTGCACCCACCTGACACCATATTGTTATTAGACTATTATTGACTATACTGTACTTTACTGTATTTACATCCTCATGACTATTTTGTAGCTGCAAGTCTGTACTTCTTCATCCCTTTGCCTTTTTCAGCCGGTTCCCCAACCTCCCTCTCATCTGGCAACCCAGGTGAACTAAACTGAAAGCATGTAAGAACTGGGCTTTCAGAACCATCCTCCTAGGATTTCTTGTTACCTATGCAAGACATTACTGTTTGAACAAGTTCTGCTGATCTCAGCAGTGGCAAACCTTTACATCGTTTCTTTCATAAATGAAATTAAGGTTCAAGTCTTTCATTTTAATATTTTATATATTTAAATATTTAGAGATATTTACTATACAGTACATCACTCTTACATCCTCCATTCCTTATGTTAAAAACATATGCTAATTGATCCTCTCCTATGCTGATTTCGTGACAGGTTGCTAATAGGATGAGGAGTCGGAGCTCAATATAAACTCACATTTTGTGATGAAAGGAAGATTGGGGAAGTGCCCTAGACTGCTGCTTAGTGTAGGAGAGGTCAGAAGGAACTCATCAATCAAAACCCAGCTTTCAGCAGAGTGCCATGGTTCCCCCAAATAGGCCAGCCAGTCTTACTGCTCCGTCATTGGCTAGGTGCAGCCTGTGGGAACCTTGTTCCTCCTGGGACTCCTCCTGGTAATTCAGTGTCAGAAGATCCCCTATGGATGGAGGTCTGCGAGGCCCATTCTCCTGGCTGCCGTATGCTCTGTGCATTCTTAAAGTCCCACATTCTCAATGCTTTCTCTGGTTACTTCAGCTCACAAGGTTGGCCAATCAAGACTTGCAGAGAAAATGAATTCTCTGAATTACTTGGCAGTAGCCATCTCTGGCTTACATTGGTTACTTGATGTCTATATAATTGCTTTGCATTCCAGTTCTATTCTTTGTATTTATACCTCTCCTCTCCAAATGATATTCAAAGCTCTGATTCATCAGGATTATTTTTAAATGCCTAAATCTCAGTGACTGTTTATTATTATTGATTAGCAATTCTTTCAGGCATGCTCAGTAAGGAAGAAATAAGATTATGATTATTTCCACAGATAATTTGCTTAAAAATAAACACCTTAAAGCTATTAAGGACATGATGTATATGAAATGTCCTTTATATATTTACTAGAGGCCTGGTGCACGAAATCCGTGCAAGGGTAGGGTCCCTAGGCCTGGCCAGCGATCAGGGCCAATTGGGGCCTTCCTTCCCTGGCAGCCGGCTGCCAGCCTGGGCCTTCATTCCCTGGCTGCTGGCCGGGACCTTCATGTCGTGCCACCCCTTGGTGGGCAGCACACGTCATAGGGAGTGATCGAACTCCTGGTCTCCCTGTTGAACTCCTGTGGAGACCATTTGCATATTAGAGCCCCTTGGTGGGCAGCACACGTCATAGCGAGTGATCGAACTCCTGGTCTCCCCATTGAACTCCTGTGGAGACCATTTGCATATTAGGCATATATATATATTTAATTTAATCAGCAACATATACTAATTAAGCATATATTGTGTGCCAGGCATGTGGGGAACACATTGATAATGCCACATAGGCCTTGTACTCATTTTGCTTATGGGTTTAAGAAATAGACACACAAACAGATAAGTGCATAAAAATTATACAAGAAATAGAATTTGATATGTACAAAATGAGTGGTCCCTTGGATATTTTATTTGTGCTACACAACTGATAGTATGAGGAAATTGAGGCATGTTCATTTCAAAAACATGATTATCACAAAAAACTGAGAAATCTGTAAGTAATGGTCATATTTTCCCTCCAGACAGGCAAACGAACCTATCTGCCTGGACCATTTCCAGGATTCCATCTCACAAAGCTTTGTGCCCTAAATGAGATAGGGATTCTATAAAGCTCAAATAGAATCAGGTTCATTTATTATTTCCTCATTCCCTTTCCCATGTTTCATTACTTAGTGCTCGGAAATACAAAGATAAAGAAGACACACTTTCCAAATGCATAATTGCTTCATTGTATGAGTGTCTACTGGTGACTGTTCCACTAGTACATAGTATTTATTTGCAATTTATTTTCTTGTTTCCACTATGTTAAACAAACAAATATTTAGTGCTCTTTACGTGCTTATTGGGAACAAATTACAAATGGATAAGATATATCTTTCCCACTCTCAAAAATGTCCCTGAAATCAGATAGCAGTTCTAACACAAAGCATTTATTAATATGATCTCATTATTTTATACAACCTTTCACTGTGATCTACCACAAATAAGTCAGAGCTTGACTTTTACACCTGAAGAATATCTCCAAGTTAGTTATACACAAATTGCTTTGGAAAGTTAACATAGGTGATACAAATTACCTTTTTTTTTTCCTTTTAGGAAAGTCTTAATAGACATCGATACTTGAATTCTTTATTTCCTAGTGAAAATTCCACTGCCATCTATGGAATAAATCAGTTTTCATATTTGTTTCCTGAAGAATTTAAAGGTATGGTGTAGTGATGCCATTTGTTGATTGGTTTCCTGATTTTAACTTCTTTCCTTAATTTTTGAGGAATTGTTACATTGTGAATCTAGAACATTGAGTAATAGTTAATAATTTATTAAATACTTACTAGGTACCAAGCATGGACCAGGTGCTGACAGAAAAATAAATTCATGGTCACTCTTCTAATTATTGCTTAAGAACTAAATATTATAGACACTTCCATGTTGCTGTAAGGGACAATGGGCACATTGACTTGGTCTTTCAAACAGGTAATTTTCTGTGGCAGCTTCAGCCCTATTGTAGGAATTCTTATCTCTTATAGCTTTCAGTTGACTGCATTTCATGTTATGGAAAAGCACATAGAAAAATCATAAATGGCAGGCTCTCCTACAAAGCGAACGTTTCTTTTGGAACGTTCCTCCAAAAAAGAACCCCAAGGGGCCCTTCCTATAATCTAATATTGTTGTCTTTTCATTTCCTATTTCTACTCAGCTATTTATTTAAGAAGCAAAACTTCTAGATTCCCCCGCTACTCCCCGGAAGGTCCAATGCTCATCTCCAACATGTCTTTGCCATTAAGATTTGACTGGAGAGATAAGCATGTTGTAACACAAGTGAGAAACCAGCAGGCGGTAAGTTCTCGGGTTTTGTTCTTTTTTAATCATCTGAGCATGGGGAGTCACCGTTGAGGTCAAGTTCAATCAGACTTGTAATGGAACCCATCATTCTTCTAGGTAAAATCACACCCCAGTCATTCAATAAATGGCAGTAAAATGAGACTCTGTTGGAGTGGGAGGCAGATGTCAAAGCCCGACTTGTTTCTGAGATAAGCCTTCCTTGGTGTGTTCTCTCACTAATGACCATTGCCACCAGCACACTGGCTCAGGGTGCTTCCCAGTAGCTGTGTCACAGTTTCCAAACCTTCTGTAGAACAGCAGATGGAGGGCTGGAGAAGGTAAACTTGACTACTAAATGAGAAATGACACTGAAAAAGTAACGCGATACCATATACACTAACCGACAGTGTGGCCTGGTCTTTTAGGTTCTCAGACCTCATCCCTTGAGCTCCAGTGGAAAACCCTGTCCCCTAAAGGATCATACGCTTTCTATCTGTGACCCTTAGAAATGCAGTCTATTTTGCTATAATGTGACATATACATACATTCCTAAAAATCACTATCAGGGCAAACCCCTGCAGTAAAAACAAAAGGTGTTATAAGAGAAATTATGTTAGACTACAGCATTAAAAAAATGTGTCACACTAAGTGACACACTTTAAAAAAGATAGAAAGTAGTAAATTTGCAGCACAGGGAATGTCAGCTGACTGAGGAAAGTCAGTTACCTAAACACGTGGCTATAGTCTCAATTTATCTGCTGTGGAAACCTCAACGGGTCATTCACCCTCCCCTGGTTATTTTTTTCCAATTGCAGTTGACATATAACATTATATTACTTTCAGGTGTACAACATAGTGATTAGACATTTATATAACTTACCAAGTGCTCACCTCGATAAATCTAGTACCCATCTGACAGTGTGGCAAGTATTCTGGACCCTGCAGTTTCCCCAGTCACCATTTATTTAAGGCAAACATGTCAAATTCAAAGATTAACACGGGCCAAATAAATAAGGTTTAAGTTTATGTGGACCGCTAAAAAACACACAAAAGCTTAAATTTTCATAGAAACGTAAGTTTATTTTGATAGAGACATGCTTAATACAAAGGTCCGAAATCAATGAGTAATCGTTAACATAAAATAATAGAGCATTTTAATAAAAGTTAACATTTTTTCTTGAACATTAACTTACCAGATACTGAATAACTGCAAAACGAATAAGCATAATGCAAATAAATCTATTTTTCTTGTTCTCCAAAAGTGAGATATTCCTGTTGTGCACACCAAACAAGTCAGTCCAAGAACTAATGATGTGGTAATCGGCAGCTAAAATATTCACTGCCAGTATTAGTGGAGACAAATGGTGCGCCTGTGCGTAAGGCATGTAAGGGAAATGAATGCAACACAATTATAGTAATCAGTCATTAGCAAACATTGTATTTTGTTATTAATAATTATGTATAACAGGCCCTAACCGGTTTGGCTCAGTGGATAGAGCGTCGGCCTGCGGACTGAAGGGTCCCAGGTTTGATTCTGGTCAAGGGCATGTACCTTGGTTGCGGGCACATCCCCAGTAGGGAAAATATATTTAAAAAATAATAATAATGTATAACAGGATATTGTAAAAATTAAGTTACAAAATTTTTATTCAAATGTTTCTTACATACCGTTATATTGGCTGGGCTGCAAAAATATTTGATGTGGGCCACAACAAAGCATTTGCTTTGTTACTGGATTCATAATCAAATGCGAAATAGTCTGACATCTAATCCTCCCAGGAGTGTCTGCATTGTATTAAAGGGGAACTTTTCATTAGGATTCCTTAATTAAAGGAGTATACTAGAGAGATATCTTTGAGCAGGCACTGCCCTCCAGGGGAAGCCAAAGGCAGGTTAACTAAAGCTAGCTATAGGTATGATGTCAGCAACCTGTCTTCACATTTATCAATGGGTGAAGATTCTGAGGTCTAGTCCCTTAGTGAATATTTTACTATGCCATAGGCACTAGAGATATGGACATAAATATGGCCACTTAAAGCCATGAAGTTGCTCAAAACTTCACTCCACAAAGACAGCCAGTTGTTCTTTCTTTCTTTGCCTAACTCTACAGCACATGGCCCTATGATTAGGATATTTCCACCCAATTCCAAATCTCATTCTCATGGATCTATCTTTCTTGTGTATGATCCTTGATACTATTTGCTCTTTCTCCCTCCTTTCTTTCAGGACAACCCTTTTATTCTTTTGTTCTAGTTTGTCCAATAAAAGCAAGTAAATAGATCCAGAATCGGAAAGATTGCCAGCCAACATTTGAATGAGGAATGGCTAACATGGGTTTCTATCATTAGAACATTTCATGTGCATTTATAATTGACATATGCTGGCATATTGATAGCCTGAAATGTAACTCATTCAGCTCCTGTGTCCATCAAATAATGAGTATAACATATAAGACATACATCTTCACCCCACCTCAACTTATCACCTCCCTTGGGGCAAAGATGGTGGATGACACAGAAGCATACTATCTGGGGAGAAACAAAAGGGATTGGAGAATGGGATAGGAATTGGTATACTTCTGAGAAACAGACATCATCTATTTAATGAACTGACTTATCTTTTAAAATATCAGTTTTTTTCTCATTCTCTAAAATTTGGTTTCATCTTGCATTGTTTAATTTATAATAATGATACTACCAATTTACTTGTAACTAATCATTGGATTTTGATGCTTAAAAGAGAATTTTGTTTTTCAAATTGGAAAAGAGGATGAGCATTTATATTTTTGTAGACCTCTAGATTCTGCCCACCTGATTTGATAACTTGTGATATTGAAAAATGTTGGTAAACTTGGTTTGAACATTGTTTGATAATAAATACTATTTTGTTTCTATTTTTAAACAGTGTGGAGGATGCTGGGCCTTCAGTGTGGTAGGTGCAGTGGAATCAGCATATGCAATAAAAGGGAAGCCTTTGGAAGACCTAAGTGTGCAGCAGGTCATTGATTGCTCATATAATAATTACGGCTGCAATGGAGGGTCTACTTTTAATGCTTTGAACTGGCTAAATAAGGTGACTAGTTTCTCAGCCTTTGAAACGCTTTGTTTTCTCTTTTGCTTAGTTAATGTGTGCTCCGAATTCAGACAGTTGATTCTCGTTTACTTAATAATGTTTTTAGAAATTTAGATAACCAAAGCTTGAATTAATCGGATTTAAAAATGAATTGCTTCTAGGCAAGTCAACCATCAAGATCAAAGGTTAGAAAATCTTACCTGAGATCTGTTTTCCAAAAATTATTTATGTTTATTTCTGAACATTTCTTAATAGGTAAATGTGTTTTTTGTGCATTTTTTTGTTTTTGTTTTGTTTTTGCAGATACATGTCACATAGTGACCCAGAAAGGAGAGCATATGAGCATATGATTACCCATTTCCATAGAATTTGTGAATATTAAGGTTAAAAGGGACAAAGGGACAGCTAATTTAGTAACTCTTTATATAGATGAAGATGTGAGATTATATTGCCAAATCAGTAGCTGAGCCAGAATTGCACCTATAGTCCTCTGCTTCCCATTGGGCATCCTACCCACCATGCCTCAGTGTCAGTATCCCTCAGCATTCTTAGGATACTCTCTGACCTTGTCCTAGATCCAGCATCAGTTGTGTGAAACCAGCCAGTGAAGGTGCTTTTATACTTTCTAAAAGGCTGTCAAGCTAATGTTTCCCAAACTCAAACATCCTTCCCTTATTCATTTGCTATATTTGAGTCACTGAATGCCAAAAAACTTCTCTATGTTATGGGCGACAATGAGTTGCCTGTCTTCTCCCTTTCATAAGCCCAACATTCAGAAAAGGAGGACTGTGTATAAACAACTATAAACTAAGTGACATAGGCCAAATGAAAGGCACAGAGAGAAGTGGATAGAAAAAAAAACTTGACCTGACCATTGCCTGTGCATAAACCATTGTGCTGAGTGAGTCTCAAAGACTTACTAACATAGAACCAGTTGCCCTATTATAACCTCACTAGAGGCCCGATGCACAAAATTCGTGCAAAAGGGCTCGGACCTCACAGCCCCAGCTTTGCCTGGAAGGTCGTCTGGAAGGTCCTTCTGCTGTTTGGTCTAATTAGCATATTAGCTCTTTATTATATAGGATGAGAAAGATGACAAGGCTTTATTATTATTGGATTGATAGATGTTCAAAGAAGGAAGATCTAGGAATAATAAGAGTAAAGAGAATGGAAGCTAATGATTCTAATTACCTAGGATATCCATAACAACACCTAAAGATTGAATTTAAGAGCTTATTATTACCCAAAGAATACCCACATGATGAAGGTGTGGCCAAGTTGAATCTTATTATGACACATTGCACCAAGTTCTATTTAAAACAACTGCTTGACAGAGAACCCTTTGGGTGATTGTTTTCTTTTAGATGCAAGTAAAACTGGTGAGAGATTCAGAATACCCATTTAAAGAACAGAATGGCCTGTGCCATTACTTTTCTGATTCACATTCTGGATTTTCAATCAAAGGTTATACTGCACATGATTTCAGGTAAATGTCTTATTCTACTGTGCTTTCTCCCTATGTCCTAATTTATGATATATTGACTATTTGGAATTAATAACTTGATTGAAGGCTTCACTGCATGTTCATAATTGTTTTCATACCTACTTTTTACTAGAGAGACTATCAATCACCATGGAGTGCTATGAATGTTGTTCCTCAAACATGATCTACTTAGGTTTCAAAGTGTCATTACAATAGAAATGAGCTTAAATTAACACATTTAAATCCAGTGATAGGTATAATTTATATTTACCACCTTCCTCTTACCAAATTTAGGTGTCTAAATACCATTAGTATATTTCAATCTTTCTGTTGAATCAATGGAAAATTGCCTTGTATAGATGCTCCAGCTAATAGCAAGCAGTCTGCTTACCAAGAAGCATTTTGGAACAACCTCTGTGTTCCTTGCATTTTCAAGGCATCAGTATACTAAAGGCATAAACTGAAACTTTGTATTAAAAACTAGGACTATATTACTGGAGGTCGATTGGGTAGTATGCCCTATATAAGCACAGGGGGGTTGGAGGGTAGATAAGGATAGGCTGAGGAAGAGGATTTGTGTCAAAACTTGAAGGGCATGTTGACTTTGGACAGGTTTAAGGGAAACGATCATTTAAAAATGCTCTCAAAGCCAGCGAGAGAACCATTGTGGCCATTTAATATAATGCAAGATAAGTGATCAGAGATGATAAGGACAAAGACTCAACCAAAATCTGGCTTTATTTATTTATTGTTTAAAATATTGAGGGAGCTTTGCACAGTCTTTCTTTTTTTAAAAATATGTTTTTATTGATTTCAGAGAGGAAGGGAGAGGGAGAAAGATATAGAAACATCAATGATGCTAGAGAATCATTGATTGGTGCCTCCTGCATGCCCCCATACTGGGGATTGAGCCCACAGTTGGGCACATGCCCTGACCAGGAATTGAACCCTCACCTCCTGGTTCATAGGTCGACACTCACCCACTAAGCCAAACCGGCTGGGCTTTGCACAGTCTTTTGAAACAGAACACAGAGAAATTACAATAAATTCAGATGAGATGATAGACGGACCTCTAAGTTCCTGGTACTGAATATAAAAGAATCTCTTCATCCAGATAGTGTCTGCCCATAGGATATGAAGGGAATCAAGGGTGAAATTGGACCCTTGAAGCAAATGGAACCCCTGTGAATAACATAAGTGTGTCAGAGGCTTGGCGGGTTGTCAGCAGAGCTCTTGTCCACAACAGGGGCTCTCAGGGGACTCCAGGAACCATATAGCAGAAAGTTTCAATTCCACAGATGGCAGGCTGTGCTGGATCTATAATAAAAGGTGCAGGGTCACTGAGTACAGCGGTCAACATCTCCTTTGTGGGCAAAGGTAACACAGTTTCTAAAATGAGAAAGTGTGCCTCTGTGAGCTCTCAGCTCCTTGAGAGTATAAGTGAAGTGTGTGTGCAAGAAGGAATCAGATGTTCAAAATGTCACTAGAAAAAGATTCAGGGAATCCCTTGTCATGGGTAGCTAATGGAGAAAGTTAGAAAGAAACAAAAGAACAAGAGGCAATAGGCTGGGTTGGAGAGTGAGAGAAAGAATGCAAAGGTCACTGCAATTGGCCTGAAACAGGATTTATCGAACCTTTTGATTAAAAAGGGAGAGATCCCCCGAAGAATCTCTGTGTTTACACTGAACATTAAACTCTCTAATAATACAATGCTAAGCTAACTGTGATAGACTGGCCAAGACCTTTCGTTGATTTCTTCATTCACTCACTCAAATTGCTACTGAACACTTTTTTTTAGGTTATGGGGTCCGGCAGTGAACAAAACAGACAGAAACCCTTCCTTGGGACTATATTTTAGTGATAGAGACAGGCAAAAAACAAAACAAGTGAGAATATGTATGGTATGTTAGATGTAATAATTTCTAAACAGGACAAAATAAAACAGTTGGGAGGAAGAGGAAACATCAGGGCGAGGGGAGAGGAGCACACAGTTTTATAAAGGGTGACTAGGGAGGGCTCCCTGAGAACATGCCATTTGAGTAAAGACCTGAAGAAGTGTGGGAACTTAACCAGTAGATATCCGAGGAAATACTATTCCAAGCAGAAGGAACTGTAAGTGCAAAGGCCCTGAGAATATGTCTGACATTTTTAAAGGACAGTGACTGTAGTGAAGAGAAAATGGAGTAGACTAGTGGGAGATGGTTATTCGGGAATAAACTTAAAGCAGAGTGCTAGAAAAACAGCCTTGGACATGAGAGATGATAGGGTAATAGCACTCACAGAAAATAAAGCCCACAAGATATATTGGGGAATTTTATAGAGGAGATATAATTGCAAAAGCCAATTGCAAAACTCCACCATCTTCCTTGAAGCTAGACTTAGCCATATGACTAAATTCTAGCCAATGAGATCCATTCAGATATATGCAGAATGTGTGTGTTACTTCTGGGAAATCTTCTCAACAGGAATGCAACACCTCTCCTTTCTATTCCCTGCTGAAAGGAATATATGTTAAATGGCTGGAGCTCCTGAAGCCATCTTGGACCATTAATTGAACTTGGGAATGGACACCTCACATGGCAGAATAATAGCATAAGAGGAGCCTGGGTTCTTGATATCTATTGCAGTCCTGGACTACCAGTCTCCCAGACTTCTTGTAGCCTCCATTGTTTAAGTCTTCTGTAATTGCAACCAAACCTATGTGTATCCATACAGAGATTAAAGAGATCGTTTTAATACAATATTCTTACCTTAAAAACTAAACTCCTTAACCAAATATTTTCTCTTTTGGTAGTGACCAAGAAGACGAAATGGCAAAAGCACTCCTTACCTTTGGTCCTTTGGTAGGGATAGTAGATGCAGTGAGCTGGCAAGATTACCTGGGAGGGATAATACAGCATCACTGCTCTAGTGGAGAAGCAAATCATGCTATTATCATAACTGGGTTTGATAAAACAGGTAAGTGCTGATAAGACTTGATTGATTGCTTTTCAGCTTAAGGTGATTGACAAATCACCTTAACCATAGTGCTAGAAAAACAGCCTTGGACATGAGAGATGATAGGGTAATAGCACTCACAGAAAATAAAGCCCACAAGATATATTGGGGAATTTTATAGAGGAGATAAGTAGGAGAGTCAAGGATGACTACAAACTTTTTGGCCTGAACGACTGAAAGAATGGAATTGAGGCATGAACGTCTGAGGAACAGATTTAAGATGGAATATGGAGAGTTCAGTTGGGACCTGTAAAAGTGACCCTGGGAACCACTGGTAGAGGAATAAGGAGATGAGATAGAACAGGGGAAAACGGGGTTTCTTTATTAAGCAAATTAGTACTGAGGGTATGCTGGAACTTGATCCTACTGAGGAACTCTTGAGGCCAAGGTAAAATAAATCTCAGAGTTAGCCAATGCAAGTTGATTTTCATCACCTCCTAAGATTTACCAGTTGAGGGTATGGCTGGGGTCTAAGTGGCCGTGGGCTTTTTGAGAGAGAAGGGCCTCGGGTAAAGAGTTGCAGGGTTTCCTTGTTGGAAGCCCAGTGTCAGGACCAGAAGATGTGGGAAGTTCTTCCCCAGCATCTGCCACGATGAGGCATATAGTTTTCCCACCTTCCTTATTTAAAAAGTGCCTGTGTGATAGCTGGACGCTATGCCAGCCAATTGCAAAACGCCACCATCTTCCTTGAAGCTAGACTTAGTTAGCCATATGACTAAATTCTATCCAATGAGATCCATTCAGACATATGCAGAATGTGTGTGTTACTTCTGGGAAATCTTCTCAACAGGAATGCAACACCTCTCCTTTCTACTCCCTGCTGAAAGGAATATATGTTAAATGGCTGGAGCTCCTGAAGCCATCTTGGACCATTAATTGAACTTGGGAATGGACACCTCACATGGCAGAATAATAGCATAAGAGGAGCCTGGGTTCTTGATATCTATTGCAGTCCTGGACTACCAGTCTCCCAGACTTCTTGTAGCCTCCATTGTTTAAGTCTTCTGTAATTGCAACCAAACCTATGTGTATCCATACAGAGATTAAAGAGATCGTTTTAATACAATATTCTTACCTTAAAAACTAAACTCCTTAACCAAATATTTTCTCTTTTGGTAGTGACCAAGAAGACGAAATGGCAAAAGCACTCCTTACCTTTGGTCCTTTGGTAGGGATAGTAGATGCAGTGAGCTGGCAAGATTATCTGGGAGGGATAATACAGCATCACTGCTCTAGTGGAGAAGCAAATCATGCTATTATCATAACTGGGTTTGATAAAACAGGTAAGTGCTGATAAGACTTGATTGATTGCTTTTCAGCTTAAGGTGATTGACAAATCACCTTAAGCATATAAAAAGTTAAAATGTGGTCATATATCTAAGTCCTCCTAAGACCTTTACTACTTTTCAGTAGACTTCTGGGTATAAATAACCCCATTGTGTTCCTCCTTATCAATTTTGGTGGATAACTTGTTAGAATGATGATAATTACTGATTTAAATAATGTGCATTTTCCATCTGAAGTATTTAGGATAATTGTTGGGAAAATAGAAGTGCCTATTGTTTTATCATACATATCTAACAATTATTCTTCCCTGTTTCTAATGCCCTGGAAATGTGTGTGTGTTTTCATTCTGTGCAAGTTCCGTATTAAGTGAAATGAATTCAAACATTTTTTTTCCAATAATTGGAGTGTGGCACTAAGTACAGTTCAAGTTTACTTAGCTAGCTTAAGTTAGCATTCTATTACAGTTTTAATCATTTTGTTAAAGCTACTAACACTGATCAAGAAATAAAGTAAACATGCATTCACGCAAATATGAGTTTTTCGGGGTTTGTTGCCAATTTTTGTTTTGCAGGAACTACTCCATATTGGATTGTACGGAACTCATGGGGAAGTTCCTGGGGAGTGGATGGCTATGCCCATGTGAAAATGGGAAGTAATATTTGCGGTGAGTCATGAATTTGTGTTTAAAGCTCCAGCCTAAGTGTCAAGGAAGATATTCTGAATATATTAAAATTATAAACCTGTCCAATCCATAGTATGTTTCCAACATACTCACATCACTTAATAATTGATAAAAATAGAATAGTTTTTTAAAGAAGAGACACTATTGCACATATTCATGCTTTAAAAAGGAAGAAAGACTGTAGTAAAAACAAATATAATAAGCAAAACATAATAAGATAAACTAATAATTTACCAAAGTTAACTACTTCAAAATCCAGAGGCTTTTGGATTTAAAAATACTCAACTTAGGAGGCTGAAGTTCTCCAAAAAGTCCCCTCGTTCCAATTTTACTTGTTATAACTGTATGAGTTTTTCTTAATTTGTGCATTAATAATACTTGCACAAAGATTGTCAAGCATCACTTTTTTTCTTTGGATAAAAATTTATGAAATGTATGAAAAAAGTATTAGGATTGTTTCTGATTTAATATTCTCCTCTTTACCTTCAAAATTCTAATATAGCACCCATGAATAGAGAAGCTTAAGCAAATACCAAATGTGCTCTTTTATAGAATAACAGTTTTTTTTTGTGTGTTAACCATAAACCAAATTAACATAGCTAGGTAAGTACTTTAAACTGTATTCTAAAACTTATATCCAAACCTGTCTTCTACAATTTTTGATCTGAAAAATCAACATATTTTCTGAATAAAGTTAGAATGAAACTATATTGCATATGAGAGCAATAGTTTACTTTTCTCACTATAATTATTTCTAGCATACAAATAACTTTTTTAAAAAATTGTAGAACACTATAAACTGTGAGACTGATAAAGGAGAGTTATAGAAGGTTTGGGAGTTTATGTTTTGACTCAGTTAGTGAGTACTACCTAATGGTTCCATAAAGTAGAATTCATGAGAATTCATAAATGGCCTGTTTTATCACCCCAGTAAAATATTTACATCAATTACTTATTGAAGAGAACAAACATCATAGAAATCTTTAAGCCAAAGTGCTAGCAACCCAATCAAGGCCCCACCTTATAACATCATTTGGGGCTTTTACATTGCTAGAACATCCAGATAAATTACTCCTGCCATTCATTGAACCTTTGAAACTAAACATAAATTATTTCTAACTATGATGCCTGGGTCTGGGCTAACAGGTGGCAGTTTTCAAAGCCTGGCTCAGTGGTTGAGTTTCCACCTAAGAACCAGGAGGTACGTTCGATTTCTGGTTAGGGTACTTGCTTGGGTGGCAGGCTCCATCCCCAGTGCGGGGTGTGCAAGAAGCGGCCAGTCAATGATTCTCTCTCATTGATGTTTCCCTCTCTCTTCCTCTCTGAAATCAATAAAAATATACATTTAAAAAAAAGCTCTGGCAGGAGAGTTACAAGAACATAATTCAGACATTGGTTCATAGTTGCCTCGATTATGACTCTGCATTCCCCACTACCACCTTTTCCCTGGCCCCCAGCTCTACTGAGGATGAGTTGGAATAATTTCTTCTCTCTGTTTCCCAATTTGATTCTCCAAATGCGTGACTAGTTAGTAATTACACAGAGTCCAAATTCTTCCTGAAAATATTTGGTGATCACATTACTCTTAAGAACAATGGTGAAAGTATTTGGTGATGACATGACTCTTAAGAACAATGGTTTAAGATAAATAGCATTTCATGGCCCCGAGAGATTTCAAAAATATAGCTATTTACAATGAAATCCAGTCTTGAATGAGCTATTTATTGCTTTCACCGCAGTATTGAGATTTATGTTCTTGTGTGCTAAGAAAGCATAGTACACGTGATTTATTGAATTTTTGCTAATTAAAGTTCAAGTCTTAAAAGTTTGAATTTTCAAATTTTATTTAAGATATTTCTGTAAATTATTATATCATCTCTAAACTATATATATGTAGTAAAGAGTGCACATACCTTTACCTATTCAGTTAGTAAGTCATTTTATGTGTTTTTGTGTATGTGTTTTTGTAGTTTCTTGAAACAAAAATATTAGTTATATCTTCCAATATCTGCTTTTAAATTGCCATGTTTATACTGACAGCTATAACTGCTAATTTTCTCAGTAATTGCTAACTTTTTCTGAACCCAAATGAACATTGTTTTAATTTGCTATTTACAAGGCATATAAAGAAGAAATAGACTCTTATTAATACTTTCTTTTTTCTTAGGTATTGCAGATTTTGTTTCTGCCGTATTTGTATGATTAATTGATCGAATCAAGAGACAACTACCAAAATGAAGGTTCCTAATGAAATATAGCATGGTACTTCATTCTCAGCATTATTCACCTTTAGGTTTTAGCAACTAACCACAACAGGTTCTAGGGCCTAGTAGTATTTAAGCCGAGTTATGGCATGTCCCCTTCTTATAAAGAGATGGGCAACATAGTCAGTAAGAAGAACACCAGCACCATGGCCTGGGAAACAGTTTCCTACTCCGGAGTGAATGCTAGTTTAAGATATTTTAGGTCTCTTTACTTTGAAGAGGCTATTATCTGGTTTTGTTTAATTGCTGTTTTTGTTTGTTTTTTATTTGTTTATTTTCAATGTCATTAAAGAGCTGATAAGAATTTATTTTCCTTGTGGGATATAATTACTGCCTTAGCTTACCCCTACATACAAGAACAGCCAACCTAAAGTTATGTGTGCCTCTCACAATTATACTCTTAGCCCTCTGAGTTGAAATGTCATAAGGATTTTGAAATACCAATAGCTTTACCTCAACAAATAGTATTTACTCCTTGAATCGTAGAAAGATCGTGAAGTAAAAAACAAAAGGACAAGATCACTTTTTAAGAGATGGAAATTAAATGACAATAAATTATATGGCAATTATGTGATAAGAAGAACTCAACTAGCATCGCCTGAGAAAAGATTATTATTTCGCAATTTTCATTGTCAATAGGATTCCAATAGACTTCATTTCCTTACTTTGATCTCTTTATATTGAAGGACAATGTTTTCTTCCACCTTTTCCTACTCTCTTTCTCTTACTCTTTACTGGGCCACTTCTAAATTCTCCTGGTGGTTTGACTTCCCTGGCTAAGAAGTCTTTATTTCTTTTGATTCATCTAAGCCACCAACATTGGGCGCTCACCTTTCTCTTCCTCCCATCGTTTGTAGGCAACACCCCTTTCAAAGTCTACTGCCATTAATCTGGGGTATTAGCCAGAATGTGAGTTTCTCAGGCTCTCTGTTTTGTGTGTGTGTGTGTGTGTGTGTGTGTGTGTGGTTGTTTTGTTTGTTTGTTTGTTTTTCAGTTTTCTGCTTATATTTCCAGGAATCCCATTCTAACTACTTTTTTTGTGTGTGCATCCATTTGGCTTTGACCTGGTTCCTGGTTCTTCATGCCCATGTTCTCTCTCTTGCCTAAGTAATTATGTGTGCCTGTGTAAGAACCTCAGAGCAGAAGAGCTGATCTTTTGATTTTACAACTATATTAAATGAGTTATATGAAAATATAAGAAAATCTAATAAATACTACATATGTAAGTATTTCTTCTCTAAAATTCATGGTCACTTTCTAATGTAAAATATATAAACAAACAAAAAAACCCCACAAAGTTTTAAATGTAGCAGCAACCACTGAAATAATTGAGAACATCCTATTTTTCCTTTTTTTCCCTTTTTGCTTTTAGTTATCCATTCTTTTTATTAGAAAAGTAAAATAAAAAAACAAAACACTGCATTGCTTTTTCTTACACCAACCAGAACCAATATCAAAAGATTATGTGTTGACTCAGGTTTAGAAATGCTCCAGGAAGACAAACATTGATAGTTTAATTGATTAATATTCTTATTGTCTAAGTTTACCAAAATGGGATTGTATTTGTGTTCATTTACTTATTTCTATGTAACATAAATGCTTTTTTGATACTCTTTTTCAAATACTAAACATTTTTTATTACAAAGTAATATTTCTCAGCTGCTCTGAATTTTGATGACATTTATAATAAAACAACCTATATTTGACTTTGGGTTAAGAAGACTGTGTCCAGAAGTGCATGGCTTACATTTTGTGAGCACAATGTTAATGTGCTTTGCACTCACACAAGAGTTTGTTCAGTTCCAAATCCACATACTTACTTTTTGGTTTTCTCCACAGACACTTTAACCTCAGTGTCTCCAATAAACAACAACAAACAAACAACAACAACAACAAAAATACCTCCCACACCTCCTAGAGTCTCTATTTTGGTTAATGGCATCAACATTATGTAATCACCCAATCAGTAAAATTGAGGGACATCTTAGATATTTAATCAGTCAGATATACCTTAGTAGCTGATCACCTAGTCACCTGCCTCCTCTCCATTTCTACTGTTCCTTTTCGGATGCATGTTCTTTAGTATCTACATCTCCACCGTTTAGCAGTCAACCCAGTAAACCCATGTTCCTGAAACTAGTGGTCCTCAAAGTATAGCCTCCAGACCAGAAGACACCTGAGGCTTTGGGAAACACTTCGTTTTAATCAGCCCTGCAGGTGATTCTGATGGGTGTCCTTATAATCCAAGATTTACATTTCTTAAAGAGAATGTTAGCAAGTTACTCTCCTGTTGCTTCAAAGATAACATGCTAACTCTTTTAAATGAGCTCTCATGGAGAAGTCCCTCTCTACCTTCTCAGCTCAGTTTCCGCTCTTCTACATCGACAGCAGCTGTGCTCCAGCCATCACAGACTACTTGGAGTTCACCCAAGGAGGCTAAGACAAAAGCAAAAAAATCTTCACATAATAATTAGGCTTCATAATGAAAATGACCAAGATGTCCCTGGATATGATTTCACAAAGACCTGAAAGTGAATACCAAATTGAGCAACCTTACAATTACTTTGTGACCACTTAAGAGTTATTATTTAACGTGAATTGTCAGCACTAGAAGCAAGTTTGATGAATGGAGACAAGGGTAGAAACTGGCATTGCAAATTGTGTTGATATGTACATTAAGAATTACTAATATATCCTTTGGAAAAAAACTATTTAGCTTTGTAACACCAAGAAATATAGGTGAAAATAATTAAATTAAGGTATTTAGCCTGTTAAAGGAATAAACCTTGACAAATAGCATTGATTCCAAGCTATCTTGGTGACAGAACACCTATTAATATATTAATGAATATTAATATATTCATTACTTTATGAAAAAAGCACAGATTATGAGAATTTTATCTCCATTAAAAATAGATAGGAAACGGGCTTAACCTAGTGTTTGCAGCAAAGTAATTAGTTAAAAAATGGCAGAGACAGAATTTGCTGATTTAGCTACCATGTTACTCATCTCTTTTTTTTTCCAGCTTAACTATCACCAGGTACTATGTACATGTGCGCACACACACACATGCCCTGTAGGCAAAAGCAATATGATCTTCTATGAGAAAAAAATGTGTAATTGAGACTAAAGAATAGTTCAATTCCAACAAGAACTTGCTACCCTAGGTCAAAGTTAGACATTTTAGATTTCTTTGATAATATTTTGTACTCCCCTCATAGAAAAATTTAATGAAATGTTGCCAATATCCAGAGCAAGCTAGAAAAAAAGAGGGCTAAAACTCATGTCTGATCCAAATGCTTAGTCTAATAGTTACTAGCAATGAACTGGGTCATTGTTTAGTCTGTTTACCTCCCCTTTCTTTCTCCTGGAAAGAACATTCTTCACTTGAGGGAACGCTCATCCCTACCTCAAACCTGCTGTGCACTGGAGTAGACTGTACCTCCCAGACCACAGCCGTGGGTGACTTTGGATACAGTCACTCTGAGAAGAGTGACTTTGCCCTTCTGGGAGTAGAGAGATGCTAGGATTGAGACCCAACCTGTGGGAGGAGGAGTGGGTCTACATCAGGGAACAATAAAGCCAGCACCTGCAGAGAAGAGATGAGACACAGAGGATCCTCAGAGTGTTCCAGGAAGAAAGTACTTGAGGAACTGGCTCCACCCCTGTGGCCTTAGAGCTCCACTGGCTCCTCTAGTTCTTTACGCTACTGGAGTGACTGTCCAGTGAATGCCCTTTGGACAAGCTTCACATAGATTTCTGTTGCTCGCCAAGTGTCTTAATAAATGTTTTCAAACTAATATATTAAAGAAAGAATAATTTTTATTACTCAAAAATTTTTATTGAATAAGTTTATATAGAATGACACATTTTATTCCATTAAATATTTTAAATACAGTGGGGCCCTGACTTACGAGTTTAATTCATTCCGTGACGGAGCTCATGACTCAAATTACTCGTATGTCAAATCACTGTGACGTTCGCTGCGCCAACTAGCGGTGGGGTATCTGAAGCTGGCTTGTAACCCGAATTTTTTTGAGCTTGCAACTCAAAGCAAAGAATCGGCCGAGAGACGTATCTCAAAAAAACTCGTTAGTCGGGACACTCGTAAGTCAAGGCCCCACTGTAGCTGAAGTTTACAAGCTTATAAAATATGGAACAAGGAGATAATGATTAGGTTAAATGGTTACATTAAGGTAAGTGTCAGAGGACAAATACATTTTTAATAGGAAAAGACCATATGTACAATGTAACAGTGTCACTGAATTCATTTCTTAGTGTTTTGTATCATCACAGAAATGCTTAGTCTTATCTTAAACATCTTAAACATTCAAATAAATGAAATAAAATTCTTTCCAGGGTTGAATCAGAGCACCACAGTGTTTTACTACATATATACATATATTATCTTAGAAGTCTGTGTATTCATGAAAATCCATAGGAAAAACCCCACAGAAATCAGTGCTCTTCATAGACTTTGCAGATAATTTTAATCTGATTCTTCACTGCTGAAGTAAGAGCTGTCACAATATTCAGTCGTGTAAAGAAATTTACGAGTAATTGGGTTCATCTTCGGTATCCAGTGTCGGGGAATCAGAAATGTTGAAAGATTAAATAAATCTACAAATACCTTGTACCTATCACTGGAAAAACATAGACAGATGTTTTAGATTTGTTGAAATGAAATATTTTAAAATTTTAATTTTATTTCTCAAACAATATTTTGCCATGAATAACTAGTATTCAATATTATATTTAATATTACATATTGTATATATCATATTATATTAAGTGCTATTAGTATTAAGATTGCCCCATTTTTTATTTTTTATCCAAAGTTCATGCCCATATAGACCATATTATGATCCGACCAGGCTGGTTCAAATTAAAACCTACACTTATTATTGTCTCATGTCGAACTTTTAAAGAACAGTATGCAAAATAATAAAATTAAAGCATCCAGAGTTTTTAGTCCTTCATTAGAAAATATTTCCCACCTGAAAAGTAGCTGCCAAGTAACTGACATAAATGAATTTATAAATCGAAATGCCATCTTAGACTTATAATGTGTCCAACAGAATATTCTTGACACTAAAAATTGCTTTTGTGTTTGTTAGTCAACTATTTTAACTGTTGCAGTTTTATAGTGGAAGAGCATTTGCTTTTGAAGTCAAATTTGGGTTCAAATTCTGTTCTGTCACTTGCAACTCCTACAACCTTGGATGAGTTGTCTAAACTTCATTGTCTTGGTTTCTAACTCTCTAAAATAAAAACTACAATCCTTGCCTCTGGCCAGGCCTTTGTGAAGATTTGATGAGATAATGACACACTAGAGATGCTGTTAATTAGCATTAATTATTCCCACCACTGATGTGTGTGCTCATTTTGCACAATCATTTTTTCTTAGATATTTACAGAACTTATTCCGGGAAAGAGAAAATATATAATGGTTGTGAAAATTTATACCAATGAATTTTCTAAATCATTCAACCTAGTGTTTCTTCCCAGGGAAAGTGGAAGTATAAAAATGATGAAAAATTGAACCTGTGCATTTTATAACTTAGCCAATTTGGTGGTACAATTAGGAATAAAAACAATGCACTATAAGGAATTTTGGAGACTAAAGGGGACTATATAACATGTTCTTGATCTGATTATCTTTTCTCAAAGGGCTTGTAAGTTTCTCAGTTTTTGGATGCATTTATCTATGTATCCTTCTATCTATAAGGCTGTGAATATTAAATAAAATAAGAACACAAATATCCTAGAAATATCTCTACCATGTTTTAAATGCTCAGTAAACATTGACTCTTTTCTTGTAAAAATTTGAAAAGGGCACTCCTTGGAGTAGATAGAAGTAGTTTTCATTCTATAATATAGAGTCCTATCAGGAAATAAGAAACTATATATTTAGCTGGATCACTCATCTCACCAAGAGTACATTAGTGGACTTAATGATAACTATTTTAATCTAGTCCAAACTTGAGCCAGAATGAGTTGACATTTTCTACCTGTATTGACTCTTTCATGCCCTCACAGGCATTGGTACCATGACCCTGTTCATCACAAGATGAAAATAATAAACTTCCAGAACTAAGAATTTATACGATGATCTCCAAAAGTTCTAATAGGAATGTCTTAATCTCACTACAAATGTGTTGTCCGCAGAAAAGAGCAAGTATAAATGACTTTTCCTAGATAATGCCACATATACATAGAGAAACAAAACCTTGGTGATTTCCACCAAGATAAAAAGGTGCATTTCCCCCATCTTACCTCACTGTTGAGCGCAGGTACTGGTAGCCTGAGGACCCACCAGTACCGGCTTTGGTGCCCAGCATCCTGTGCACCAGGCACACGTGGTTATCTAGGCAAACACACAAAGTAACTCCATGAATATTTTTCTAAAACCAGGAGTTGATAATGATGATTGCTTCTGAGAAAAAGGCTCACCCCTTATCACTTAGCCATATGGAAGGTTCACCTGTGAGAGCCACATGAGGCCAGCAGGTTGCCTGGCACCCCACTTGGTTCAGCACCCCATTTGACTCCATCCATATTTACATTTAGCCTATAAACAGCATAGGAAAGAGTGGGGCCATAGTTCAATTTTAATGAGCTCTGGTTATTTTGCTTCTCTGGGTTTCTTACATTTTTGAATTGTATTGTCATAAAAATAAATAAATTACTATTATATATTTAAAAATTTTCCTTGGACCTAAAGTTTATTTTTTCCTTCTGATTATCAAATAAAATATCTTTTTTTAAAGCCTACAGCACCCGATATTCCCAGGCCAAATAAAATATCTAAATGGGCTCCCAATGTTACTGTGGGCTCTAGGTACTGTGCCACTTGTGCATTGGATGAATAGACCCTTGGGGAGGATAATTGTGAAGCTGATTAAAAAAGAAAAAGAAAAAAGAAAAGAAAATCACACAAAAGATGGAAGAAAAGAGAGAGCAAGAAAGAGGGCAGACAGGAGAAAAGGAGTAAAGGAACCAGATCAGAGGAGAAGAGTTATAGGGTTGGAGCTGGGGGGGAGGGGGGGGAGAGGAGGGGGAGGACTTACATCTCCATTTGGTCATGAGTGTGTCTATTTCCATAAGAGAAGTCAGCAACTGGAAAGCGACCTGGAATCGAGGTTCTTCCCTAAAGGAGAAATAAAACAAAGGAATATATTCAAGCAAATCCAGTGTGTTAGGAAGTGCATGGCTTTTATCATCTGTTGGCGCTGGAAACACATATCAACTTTGCTCTTAGGAATTGTGCCATCATCTCTGTATTACCCAATCAGTCTTATTTCTTCATCTCAAAAATGGGGATACTACCCCTCAATTTACAGCATTTGTTTAAAGAGTCTAGAATATTCCATGTAATATATATATATATATACCAGCCAGAGTCACACCTAATATCGAATCTCATTAAAAGGCAGTCAGATACCCTATCTCAGATTTCCCAGCTAATAGAGTAAAAAACTTTTTCCAGACAAAGATATTAAAAAACAAAATAAATACTGCATATGTATATACACATATATATATATAATATGTAATGTATATATTCTCTTTATCCAATCCTTCAACTAACTCAATATATATATATATATATTTTTAATATATTTTATTGATTTTTTTTACAGAGAGGAAGGGAGAGGGATAGGGAGTTAGAAACATTGATGAGAGAGAAACATCAATTAGCTGCCTCCTGCACACCCCCTACTGGGGATGTGCCTGCAACCAAGGTACATGCCCTTGACTGGAATTGAACCTGGGACCCTTGAGTCCGCAGGCCAATGCTCTATCCACTGAGCCAAACCGGTTAGGGCAACTCAATATATTTTTTGCTTAATATACATAAACTTGAGTGGCATACATTTAGTAAGAGTTTAGGAAAAGAGTCAAAAGATTTTGTTTATGTTGTTATTCTAAAGAGAGATAATTCTACAACATTGTTTAATGATGGAACACTTTTCATGACTAAATTTTTCAGGCAGATTGCACTGTGGTCTTTTTGGACATTTAATATCCTATATAATAAAAGGCTAATATGCAAATTGACCAAATGGCAGGTCGACTGGACACTATGACATGTACTGACCACCAGAAAGCAGACACTCAATGCAGGAGCTGTCCCCTGGTGGTCAGTGTGCTCCCACAGGGGGAGTGCCGCTCAGCCAGAAGCTGAGCTCACTGCTGGTGGGCACAACAGTAGTGGCGGGAGCCTCTCCTGCCTCTGCAGTAGCGCTAAGGATGTCCAACTCCTGGCTTAGGCCTGCTCCCCATGGGCAGTGGGCCTAAGCCAACAGTCAGACATCCCCCAAGGGCTCCCGGACTGCAAGAGGGCACAGGCCGGGCTGAGGGACCCGCCCCTCAAATGTACGAATTTCATGCCCTTGGCCTCTAGTCACATTATAAAATTATAAAAAGAATTTTTTATTAATTTGAGTGGGTTTTTTTTAAACCAACTACAGAGATAAAGTTAAGCTTTTACTATTTAAAAGAAAGAAAACCTCATGAAACTCTCACAATTAATTATTTTCTAAGCTTTCCATCAAAACAAAATAACTTAATAGAACTATGATTGAAATTTATAAGCTTTATATTTGATACATTATCTATAGCCAATCCTCAATTTTAACTTCTGTTTCTCTTCTAATTTGCTTTTACCTGTAAAAATATATCATCAAGGCCCCCTGAAGTGCTCTGTATGAGAGTCGTCTTTCACCTGCAAAATACATAGCAAGTTTTAATTTAATAGGTCATTTAAGGTAGTCATATTAATTTGACACCATCACCTTACATAATTGTTATATGTTTTTAGAAAGCAATGTAAGTTTTAGTTTAAAATTTTATCCCTTAGCTTGATATTTGGAAAATATCACATAAAACAATGTTTTAATATTGCATTTTAAAAGGCAGACTGAAATACTAGTATATATAGGATGTTCAAAAAATTTTAATAGCTGATAACATTTAATTTTCACTCCTTTTCAATTTTAAATTATTTGAACTAATGGGTGAAACCAGACTAAGCTTTGAACACAAAAAATGTATCCTAATGTTCCACTAGATATTTTTTTAATGGAGATACATAAAAGATAAAGTTTACAGTACAATACCAGCAACAGTTGACAAATTGAGGGCACACAAATACCAAACAAAATGATTTTTGATGTTTGGGATTCCATTGCTTTGAGTTATCAGCAGTGCCTGGACCAGAATGGTCATCAATTTGAAAACAGGCATTGACAAAAAATGATTCATTTCTGTGGATTCTTTAAATTTTGAAAATGAACTGTATGCTCTAATAACACTAACTTTATAATTATTCAAAATTTGTATACATTTTTGGGAATATCTACATATATACATATGGCTCTGAACTACTTGAGAAGCCATTTTCCATGTACCTTGGTATCCCTCATATTTGACATATCATGACAGTTTCTACCAATGTGTTTGAGATAAAATGGTCATTTAAAATTGTTAATGTAATGTTCTCATAGATAACACTAACCAATGTTTGTTTCTAAGAGTAGAATATCAATTTTCATTTTATTTCCTTAAGTGGAATTTGATCTTTGATGCCATCAGTGATGGCGAACCTTTTGAGCTTGGCGTGTCAGCATTTTGAAAAACCCTAACTTAACTCTGGTGCCGTGTCACATATAGAAATTTTTTGATATTTTCAACTATAGTAAAACAAAGACTTATATTTTTGATATTTATTTTATATATTTAAATGCCATTTAACAAAGAAAAATCAACCAAAATAATGATTTCACGTGTCATCTCTGACACACGTGTCATAGGTTTGCCATCACTGGATGCCATAATAGTACAGTGCCAAGAAACAATCCTTAAGAATAAAATTACCTACCTTTACTAAGAAGATGCTCATGGCGTTTCTCATCAAATAATAAGAGTAACACCTCTTTTTGTTTGTGAAATTCAGCCATTTGTTCCTCCTTTTCCTCTGATTCATTTTTAGCCTTTGGAGAAAATGCTTCATTAATATTCCCACAACAGAGAATAGATTCTAATTTTAGAAAACATTGCCTCAAGAAGTAGACTTGCCAGGTGCAGAAAAGGTGTACTTGGGATATTTACCATTTCATCTAATATTACAACTTGGAAATTATGGCTTATGAGAAGGGGTCTTCCTCATAGTCACTGGTTCTATCCTTTAAGTTCAATTTAACTGATTTATCAATCTTAAACATTATCTTAATAAAGATCATGAGTCCTGGGCTCAGGTGGGTATAACTGGATACAAGTGGTCAATATGTTCAAATATTTGACAAAAATTATTTATCACAGTAAGGTTATTACACTCAGGAAAATTAATGATTCCTAGTTGAGAAAACTATTAATGCTACTGAAATTTTATATTCAGTATTATACCCTACAAATATAATTTCTTAGATATATTTCACACTTTTATTTTTATTCTTTTCATATCAATTGATTTGTTTAAGAAAATTCTTATTTTTCTGCCTACAGCACATGCTCTATTTATAAGCCAATTAATTAAGCTGAAGCAAAAATTAGTTAACCCAATTATCTTCAAGTCCTCAGAAGAATCAAACTGTTAAAAAGTTATATGCACACTATTGCCAATATACTGGTGTATAAGTAGCTATAGAAGCAGTGGGTATAAATGAGTTAACGTAGTGAAATAATATAGACAAAGGACACAAAGGCTATAAGCCAATGAGTTGGGAAATATTACATATTCCTTTTTTTAGTAAATGTCATGCACAAGTGATAAAATAGTGAGCAAAAATTGAGTCCCATGATCTTATGCAACATATTATGTGGTGGGAATAAGATGTAGAACAAATAATCACCTGAACATTAAATGTTGAACACTCAGGAGTGTCCCATGCCATAGTGGTATACAGAAGCAGTATAGTGCCATGATAGCATAGTTGTAAGGGGGTCAGAAAAGGCCTTCCTGAAGTTTTCCTTGAGCCAAGAGCAAAGAATGAAAAGAAGTTACCTGGGGAAGAATACTCCAAACCCAGAAAATAACATAAAAAGACTGGTGGTAAACTCAAAGAACTAAATTCAGCCTAAAGGAAATTCAGTATGGCCCACAAAAGATCAAAAAATGCCTTGAAGATTATATTAAGGATTTTTATTGTTATGCTGAAAGCAATGGGAAAACATCAAAGTGTTTTATGCAGAGGTCAAATGTGACTAGATTTGCATTTTGAAAAGATTAGTCAAAACTGCAGTGTGGACAATAAATTGGAATGGAGCCATATTGTAAGCCTTGTCAAATACTTGAGAGAATATGACTTTAGTCTAGGTGAAAAACAATGACAGTCTGCACTTGATGGGTGGTGGTAGATCAAAGAGAGATTCTTGAGAACTATTTAGAAGGTTAAACCAATAGCATTTGGTGATAGCTTGATGAAGTCAGTTGAGGAAGAGGGACTTACCAAGGACCAATAGTACCAGTCTGACTTGACACACTAGGAGAAAAACTTGGAGAAGACCAAGTAGATACAGGAGTGGATGAAAGGGAATTTTTTTTTTCTTTTAATCAGTGTATGTTTGAGAGGACCAGGAGGAAATATAAATTAAGGTGTTAAGTATATGATCTGAAATTTAAGAGGATATCTACACTAGAGGTATTTGTTTGAGAATCACTGGTGTATAAGTAGCTATAGAAGCAATGAGTATAAATTAGTTAATGTTGTGAAATAATATAGACAAAGGACACAAAGGCTATAAGCCAATGAGTTGGGAAATCCCACCATTTACTTGTCTAATGAGCCAGTAATGGAGGCGGAGAAATTAGAAGTTAAAATATTGTGTACCAAATCCAAGAGGGTGGGGGGAATGTTCAAAAAAGAGGTAAATAGCCATTAGTACTGAACGTCACTGTTAGCTCAAGATAAGTGAAGATAAAAAATGGCCGTTGGATTTATGTACATGGAGGTTATTTGTGAATGATGGGAGAAGAAGACAGACTGGATTGAGTTGAAGATTGGATGAGAAATAAAGGAATAATTATACTAACTACTGTTCTAAAAACACTTTACAAGTATTAATCTAATTTAATGCTCATAATAATCCTATGAGGTAGATACTCTTATTTTCTATTGTATCAATGATGAAAGTGAAGCAAAGAGAAGTTAAGTCAAAGACGTTCAATGTCACACAATTAAGAAGTGCAGGTGGAACTTGAACACATGCAGTGTGACTTCAAGACATTAAGCACTACTGATAAAGCCTCTCAAATCATAGAATTAGACAACTTCCTCAAGAAATTTAGTCATGAAAAAAGGAAGAAAGGCCTGTAATTTGAAGGAAATGTGGAATCAAGAAATCAACAATATTTTCTTAAGTGAGAAACTTGACATTGTCTGAGAACCAATAGGAAGAACTGGGCCTTTGTGAGCCTACTTCTGTCTAGAATTAGTCATAATCTTGAAATGTTCAATAGAAATAAAAAAGGTATATTAACCTCATCTATTTATCAAAGAAACTCTTGCTTATAATGAAATCTTAATTTAATTTTTATTGTATCTAAATAAAATTAAATCAATCATGTAACATATTCTAAGTATATGCTTTTGTGAAAGAAAAATAAGAAAAAATGTAAGTTTAAGAGATAAGTGGAGAATTATTAAAATAAAATTTTCAATACTTTTTTCTATAGTAAACTTATATTTACTTAAGGCATCATAAATACCTGAATCATACTGAATTCTTCTTCCAGGCCTTTAACAATATTTTTTTCCAACTTTTCCCAGAAGTTAAATCCATGTTTCTCTAAACCTGGTGTTCTTTCCAGCCATGCCTTAAGTAAACATTATTTTTAAGTTAATATATTGTAAAATTTTAAATAGGTGAGATACATTAAACTAATATTTATGAACTTGAAACAGAATATTTTCATGGTTTTGAGAAACATATATAATAAGGTACTTTTTGTGTGTAAACATTTTCTTTCCCTTCAATTTCTTCACTTAAAAATAGAAATCTATTCTATTCAATTTCTTACTTTTTAATAAAATCATATTACTGCTGTTTAATCTTTATTTATTAAGAACTATGACTGGCCGGAGCGGCTCAGTGGTTGAGCATCGACCTATGAATCTAGAGGTTGTGTTTCGATTCCCCATCATGGCACATGTCAGGGTTGCGGGCTCCATTCCCAGTAGGGGGCGTGCAGGAAGCAGCCAATCAATGATTCTCTCTCATCATTGATGTTTCTATCTCTCTCTCTTTCCCTTCCATTCCTCTCTGAAATCAATAATATATATATGTACACATATATATTTAAAAAGAAATATTACAAAAATCCCAATTTTGTTCTAGAAATCTATGAACATATGTAAATATTGTTTTAATGAAGTGTCTGGTTTATTCTCAAAGTACTTTATTCTTAAGATCTGAAGGAATTAAAACATGTATAATATATGATCTCTTCTAAATGCAGGAGCATGGTATAATTAGCAACTTGGAAATACACTTACTATTCAATTATTTTAATATTCCACAAGACTTTTTAATCAGAAATAAAACCTAATTCATACATCCCTGTGGGTTCTCATTTGGGTTTGAAATTAGCTTTCTGATTCTTTCTATTCCTATCTTTATAAGCTGTTCTCTCTCTCTCTCTCTCTCTCTCTCTCTCTCTCTCTCTCTCATCAATAAATAAATAATATAGGAAGAGGGCTTATTTGGGCTAATTTCAGGTTGTTTCTCCTATGTCCCTGAAGATGCTGCTGTATTGATGACTGCCATTTTGTGAGTAGCCCACAGGGTGTTTATTCTTCAATTTTCTATTTAAGGGGTGAGGAAGAATGCCAAAAACACACATGATCACCACACAGTAATATGCAAATTAGGCCAGGATCTGTAATGGTCATGGCCAGCTAAGGAGGAGGGGCTTGAGAGAACAACAGACAGGGTGGCCCAGAGCCCAAGAGAACAACAGACAGGGCAGCCTGTGCCTGGCTCCAGACCAGAGAAAACAACCCGCAGAGGGGCCGGCCCCCAGCCCCAGCCCCACGGCCGTGGCGCTGGGCTGTTGGGGCTGGAGCAGAGTGGACACAAACCCACAGGGGGGCCAGGTTTGATTCTGATCGAGGGCATGTACCCAGGTTGCAGGCTCCTCCCTGGCCAGGGCCCAGGTCAGGGCTCATGCAGGAGGCAACCAATTGAAGTGTGCCTCTCACATTGATGTTTCGCTCAGTCTTTCCCTCTCTCTTCCATGCTCTCTAAAAATCAATGGGAAAATATCCTCAAGTGAGGATAAAAAAAAAAGAAAAAAGAAAGAAATTTCATATCCTATGAAAGAGACATCTTGAAAATGCCTAAAGAAAGTTGTTATTTTTTCGTGGTGAAGGGATTGGAGTCCGTGTTGATGAAAACACCTTGGCAGCTGCGACGGCCAGCAGTGGCAGCAGCAGTGGGGGTGATGGGGATGGCGCCTTCCCCTGATCAGCCTGGTTGCCTCCAGCAGAGGGAGGCCAGTCTGCAGCCCCTGGGGAGTGGGCCTAAGCCACCAGTAGGACATCCCCTGAGGGCTCCTGGACTATGAGAGGGGGCAAGCTGGGCTGAGGGACCCCCCTGGCCAGTGCACAATTTTTTTTATTATATATAATGTTTCTAAAATTCTCAAGAAAGTTCTTCATATCTAAATACTTTAGTTAAATTTATAAATTTAAGCATTTTATAAATTGTTTATGTTCTTATTTACAATTAATGTGACCAAACTTTGATATTAGTTGTACAATTCTTATCTAGCAGAAGCTAAATTAAAAAGATGTATGTAGATCTTAGAAATAGTATTTGAGCCTGTACCTCCACTAGTTGCAAAAGTGTTTTATCCTGCTCCGACTTCAGTAGCAGTTCATTTTCTTCTCCTTTGAAGTTATCACGATAATGTCTCCTGTTGTAAGGGACTCTTAAACTCTGAAAAATACCCAACTTGTTTTCTAATAGTCGGAACTGTAAACTCTGGAAGCCTGATGCTGGAGATAAGTACTCTCTTTGAGAATAAATGAGGGAGAGAAGAAAAAGAGAGAAATGTGTTGACATTGTAAATCACAGTTTTACTCTCTTAGATATCATCAAGAACACAAACACAGCTGCCTAGAATTGGACCTATGGTTCGGACATTACTGAAATAAGGAAAATGAGCTACCTAAACATCATTGTTGATATCTGTCAACCAATTTAAAGTTGAAATGTTTGTATAGTTTGTAAAGTGTCATATGTATGTATACACGCAGAAATACATATACACATATATGTGTATGTGTGTATACTAAATGTCTTCTTAAAATGAAAACAGGTAGGCATTGAACAATATATTTTTTCAATAGTGCTAAAAGACTGTAATTTATAAATATTATTCAATCCCTCCTAAAACTTATATTGTGTGTGTGTCTATGAGGCTTTTATTTTTCTTAATCTATTTAACTTTTTCACCTAGCCCCCCTACTTGCTCCCCTCTGACAGCTGTCAGTCTATTCTCTGTATCTATGAGTCTGTTTCTATTTTGTTTGTTAGCTTATTTTGTTCATTAGAGTCTACATGTGAGTGAAATCATATGGTATTTGTCTTTCTCTGAGTGGCTTATTTCACTTAGCATAATGCTCTCCAGGTCCGTCCATGATGTCACAATGGGTAAAATTTCCTTTTATTTACAGCTGAATAGTAGTCCATTGTCTAAAACTTATATTCTATCATTGATGTCACTACCTATTATTATTATGAGCACCAATGACATACTGTAAGTAAAATACAGGGGATGTTGCCTAGCATAAAAAAAAGGCAATCAAAATGTTATTACTCCTACCCTACACAGCTATACAACATCTTACATTTTTGTGTCTTTCATCCATTGGTACTAAGACTTCAATTTTTTAATCCAACACAAAGGAATTTTGCTACATTTCTTTGAATGTCAAACATGTTGGACTATATATTACATTATCAAATGCACCTTATGTTCTAGGAAAATCTACTTTTAAATTTGGTATGATGAAAGCTTTTTTCTGAACATATATGTATATATGTTGTATATACATACATATATACATGTATACATATATGCATGCATATACGTGTGTGTGTGTGTGTATATATATATATATATATATATAGCTTATATATAGCTTTGGCTGCCTGGAAATGTAGAAAATTTATAATTCAATCCATGACTTATTCTGATGTTTTTTCTGACATCGTTCTTTATCACTCCTGTTTCTCTTTTATTTTTAGCTTTTAGTTTTTACAAAATTTGTTATATGCATTATATCAGCCACTTTAGCCATTTTGATAAGTGGTCTAAAATTATTTTTGGATAAACACAGGGCACAACGATGAGTTGAAATTAATTAATCATATTATGTTTGTATGTAAAAACAAGTGATGAAATGTTTTTAATAACTTCTCAAATTCGTTGTGATTAAGACTCCCAAGTGCTGATAGTGACAGTGTAAGACAGGCTCCTCATCTCACACAACACACATGCCCTCCTTTACCCCACCAGAGTGAGAAGGTGAACCCCACCGAGTTATCACATAGCCACCGGTGCACACCTGAAGTCATTGAAATCCAAGGCTGTCATCGTTTCCAGGACAGAAAACTGCTCTACCAGTAGTTTAAGGATCACCACCACTCGATGCATTCGTGTAACAATCTTAAGCATATTCCTTTCATCCCTGACCTGATGGTTAAGAAATGAGACACTGAGAAATCAATTCTGATGTTTAGAAATTACAAAATAGACTACAAACAATAATACATTCCTATGAACTTTATCTTTACTTCAGAAAGGAACATTGGAAGTATAATTCTGTGGATATTGAACTAATGGTAACTGAATTGTTTGCAAGGAATGTCTGCAAAATCAGAATCACATATCTTTCTTTAAAAATAGAAAATCACAGCCCAGCCAGAATGGCTCAGCGGTTGAGCATCCACCTATGAACCAGGAGGTGTCAGTTGGATTCCAGGTCAGGGCACATGCCTAGGATGCGGGTTTGATCCCTAGTGTGGGGCGTGCGGGAGGCAGCCGATCAATGATTCTCTCTTATTATTGATGTTTCTTTCTCTCCCTCTCCCTTCCTCTCTGAAATCAATTTTTTTAAAATAGAAAATTACATGAAGGCAAGTTAGAAGTAAATTCTGGAGATCAACATCCACTCATTTTAAAGCAAGTTTCTACGTTTGCTTCAAGGAATAAAGGTGAGCATGGCAACTTCTGGGTGAGGATGAAGCAACACCAGAATAAATCTGCTCTTTACTGAGGGACAAAGTTGCCAATGACATAAAAGGAAATCGCAAGCACATATAGAAGAGGATTGTCTGTGTCTGACTGCTCTCTTTCCCCAACCCCTCCTGAGTGCTTAAGGCTGTGCCCTGTGTCTGGAAGACTTGTGGGAGCAGGAAGCAGGGCGGGAGGCAGGAGAACACAGTTCAGACTCTGCCGTCACCGGCGGTTCCACTGTTAGCACTCTTTTCTTTGTTTCTTTCTCCTGCTACTATTTTTTTTTACCTTTTCCTGTTTAGTTTCTTCATTATTGTTCCTATCTTCCCACAGCAAATATTCATTAGAAATACAACTCAGGTACTTATTCATTAAAGGTAGATTGCCGGCTATTCTGGAAATCTACCATGAGCTAAAACAACTATTCTCAGCGGCAAAAAAAATTAATAATAAGTGAGTTCTAAATACTGTAAGGGGCTTGAAGCTGAAATTTGAAAGGAACTTGAATGAAATGTGAAGCTCTAGGGTAGCAATGGCCTTGGGAAAATATGACTACGCTCTTGGCCACTGGGGGGGGGGGGGAATTTTTTTCAGTAAGTAATAACCACCATTTGGTGTTAAATTTTTTCTCATTAGTAATATTTTTTACATTCTCCAAAAATATCCTGGAACCAATATTGCGATATAACAACTCACATGGCCATTCTGAAAGATCTCACAAACAGAATCTAATTCCCAGAGGATTTGCTTAAACCAGAGTTCATAAGCTGCAATGAAAAAAACACATTGTCAGTTGGAAAGTTTTGGGAGCCTCTTTGACCATAATTATATAAAAGACATGGTTAACACATTGAAAGAAATAGAAATGTAATTTAAAAATCAAGAAATACCCATATAGCCCTATTTTATGCTACAACAAAATATTAGTGATAAATGTACAATAGCCTCCATTTATTGACTGTTTTAATATGCTATGCATATTATCAATACGCTTTGTGGTTGTTAATATTATATACTGATTTCTCTCAACAAATATACTATTTAAGTCTTTTTAGGATATAGCACATTATCTAATTCTACAATCCCCTTGGAAGATGGAGGTATGCAGAGAAGCAGAAGTGACACTCAACTTCACCTATAAACTGAAATAACAGTATTTACTAATCTGATGAATATGACAAGACGTTAGTTTCCAGGGGCTTAGAAAACTGTGAGGATGACAAGTTTATGAACAGTCTAAATCTAAAACTTTGTCTTATTCATCTATTTCCCTTAGTATCTAGCACAGTGTTGGCATAAGATAAACCCAGGTGATTATTTTATGAATAAATGAATTTAATAACCAGTGGAGTTATTAGCTGAGCACAGAAAACCAATAATCTTAGAGATCTCTAGTGCATTCTACCTGGTGCTATCTTATGGCTACAGGCTATGTTTCTGCACTAATTAGGGGAATCAAATTATATTTTAAATCACATTTCAGGATACTTTTGGAATTTAATTTTCATAGTTGGACAAAGAGCAAAGCAGATATTTCCTTGATCAGTTTATATAACCACCATTTGGTGTTAAATTTTTCTCATTTTAGGTTTAGCTTTCTGTAGTTTGCCCCACGATTCACTGATTATGTTTTGTAACTGAAGAAGGAAGGGAAAAGCTCCCTATCAGATAATGATAGCTACCATTTGCTGTATGTTTATAATGTGCTATACCTTGGGCTAAGTGCTTAATGTGCATTACCTCATTTCATCTTCACAAGAACTCTATGATTGATAAAATACAACAATTTTCTCCATTTTACACATGGGGAAATGGAAAGAGTTACTGGTTAAGGGACCTGACCAAGCTTTCCCAATTTATAACAGTAGAGATGGGATTCTAAACAATTTTCTGATTCCAAATTTGTGCTATCCTGCCATGATTTCCCCCCTATTGAGCTTGTCTTTGGATAAGCCACCAATACAAATTATGTAAATTATTTTCTGTTTTTACTTTTTACTCAAAGGAGTGAATCATTTTAGCCAGTCAATGAAGCAAACAACCGTTTGTGGAAAAAAACACAAAGAATTGGTAAGCAAAGAAAACATGTCTAGAAATGGACCCATGACTAGCTTGGGTCATTGGGTCCTGGACAATCAGAGGACAGCATTAGGACACCAACAATTTTAGAGTAAATCTTAATATTTTGGGGTCACAGACCTCTTTAAGACACATTCACAAAGTTTTGCACATAATTTCAGCGTTCAGAGACTTTCTAAACTCTCAAAGTCATGGACTCCCACATGAAAAACTACTGCTCATGTTTTACCACTACTGCCACTAACCTGGACCCACCTCCAGTTATTCCCTCTCAAGGTGTTCTTCTGGGGCATCGTATAAACCTTGACCTCTGTCTCCCAGTCAATGTGCCACAGATATTCTCCATGCAGGTGGGAGCAGTGGGTCTCTTGGGAGGAGGACTAGAGAGTCTAGTGGGACAATCCTTTATTCCATCATCAGTGCCTACAACCTTTGCTCCTTCACCTACTCCTGCTATGATCAGCAAGTGGTCTCAATGATCTACAGTAAATCCTCAAGTTTGCAGACCTCAATTTAACAGACTGGACTTTAGATTTAACGGACAAAATTTTCAGTCTGTATGTCATATGAAAAAATTACTACTCTGTTATTTTTTAAATGCTTTTAACCAAGATTTGCTTATAGTTAAATTAACAGGTTTGTTTTTTGTTATTAATCCATTGTTATTTTTAACAAATTTTAGTGAATAGGCCATATGTTGGGGAAAAAACCTGTAGTAATTTTGCAGACATAAATAAATATTGCATATCTAAAACTATAGTCTACATATTGAAATCCAAGAATCACTGCTTATAAACAATGTTCACTGAATGACTAACACATGATCACACCCCGTCAGGCATGATGATTGGTTATGTTATCACCTGGTGTGATTTTCTGCAGCAATTTAACACCTGTGGCAGATGTTCCCACATGTGCTCAGCCACTCCCCAGTCCTGTGCATTTGTTTACTTACAGTGATTGGTGAATGCAAGCATTTACTAGATCTATTCAGTATACATTTCAAATTATAGTAACACATAGAGAAAACTTTTCTTTGAAATTAAACTTTTCATATATAATTAATTTAATTCCACAAATATCTATATATCTATCTATATCTATATCTATATCTATATATCTATATCTATATCTATATCTATCTCTCTAAATATATGCCTAAGAGATCATTACGACCGAACAACCAGAACGACCAGTCGACCAGTCACTATGAAGCACACTGACCACCAGGGGGCAGACGCTCAACACAGGAGCTGCCCTCTGGTGGTCAGTGGGTTCCTGCAGCCAATCTTCCACGGCGAGCCAATCTCTCCCAGTCCTTCCCCGCAACCGGCAAACCACCTTCAATCTTTTCCCTCCTGCCCAGCAGGTCCCGGCCAACAGCCAGCAAACCCTGGCTGGCCAGCCCCGTTTGGGACTGGGTGAGATGGCCCCTATAAGCCCTGATCACTGGCCAGGCCTAGGGACCCCACCCATGCATGAATTTCATGCACCAGGCCTCTAGTGTCTACATAAGTAAAAACAGGTAAGCTACCTAATTTGTCAAATTTTTAACATTCAGAAAACCACTTCATTATAAAACAAACTTTTAGCTTTAACGGACTGCCCCTTGCTGGAATTATTCCGTTATATCAAGGTTTTACTGTATTTGAACTCTCTACAGGGATTGGCATGGCACCTGCCAACTCCTAAGGCTGTTTGGCTGCCTGCACTAGAGACTAAAGGCTTGGAGATTTCTGAAACATGTACTCATCACCAAGGACACATCTATTGGGAAATGAGCTTCACCAACGGAGCCCTATAGCACATGAGACTGCAATCTAGTTTAACAAGAACAGCTTTGGTGTTGTCCCAAGCTCTCCTCTGGCCATCCGGACACCACGGACCAGAGCATTGATGTCTCCCTGCCTCTCAGTCACAGGCCCAGTTATGAAGACAGAGCCTCTGAGTGACCTGCAGGTGGCTGTGCAAAACAATATTGATGTCTCCTACTTCAGCTGCCTCATCCCACTCAATGTGCTTTCTGTAGAAGATGGCAAAAGAGAGCTCCAGGTCTTTCTTGCAACATGAAAGGATATTCCCAATGAAAATGAACTTCAGTTTCAGATTAAGGAATGCCATTTAATTGCTGACACTGTTGCCAGCAAGTTGTAAAACAACCTTTGTAAAGAGAATTGTGCAAGGGCGGACAGGACACCCTGTGTCAATCTCTGATGCTCACTAATGGCATTTGGATCTTGGCTAAGCTAAGTATCAGCCAGGATATGCCAAACAGATACAATCACTGAAGTGAAGAGCTGCTGAAGTCTCTCAATACATCTAGACTGGTCCAGTGCCATCAGTTCAAATCAAGGCCTCTTAAATGGAAGGAAGTGTAAAATCTGAACCCAAATACACTGAGGCTACCCACCAAGGTAGTGACTAGTCTAACCTGTGCTAAAATCAGGGCACAACCTGTCAGATAGTTTTAGCTTCCTGTGAAGGTTTGTAGCCACAGCTTCAATCACTTCCTACCTCTTGCCACCTGCTGCTGCTATCTGTCCTTAATGTGAGCATCTCTGTACTGGGTCAATGCAGTTTGACATTTTGTAATTGGGGGCTCATTTCAAAAGCAGAAAAAGACAAAAAATATTTAATCAAGGAACAGTATCCCTGAAACATAAAAAAAGGAAATAAAACACTGCCCAGAGGTTTTAAGTCTGAAAAGGATAAACACACATTTTCAACAAAATTTACATTTTTATTAAGTACCAGATTTATATGGGAGTATGTAAAGTCACAATAAATTTGAGTGCTCTATTTCTTGAAAGTAATTTTTTTAACTTCCAAGTTGAAAACATAGTAACATCTTACTTAAAAATTCTTTGTCAATTCCAAGATAAATGTTTCCTTGGACATAGGACAAAGCTCAAAGTTCAACCTGACCCAACTAGCAGGGAAGTAACATAAAGAAGACTTACAAATCCCAGGAAGTCCGATGAGAACTGATCTGACAGTAAAATATTGTTGAGCATTTCTAACAAACGTGATTCCTTGATCTTTTACCATTTTATAGTTAAAAGAATTGTTGCTCTCCTCATTACTGATGGGAAATACCTGTGGAATAGTTATTGTCCAAACTTTTGTGCAACTTACCTTGATGAGTTATGATGAAAAGGTGTTCATCATGGATTTTATTTCCTTTTAGTTCACTTTGAAGCTCCTGTGCATTCAAAATTTTTTCCAACTTTAAACAAAAAAATAAATAAATAAACACCTGATTTTATACAAACTTCCAGCTATAAGATAAATGAGTAATGGGGATCTAATGTATAACACAGTGATTATATTAATAAGACTGTGTTATATATATGAAAGGTACTAAAAGAGTAGATCTTAAATTTTCTCACCACACACCAAAAAATGGCAATGATCCTATCTAATAAAGAGGGAATATGCTAATTGACCCTCACACCATGGCAAAGATGGCGGCGCCCACAGCCACAAGATGGCAGCGCCTAGTCCTCTCTGCCCGCTGGGGCAGCAGGCATACGGCAAGGCCAGGCCTGCCCCCAGGTGGGCCCGGCCTTGCCGCATACCTGCCTCCAGAGTCCCCCAGTCCCCACAGCCCCCCAGCCGCCCAGGGCCGGCCAAGGCTCAGACAACCAGGGCCGGCTGAGGCTTGTGCTGCCAGCAGTGACAGAAGCAGTGGTGTGATGAGGGCATCGCCTTCCCCTGATCACTGGGTCACCTCCCGCCCCTGAGGGCTCCCGGACTGTGAGAGGGGGCAGGCCGAGCTGAGGGACCCCCCTCCAGTGCATGAATTTTCATGCACCAGACCTCTAGTCCTATCTAATAAAGCAGTAATATGCAAATTGACCATAACTCCAACACACAAGATGGCCGCCCCATGTGGCCAAAGATGGCCACCCCCATGTGAACACAAGATGGCCACCACAAGATGGCCAGCAGGGGAGGGCAGTTGTGGGTGATCAGGCCTGCAGGGGAGACAGTTTGGGGCGGGGGGACCCAAGCCTGCAGAGGAGGGCAGTTAGGGGTGACCAGGCCAGCAAGGGAAGGCAGTTGGGGGCAATCAGGCAGGCAAGCAGGCAAGCGGTTGGGAGCCAGCAGTCCTAGATTGTGAGAGGGATCCCAGATTGGAGAGGGTGCAGGCTGGGCTGAAGGACACACACCCCGCCCTGTGCATGAATTTCATGCACCGGGCCTCTAGTATGACATAATAGCATGTTAGCTAAATGTTACACCAGTAATCATACAGAAATATATAAAGGTATCAAATCAACAGGTTGTGCACAATGTTATATAACAATTCTTGCACAATGTTATATAACAATCATAGTTCAATAAAACTAAAAAAAGTGACTGATTTTGAAATTGCAAAAGTTGTTTTTTTAACAACTTTTATACAAAGTAGAATACAATACTGAAAAAATCCCCAAATTCTCAAATTCTCAGGATCTATTCTATGTACTTTTAAAAAATTAATGAGTCTTATTATAAATAAACAGTACGTTGAATTTATGGTTTTCACTTTTTCTGAAGAATATTATATTTGGTAGGATTCCATGATAACAAATGCTATCACACTCATTGAGAAGTCATTGTTCTTGTATCTCTTAAAATGAGTATGATAAAAAGCTTGTCAAGTTGCTTAGCTGACTGTGTGTCTTCCATTATTCTATCCCCCTAACCAGCCTATTTGAAAAAGATTTTAACATGCTTGATCAGCTTATCCTTAGAAACCCATAGATGCAGGCAACGAGAACTCTAACTATTTCACTTAAACAATATAGAAGGCAAACAGGCTGAAACATACCCCAGATAATCTCCAATACCTCCTTTGTATCATCCTTCTTTTATTTATTAATGATTTCAAGAAAGCATGGGCCTTTAACATTTCTATTTTTTAAAAGGGGATTTAAAAGAGAAATTTGTCTGAAATCATTTGTAATTACCTAGGCTAGAATTTAGTGAAGTTGTCTTATCTATACAAGTTGTATAATGCCTGCCAATTACCTGCACTAATTTGATCATTTATACTCTTTCGCCCAGATTCTGGGTTCTCTGCTGGATTTTCATATGAGTCTCTTGAATTGTTCTAACAAAGTTGAGAAAACATAAATTTATATGTAAATGGATATCATTAGGTTCAGAAAACTATTTGATAAGTGAGAAAAAAAACTAGACAAAATATATGCCCAACAATGGAAACTAAACACTATAAGATACTCAGCCACTTACATGCAAATAATTCCCATAGATAAGTCCTCCTTTGCTGGCTTTATTTACACCAGTTTGTGATTTGTCCTCTTCATTGCCTTCTAAAGACAGTTTTCTTAAATCATATCTGCAGATTAAATATGCGATGAGAAATAAACAGATCTTGAGAAAGCACAGTAACTAATAATATGAGTCTTTAAAATTCTCTTACTGCTATTTTTTAAAGCATATTAACAAGGAAATAAGGGTGACAGTTTTCAATGTTCTTGAAATTCAGGAAATAAAGTGTTCATACTTAACATTTTTAAGAGCCTAACCATATTTAGAATAGAGATAAATACTTACTCAAAGTCATTTCTTAAGAATGGGCAGCCACTCATGGTGAAAACACACTGCTTGAGAAGCACTGAGGTTTTGGCTCTAAATGAACAGATCATTGATCTTCCCAGATGTTCTGCTGCTGCCTTTTATTTATCCTGATCACCCTGAACCTGCCAATCAGCTTTCTCCACTTACTCTTACTAGACTCTCATTTCCATTGGTTCAGAATTTGAAACTCTGTAAATTCAGAATGCAGTTTGTTTACTAGAATAGTGAGTGTTCTGCCAAACTGAATCATTTCACTTGATCAGTTCTGTTTTTGTATCCCAAATAACAAACACTAGATAAATCAATAGAGGCCAAGTTAAAAAAAAAAAAAGAAAAAGATATTTAACTATTCTACTCCCAGGACACATTGGGCATAGTGTTAAGACATGTAAGATGATGAGCTTATAAAGAAACAAATATTTACTCTCTCAGTCTTAGGTATGGATATTCTTATAAGTCCTAAGGAAAAACTAAACTTGGCTGTCTCTGGGGAAAGAAAATCATTAGTGAACAGAGGCAGGGTACATGCTCAAACCCCATTTACTTCTCATCTTCACAGTCCTTCTGGACTAAATCTCATAATTAGCAGTAGTTGTGGGCTGCTCTATTGTACTGGAACGTAAACAGACATGACTAGTTTATTATTCACCTGTGGCATTCCAATTACAGGGCATTGGAGTCATCCGCATTGGGATGCTTTGTCTCTTAATAAAAACAATAACATGCCCACAACTTAAAACAGTGTCAGTGATAAAATATTCTTCATGGAAAATATTACTTATTGGTCTAAGTTCTTTTGAGGACCATTCAGCCGGGGCAGACAGTCCCATACCCTGCCCTTAGTACACCACTGCTAAGAATCTAAAGACAGCATTTCTCATTATTTGACCCTCTAAAATGGTCAATTTATGTCTAATTTACCAAAGTAATTAAAGGTCAGAAACTTTATCTAGTCTTGGCTCTACCAATAAATAATTGTGTGACATTAAAAAAAAAAAGGACAATGTGACTTCTATACATACCAACTTCCTCACCAAAAAAAAACAAAAAAATTAAAAAAATGAAGATGCTTAAAAAAAGATCCTAGTCCATCCTACAATCCTGATTTTGTGACTCTAAAATAAATTATAATGTTTAATGTGGATTTACAGAAGGGTATACAGCATGAAGGCCATGTTATAAGAGAACTGGGAACTAATCAAAATCGCATAGTAGACCTGTCATGTTCCATGTGGGCTTTTATAGGACATTCTGGCAATTGCTTACTGTGGGAAACTCACTTTAGAGATGCTACATAGCTCCAGTGGCGAAGGCGTTAGGGAGATGTTAAACTAGCTGTGACTTTTGAACTCTTTGTGGCTGTGTAACCCTCTGTAAACTTTCATTTGGCAAACTACTCAAAAAATCAGAATGTCACACCAGGACAAATGTCATGTCCTCTGGAAGGAGGTTAGTGAACACATAGAGTGTAATAACTGCCTGATGTTACCTTTTAACTTTGCTTGTAACATTGTTCTCTGGAGAGGTTTCACAATGACCTGCCATTTGGTTTTGCCATTAACCCCTGTTATTAACCCCCTTTAAAAAGGAACTCTGTCCTAGGAGGGGTATAGAGTCTTCCTGGCCTGCCACCACTGGGAACTCCTGCTTTGCCCATGTATATAAGTTTCTCCTATTAAAGCTCTTATAAATTTAAATTAGTCTAGGTGTCAGTTCTTCAAAATCAATCCTGAATTTAGACTTTTGGGACTTTCCCCAACAACTGGTGCTGTGAGCAAGCAGGATTCTTAAGAACCCACGTAAGCCATAGGCAAAATAGGGGGAAAATGGACTGAGCCACGGGAAATCCAGGGATGGCCAAGCACTATGCTTTGGGCCAGTTGGCACAACATTGGAGGCTTGGGGACAGGTGTGTGAGGAGCATTGTAAGATGTTCCAAAGATGCCTGCTGGAGTAGCAGATAATGGAAGAGGCTTAAGGTAGATAAAGACAAAAAAGGTATAAAAGCAACAGTGGCTGCTGTGGCCTGGCCTCTCCTGTGTACTCGGAGGTTCTCCTTGGAAGAGGCGCTAGCGCTGGCCTCTAGGAATTTCCATTTGGAAGATGACCTCTATTTGGAATGGGAAACTCACATGGCACAGGCAGCTACTGCTGAAGGGTTCTCACAACGTTGGCGGGTAGTATCAGAAAGACAGTATCGCTTACCTGGGGCACATGCAGAGATCACTGATTCAGTTAAAGAGCTAGACAGATCGGACATAATTTGTCCCACCCATAGTCCTTTTCACAGACAGCCCTGTCTGGCCAGTCTGTAAGTCAAATGGATCATGGAGAATGACATTGGACTACTGGGAGCTTAATAAAGTAGTTCCTCCAATCCATGCTGCAGTTCTAATATCACCCAATTATTAAATGAAGTAAGCAAATCCTTAAGAACCTATCATTTTGTATTAGACCTGGCTAATGCCTTACTCAGTATTTCTATGGACATGCAAAGTCAAGATCAGTTCACCTTCAGATGGAACAGAGAACACTGGATGTTTTAGGTTCTGCCACCAGGCTATCTACATAGCCCCACCATTTGTCATGGTTTAATAGTGAAAGATATATCTGTATGGAATGGTGGGGAAGAGGTGGCATTGCGTCATAGTATTGCTTACATTACACTAACTGGTAATGATCGTACCATTTTACATAAGATGGCAGAGTGTCTACTGCAGTGGTCAGCAAACTATGGCTCACAAGCCACATGCGGATCTTTGGCACCTTGAGCGTGGCTCTTCCACAAAATACCACATGCGGGCGCGCACATACAGTGCGATTGAAACTTCGTGGCCCATGCGCAGAGATGGGCCATAAATTGCAACAAGGTGCAAGAGTCCAGGTCCTCTGTCATTGGGGGGTTGTCTGGTATAGTAAGACAAAAGTTTTTCCCACTGCTGTGCTGGATAAGATCTTCAAAATTATTCTATGCCAGAAACAGTAAAACAATTGCAAACACTTTTGGAATTGCTTGGATATTGAAGGCCTTTTATTCTCCCATCTAGCTCAGCTCTTACCTCCCTTACACAGATTAGCAAAGAAATGAACAATGTGGGATTGGTGACAAGAGCACACTGATGCCTTTGCTAGTGCAAAGGTGGCAGCAAACAAACACAAAAATTAGGGATGGGGGTATGAATTCAACCAACCCTTGTAAATTAAATGTTTCTGTTTATCCGAAGGGCTTTGGGTGGGGCTTATGGCAAAAGCAAGATGAGAAGAAGGTGCCCCTAGGTTTCTGGTCCCAATTATGAAGAAAGATATAGTCCTATGGAAAGACAAGGCTTGGCAGTGTACCTTAGTCTACAGCAGTGATGGCGAACCTATGACACGCGTGTCAGAGGTGACACGCAAACTCATTTTTTTGGTTGATTTTTCTTTGTTAAATGGCATTTAAATATATAAAATAAATATCAAAAATATAAGTCTTTGTTTTACTATGGTTGCAAATATCAAAAAATTTCTATATGTGACACGGCACCAGAGTTAAGTTAGGGTTTCTCAAAATGCTGACACGCCGAGCTCAAAAGGTTCTCCATCACTGGTCTACAGCATGTAAAGAGTATCACAAAAGCCCTGCAATGATGCTAAAGACACAGTACTCCATTGCTAGATGAATCCGGGAATTTTCCACACCCCAACTGGGGGTGGCCCAGCTCACTACCCTACGTAAGTAGTATGCATATTTCCAGCAATGATGTATTGTATCGACCAGTCCACATAGTACTGAGCTGCATGCCCTCATGGGCCCAGTCACATATATTAGCGAAGTGCCTGAAAACACTGACATGGGCCCATGGACACATATTAAGGAAGGTCAAGTTCCAGTCCCCATGACTGCATGGTACACCAATGGGTCTGCTAAGGATAATCCATGCTGTTGAACCACAGTAACATTACAGCCAAACACAAACACTTTGTGCCTGGATAGAGAAAGACAACAAAGCAGTCAATGGGTTGATCTGCAAGCAGCTTGGATGATACTGATACATAAACCAAGCCCTGTCACTTTGGTAACTGACAATCAGGCTGTCTACAAAGGCCTCACTTTGTGGATGGGGCAATGGAAAAAGAACAGCTAAGCAGTTCAATAGTGCCCACTTCAGAAAGCTGAAATGTGGAATGAGACCTGGGAAAAGACAGAAGGCATCTAGGTCACGGTGAACCATGTACTGGCCCACAGTGTTGAGTCAACCTCAGGGAAATCAGAAGATGGATCAGTAGGCCCAGGCCCAAAAGATAGAGAAAAACAAATACCTTCAAGAGTTGCCCCATTGGTTACATAAAAAGACTGGCACGGCCTGGCTGGCATGGCTCAGTGGTTGAGCGTTGACCTATGAAGCGGGAAGTCATGGTTCAATACCTGGTTGGGGCACATGCCAGAGTTGCAATCTCGATCCCAAGTAAGGGGCATGCGAGAGGCAACCAATCAATGATTCTCTCTCATCATTGATGCTTCTTTCTCTCTCTCCCTTCCTCTCTGAAATCAATAAAAATATATATTTTTTAAAAAGACTGGGCACAAATAGTTGGGCATGAACCTCACCCATATTAAGAGGACAAGCCAGGAGTGTGCTCCTTGTTCTCTGGAACACACACACACACAGAGAGAAGTTACCATGACATTTAGAACAAATAGCAAGAGCCAAAGCATTGGCCATGAGATGGCAGGTGGATTACGTCAAGCCCTCCCAGCTGTCTCAGAACGGCAAATAGACTTTGACATGCATCAACACTGCCACTGGCCTATTGCAAGCATAACCTAGCAAGAAAGCAACCCAGAAGGCTACCATACAGGGATTTAGACAATTGTGTGCTATGCACGAATGGCCCAGGGACATCAACAGTGACCAAGGGACTGATTTCACTGGTCATTAGGTGCGGGAATGGGACAATGACGACAATGTAATATGACACTGCCTTCTGCACTATCATCCTAAAGCTACTAGGTTGATTAAAAAGCTAAACAAACTATTAAACCAGAGACTGCAATGAAAAACCCACTTTTTAAAGGGGTGGATACATAGGTTGCCAGAAGTTTCGATGGAACTCAACAGCTACGCCACACAAGCATGTTCTGTGCATATCATCTCTTAACCAGCGGACCACTGACAGCGATGAGGATTCAGATGGAGCGCTGGACTGCTGAATGGAATCCACAACTGGGACCACATACTTCCATATCATTGACAGCTCAACATGACCTAGGACAGTGATGGCAAACCTATGACATTTTTTTGGTTGACTTTTCTTTGTTAAGTGGCATTTAAATATATAAAATAAATATCAAAAATATAAGTCTTTGTTTTACTATGGTTGAAAATATCAAAAAATTTCTATATGTGACACGGCACCAGAGTTAAGTTAGGGTTTTTCAAAATGCTGACACGCCGAGCTCAAAAGGTTCGCCATCACTGACCTAGGACCAAGGACCGGTCACCTACAAGTACCTTGGGTATGGCAGACTCTCCCCAGATGGTTTGCACTCATGGAGCCTATGGGGAGGGTCAAAATCTTATCTTGCAGATAACTCCTTGGTTGCTTCCAACACCCCTTCCTCTACCCCCCAGCAGCTGGTGGTACAGAACTTACCAGACAAAATACTAAGAGCACACCCTTCCTGGCAATTTGGAGTATTATCATTCCTCTTCTTAGGTTAGTAACCCCAGTGGCCTCATTCCCAGCTGGGAACTCACCAGGACAGAAACCACTCTAGACTTTGGTTCTGAGTACAGATGACAAAGCAGCCTGCATTTTGCTTTTAGCTTATGATTTACCATTGCTTGCGCCTGTAACTTGTCTTTTTGGCCATAGCATGCAAGATAAACTATTGGCCACCTGGGTTCACATGTTGGCAGCTCTCCAAAATAAGAACAACTGCTGGGTCTGTGGAGCTGGGTCTGGGCGGGGGTGGGGACCCTCTTCTGCCACGGATGGACTCCCACAGAAGATATATACTTACTGCTGACCAAGGAGGAACTTGCACGATTATACATAATGACTATGGTACATATATTCCTGATTGTCATCATAATATATCCCTCACTCTGATCCAAATGACTAATGGAATGTCAGCTAAGCAGCAGTTAGAACAAGTACACATTCCCACATGGTAGAAAAGCCTGTTCTTAGAGAGGAAGAAGGAAGCAAACTCTGATGCTTACCAAGATAAATACATATTTTTAAAGATCAACCAAATCTGAATAACGCCTGAATTTATGACCAGATAACACAAGACTTCATGTTCTTACAACAGATTGTGTAAATTTCATGTTTCATATTTTTCATCATGTTCTACCAAACATTGTGTAATAAACTCAGAGCATCAAGACTAATAACTGGGATCTCCTAAATTCTCTTATGCTTACAGTGATTTCCCTATCTCCCACCTACTAGCTTTCTGCTTTCTTTCTTTCTTTCTTTCTTTCTTTCTTTCTTTCTTTCTTTCTTTCTTTCTTTCCCTCTTTCTCTCTCTCTCTCTCTCTCTCTCTCTCTCTCTCTCTCTTTCAGAAAAGGAACTATAGTTCCAATGTGGGAACTATATTATGAAAATTTCAGGAGGCAGATACTCTATGAATAAAACCGCAGTGCACTTCTTCTTTAAAACACATTTCAAGCAGCACTTCCTCTCTGGCATGCTTTCTATGTACCTTCAGCTGGAGGCCTTTCTTCCTCTTCAGTGGTTCTACAAGGCTTTGTATTTAAATTCTTAACACATGAATCTTTCCCACCTGTCACTGAACTATTTAAATGAGGACAAAAGAAACAGTTTTCAACAAAGGTGAACCTCATCTTTCTGTCACCCTTTGTTCAACCAAGTCAAAGATAAATGTAAATGCTTAGGTTTCTGACAGAGATGTAGCAGATTGATAGTATTTATTAAAATGGAAAGGAATAAACCTGAATACCCCATACAGAAAGTCATTGAGCTTTGTTTGAAAATTATGACTTCAGGTACTGTGGATTGTATATTTATACCGAATCTGTACACACAGGCAAGTCAGTAAGTCAACATCTTGGTGAGCACCTTCTCAGTGATAATTGTTCTGGTGCAGTTAGCTATCTTCTGTGCATTTTGAATTCCCACCAATCTAAGATTAAATTGATCACTTCAAAATAATTGAACAATATGTGTGAAATGATTTGCACAAACGGAAAGAGAAAATTCAATAGAGAGAAGGAGGAAAAACAAAACACTCCATTTTTTTTTAATGCCTACTACATGTCAGACACTATGCCAAGGCTGTTTCCATATGTTTGTGCATTGGGTGCTCTGAGAACTAAAGCAACTAAGTCTGCTGGTGTCAGGAGGGGGAGAATTCCCCCCTACCCTTCATTAGTTTTTATGTCTGGACCGATAATAAAATAATAAAAGTGACACAGACTAGATTAACAGGAGGAAAAAATTTAACACATGCACATTGGAGAATCACAATATGATTCTCAAATCATAAAATGAGGCTCAAAAAATGATCAATCTAGGCATATTTTTACACTTTTCAGACAAAGAAACAATAAGTTTGTGAAAATTTGACAGGACAAAGAAAGTTAATGCTCAGGAGAAAGGAATCTAAGCAAGGTTTGGGCTTGGGTAATAAATTAGTAAAGGCATTACAAAGTTTGTTTATACAGACTTTTCAACTCTGGATTTTGTAACTCTCGTGATAATGTTGTTTCTTGGCCCTCAGGAGCAGGGAAGGCACCTACCACATGAAGATTTATTTCCTGCATTTAGAGAGATAGAGGAGAGTCAGAGATTTCATCCCACTCCAGCTGCTTCTCAAGTGATTTTAATTCCAAATTATCAATATGCCATTGTGGGAGATCTTGGGGTTGCCTGCTCTGGGCACTAATACTGGTAATTGACAGAGCCAGAATATAAACCAAGGGCTTCAATTCAGAAGTCCTTGCTCTTTCTCCTACACAGGCTGCCTTATAATTCCCAACTGTTAGACTTCAATAGCATACTGTAAGATAATAGAAAATACTCCTGTCCCCAATTCTTGACACAGAGCTTCTGAAACCCTTGTAATTTCCTAGGTGCTAAGGGTGTCTTTTGTTCTAATGAAGCAACTTTGGTTGGGCTACTGGATAACTCCCAGATAAAAGGTGGATACTGGAAAGAACAAGCCATGATTAGTAGCTTAGAATTTTTAGCACCCCCTCCCCTTCTCTTGAAAAGGCAGAAGGGCTGGAAATGGAGCTAGTGACTGAACACACCTATTAGATGAAGCCTCCATAAAAATCCCAACACTGTGGATCTCGGAGAGGTTCCAAGTTAGTGATCAGATGGAGGTGTAAGGAGAGGAGTACATCCAGCGAGGTCATGGAAGCTCCATTGGTCTCCCTACACACCTTGACCTATGTATCCCTTCGTCTGATTATTCATCTGTATCCTTTATCATATCTTTTAATAGATGGATAAATGTAAGTGTTTCTCAGAGTTTTGTGAACCATTCTAGCAAATAGGTCTAACCTGAGGAGAGCATTGTGAGAACCTGTGATTTGTAATCCAACTGGACAGAAGTTGTGGGTAAACCCTACTTGCAACTGACATCTGAAGTGGGGTGGGAACAGGCGTGTGGGACTGATGCCAGATGGATCGTGTCAGAACTGAGTTTAATTGTAGGAAACCCAGTTGGTGTCCAGCTTTCTTTCTCCTTCCTTTTGGATGTTTTATGTTCTTGACACTCCCATGTGTTTGGTTGGGAGTGCTTGGTGGCTTCTGTACCCTGTTGCTCTGGGACAGAGTCCCTGTCTGTGGGGGCCAATTTTTCCCCTTCCAGCAGCTATTGTCTGGTGGGACCATGAGTGGCCACAGATTTGTCAGCCTCCCATCTGCTTTATTTGCAGGTTAATTTTTTTAAAATATATTTTTATTGGTTTCAGAGAGGAAGGAAGAGGGAGAGAGAGAGCTAGAAACATCAGCGATGAGAGAGAATCATTGATTGGCTGCCTTCTGCATCCCCCACACTGGAGATTGAGCCCACAACCTGGGCATGTGCCCTGACTGGGAATTGAACCATGACCTCCTGGTTCATAGGTCAACGCTCAACCACTGAGCTATGCCAGCTGGGTTGCAGGTTAATTTGCTGCCTACTCTTTTACCTGCCCTCACTGGATGTCCAGGTGGGATTTTAAGGTTAGCATTGATTGTAATGACAGTTATCAGTAATTCTGAAAAAGAGAGAGAGCATTGCTTGGTGTAGGGAAAAACTCCATGTATTTGGTAACTAGAAGTAAGGTTTTCTGTATAAAAGTAAAAGTGACACAAAAGGTGGAAAACTGAGTTTTGTTTTGTTTTTCGTTTTGCATACTTTTATTGATTCTCCTCTTTATAAGGACTAAGGTCCAGGTTTTGAATTGCTGTAAATTCAGGATTACCTTTAATTACCTTATGCAATAAATGAATTGATTTTTATAATAATGATTTGTTAAATTGACTTTGAATATAACTTTTATTTTATTGTGTGACGAAGTTACAATATCCAGAAATGGACCCATATGACAAATACACTAGTGTCTCCAGGAAATAAGGCATTTGTGAAGGACTGGAAAGCTCCCAATTTGCTTAAAGGTTTAGGTATGTTTAAATAGACAAATGGGAGAAAATGTATCCAAAGCTAATAGGATAAAGTATCAAGAGGAACCCTAAAACTCATATCTCTGGTATAAGAACAAGGGTTTAGCATTTTCTACATAGTATTTTTTATTTCATAATATACAACATATTTTAAATCCAGCCTAGGTTATCATCAAACCAGATCAGCAATTCATTAAAAAGATCATATACCAAGATCAAATTGGATTTATTCTGGGGATACAAGGTTGGTACATTATTGGCAAATCAATAAATGTGATATATAATATAAAATAAGGATAAAACCACATGATCATATCAATAGATACAGAAAAAGCATTTGATAAAATCTAGCATGCATTAATGCTAAAAATTCTCAGCAAAGTGGGAACATAATAAAGACCATATATGAAAAACCTATAGTCAACATCATATTCATAGACAAAAACTAAAAGCACCACAGGGATATCTGCTTTCACCACTCTTAGTCAACATTGCAATGGAAATCTTAGCCATAAGGATCAGACAGGAAGAAATAATAAAAGGCATCCAAATTGGAAAGGAGGAAGTAAAACTGTCATTATTCACAGATAATGTGATATTGTACATAGAAAACCCTAAAGACGCCACCAAAAAGCTACTATATCTAATAAATGAATTTGGCAAAATAGCAGGAAACAAAATTACTATTCAGGAATTACTGACATTTTTATACACCAATAATGAACTATCAGAAAAAGAAATTAAGAAAATAATTCCATTTACTATTGTAATACAAAAAACAACAACAAGGTACCTAGGAATAAATTTAACCAAGGAGGTAAAAGACCTGTACTCGGAAAATTATAGGACATTGAAGAAAGAAATTAAGGAAGATACAAAAGAGTGGAAGCACAGGTTGCAAGATGGCTGAGGAGTAACTGGAAGCTGCATCCACTTGCTCCCAGCTTCAAAACAGATTTACAGCTACTAGTAAATTACAGAACAATCAACTTGAAAAACAAATTGAAGTATGACTGATCCAAAATATTATAACCAAGGAGCAGAGGGGCGGAGATGCGGAAAGGGAGAGCCCCCTCATGCAGGGCAGCTGAGAAGCTTGAGGAATATTGCAGCTGCAAAATTTCCTCCCCCTATGGCAGTGGTTCTCAACCTTCTGGTCCTTTAAATACAGTTCCTCATGTTGTTGTGACCCCCAACCATAAAACTGTTTTCGTTGCTACTTCATAACTGTAATTTTGCTACTGTTATGAATCATAATGTAAATATCTGATATGCAGGATGGTCTTAGGCGACCCCTGTGAAAGGGTCGTTCGACCCCCAAAGGGGTCGCGACCCACAGGTTGAGAACCGCTGCTATGGTTACGGGGTCTCAATCCCATGCAGAGATCTCCAACCCAGAGGAACAGAGCCTGGAAGAGGAGCCCATGTAACACTGGGCAATGGGAATCAGTGAGGATTATGTCTGCCTGGGAGACTCTAACAGAACCATCCCAAGGAAGGAGAGTGCCCATTGTCACAGCACCAGACTAGAGAGCTTGCTCCATTCTCTGACTGCTGGAGAGGTCACTCTGCCATACACGGGTCCTGTGGTAGGATCTGCTGGCTACACCCAGCAATGGTGTTGAGGGGCCCTCTCTTCTCTGGAAAGGCTTTGGGCAGACACCCAGTCAATGAGTGGCTTGTTGGGGAGAAATGGTCTCTCCCACCTCAAGTGCATGGTTGGTGCCCCTTCCCTACTTACTTGTTGAGCTGCTTGACCTGCACCATCCTACTGGGTTATACTGGCACAGGGGAACAGCTCAGGACTGGAGTTTCCCATACTGAGTTAGGGAAAGGGTCTGCTTTAAGAAGAGGAAGAAATTGAGAAAGAGAGGGAAACAGAGGTATAAAGAAAAAAATGGCAATAAATAAGTACCTATCAATAACAATCTTAAATGTAAATAAATTAAATGTTTTAATCCAAAGACATAGGGCAGCTGAATGAATAAGAAAACATTATATATATCTACAAGAGACCTAGCTGAATGAATAAAAAACATGACCCATAT
>NW_005354999.1:449502-461854 GCF_000412655.1 Myotis brandtii
CATATATATATATATGTATATATATATGCTATCTACAAGAGACCCACCTTGGAACAAAAGATTCACACAGGCTGAAAGTGAAGGAGAAAACAAAAAACAAAAAAACTCCATGCAAATGGAAACAACAATAAAAACATCTGGGGTTGCAGCACATATACATGACAAAATAGACTTCAAAACATAGGCCATAAGAAGAGACAAAAAAGATCACTGCATAATATTACAGTAACTGATCCAATAAGAAGAAATAACCCATGTAAATATACATGTACCCAATATAGAAGCAACTAAATATATTTTTAAAACTCTTGTTGGACTTTAAGGGAGAGATCAACAGAAATACTGTCATAGTAGGGGACTTTAACACCCCACTGTCATCAGTGGACAAGTCTTTCAGACAAAAATATCAATAAGGAAACATCAACCTTAAAAGGCACACTAGATCAGATGGATATAATTGATATATATAGAATATTTCATCCAAAGCAAAAGAATATACACTCTTCCCAAGTGCACATAACTCATTCTCAAAGATATACCACATGTTAGGACACAAACCAAGTCCTAATAAATTCAAGAAGACTGAAATCATATCAAGAGTCTTCTCAGATCACAATGGCACAAAACTAGAAAGTATAATAAAAACACTCACAAGCATTCCAACACATGGAGGCTAAATAGCATTATTAAACAATGAATGGGCTACCAATAAGATCAAGGAAGAAATAAAAAATTATGTGGACACAAATGAAAATGAATATATAACAACTCAAAATCTACAGAACACAGTGAAAGCAGTCCTGAGAGGGAAGTTCATAACATTACAGGCCAATGTCAAAAAGCAACAACAATCTCAAACAATCTAACCCTGCACCTGAAAGAACTAGAGAAAGGACAACAAACAAAGTCCAGAGTAAGCAAAGGAAGGAAATAATAAATATTAGAGTGGAAATGACATAGAGGTTAAAACACAATAAAAAAGATCAATGAAACAAAAAACACAGTTCTTTAAAAAGGTAAACAAGGTTGATGAATCTTTAACCAGACCCATCATGAAAAAAAAGAGAGAGGACTCAAACAAATAAATAAATCAGAAATGAAGTAACAACTGACTCTACAGAAATACAAAGAATTGTTAAAAAAAAATTGTTAAAAAAATACTATGAACAACTATGTGCCAACAAATTGGACAACCTGGATGAAATGGACACATTTCTAGAAACAAGCAATCTTCCAAAACTTAATCAGGAAGAATCAGAAAATCTGGCTGGGCTGAGGGGACTGGGTGTCACCATCTTGTGGCTATGGGTGCCACCATCTTTGTGATGGAGTGATGGTCAATTTGCATATACCCTCTTTATTAGATAAGATAATCAGAAAGAGAAATTAAAGAAACAGTCCTACTATTGCAACAACAAAAACATAAAGTACCTAGAAAAAAATTTAACCAAGGAGATGAAATAACTGTACTTGGAAAACTGTAGGACACTGAAGAAAGAAATCGAGGAAGATTCAAATAAGTGCAGGCATATACCATGTTTATGGATTGGGAGTATTATCACCATTAAAATGTCCATACCACCCAAAGCAATATATAGATTCAATTCAATTCTTATTAAAATACAAATGGCATTTCACATATATAGAACAAATATTCTAAAAATGTATATGAAACAAACAAAAAAAGGGGGGGCCTGAAGCCACAGCAATCTTGAGAAAAAACAGAGTTGGATGTATCAGAATACCAGATATCAAACTATACTGCAAGGCCATTATAATCAAAACAGCCCTGTACTGACATAAGAACAGACATATACATCAATGGAACAGAACAGAGAGCCCAGAAATCAACCCATGTCTCTATGGTCAATTAATATTTGACAAAGAAGGCAAGAGCATACAATGGAGTCAAGAAAGTCTCTTCAATAAATGGTGTTGGGAAAATTGGACAAGTACATGCAAAGAAAATCAAACTAGATCATCAACTTGCACCATACACAAGAATAACCTCAAAATGGGTAAAAAAAACCACACAACTTAAATATGTCACAAAACGATAAAAATCCTAGAAGAAAACATAGGCAGTAAAATCTCAAACATCTCTTGTAGCAATATTTTTGTTAATATATCTCATTGGGTAAGGGAAACAAGGGAAAAAATAAACAAATGGGGTGTCCAACTAAAAAGCCTCTTCACAGCAATGAAAAACATCAACAAAATGAAAGGGAACCCACTGTATGGGAGAACATATTTGCCTATGATACATCTGATAAGGGATTAATTTCCAAAATACATAAAGAACTTATATAACTCAACGCCAGGAAGACAAACAATCCAACTTAAAAAATTGGCCAAAGACCTGAATTGACACTTCTCCAAAGGGGACATACAAATGGCCAACAGACATATGAAAAGGTGATCAACGTCAGTAATAACCAGAGATGCAAATAAAAATCACAATGAAATATCACTTTACAACTGTCAGAATGGCTGCCATCAATAAATCATCTGACAAAAAGTGTTGGGGAGGATGTGGAGAAAAGGGAACACTCATGCACTGTTGGTAGGAATGCAGACTGGTATGGCCACAGTGGAAAACAGTATTTTTAATTTAAAAAAATTTAAAAATGGAACTGCCTTTTGACCCAGCACTTCTACTTCTAGGAAAACTATATGTTAAGATTTCCAGAACACAATCTTGAAAGAATATATGCACCCCTATATTCATTGCAGAATTATTTACAATAGCCAAGATCTGGAAACAGCCCTAGTGCCCATCAGTAGATGAGTGGGTTAAAGAGCTGTGGTACATTTACACCGTGGAATACTACTCAACTGTAAAAAGAGAAGAAAACCTTACCTTTTGTGATAGCATAGATGGACCTGGAGATTATTATGCTAAGTAAAATAAGCTAGTCAGAGAAAGACAATTATCTCATTATCTCACTTATATGTGGAATGTAATGAATTAAATAAACTAATGAACAAAATATAAACAAAGGCATGGATACATGGAACACACTGCCAACTGTTAGAGGGAAAGAAGATTGGGGGACTGGGTGAAAGAAGGTGAAAGGATTAGACAAGAGACAATAGTGTGGTGATAGCCAGAGGAAAAGGGGGTTGGGAGCTAGGTGGAGGTGGGCAAAGAAAGAGAAATGGAGGTAAAAAGAGACTTTACTTTGGGAGATGGGCACACAATACAGTATACAGATGATGTTTTATTGAGTTGTTCACTTGAAACCTTTATGGTTTTACCAACCAATACCATCCCAATAAATTCAATTAATTTTAAAACGGTAATTACAATAAATAAAAAATAAAACCTAAGTTTTAGAAGTTAAAAGTCACCCAAGTTACATCATCTACCTAATAATAAAGAACCTTTAAAATAGTGTGCCAAATTATAAACAATCTTAAATGTTGATTTAAATTACATTTATTATAAAGCTACTTAAATTTGTACTTAAAAACATTCACTTACTCAGACTACTGAGCAAAATGACTATTAAAAGCAGCATTCTAGGCCCTAGAGTTAAAATAATGAGCAGGTTAGAAAATATCCATTCCTTCATAATGCTGTTGCCCATGAAAGGGAAATGACCATAAAAATTATGAAAAATTAAGAAAGAAGATGATGATTTTAGATCACAATAACAGCTATGAATAAAATAAAATGAGAGAATGACACAGGGAATAACAGAGTGGGAGGACCCGATTGATACGGAAATGCCCCTCTGTGAGGATGACACTCACTGAGCCCCAATAGTGAGGAGTTGGCCAGATTCAGATTTAGGTGAACATAATATCAGATATAAGAAGGTTTGCCCCTTGTATAGAATTGTAACTGGAAGCACATTTACAAAAAAAACATAAAAATAAAGCTATGTATCTAATAAACATAAATTCATAAATCTAACTTAATGTTCTATTGAAACTGTGTGGTCATCCAATATAACTATTAACACTTTTTTGAAATCCAGGTCTTTCTGAATTTTGCTTGCCTACAAGGACAGGGCCATGTGATACCTCAATTCTCTAAGCATGTTTGTCTATTTATATCGTTGCGAAACATCCGTTCTAAGGAAACACGGTTATAACATCCAGGCTTTGCTTAGTGTGAACAGCCATATACCTATTAAGCTCACCCTCGACCCATTTGCCTAAGACAGTTACAAAAGTTTTGAGTTGTGACATTAATATAAACATAGCTCCTTATGTTACTGATTAAACACAACCAGGGCTTTCCCCTGGCTCATAGAAAACATCCTCAAGGCTGGGAGGAAAGGCTGGACACGCTTGCCATGAGTTTGTGCAATGCAGTCAGTGAAACTTGCAAAACAAAATAATGCAAAAATATTCCTGTTAAATGGGAATAAAAAATGTATTTTAATATGAATATGCATTTTTCCAACCCTTTGACATGCTATTTTCAGAAGAATTTAAAAGGCAGAAGAATAATGATGCCATTTTTCAATTCCCTTTCAATTTTCCATCCCATTTCAAGATATTGGAAGTGAATTATAATGTTAACCGGTTTTGTTTTGTTTTTAATTTTGATTGTAAAACACCTTCTGTCACCAACCAAGCAGCAGATATCATTTTACAGAAGGGAAAGAACTTTTGGTGTCTCATTGATTGTTAAATCCACTTCACACATCAATAGCAATTTCGCATCAGCTCTATAAATACCCTTACACCAATGAATCCCAGCTTTCTTTCAGCCATCTGCCTTGATGTCTAGTTTGAGAAAAAGGTTTTTCCTGGAGAAGTTTGGTGTTTGCTGTGCATATAGTAAATAGTCAGAATTATTAAAGTAGAAGAGAAAAAAAATGTTTTCCTTTACCCTTTTAGGGTACTTGGCTGTGTCTGAAGATTAAATTGACAAAGACAGATGAACAGGAGAAAGCACACAAGTTTTATTAAATTTGTACCTGTACAGAGAAGACTTCACAAGAACATGAAGACCTGAAGTGACCAGAGTAGGAAGCCTCAATACATTTTCGACAAACGATAAATTTGTGAAAATTTTTTCTTTATTCAAACAAAAGTATACATATTGTAACAAAATATCAATACAAAATACACCAAGTCAAAAATGAAAGTTGCCAGGGTTCCACCTCCCAGAAATTTTTAATCGCTAACTTAAATCATATGCTCCCCCAAATCTCCCATGTCTAGAAAAAAAGTTGTTTTTAATATTACAATTTCAGGCAAAGTTTTCTTTACTTATGTTGAATAGGGTAAATATGTATATATTTGACCATCCTTATTATATAATTCTTCAACCTCAGCATAGACATTCACATCGGAAGAGTTGTAAGCAAATCCATTATCTTTTTTTTAAAATATATTTCATTGATTTTCCACAGAGAGGAAGGGAGAGGGACAGAGAGCCAGAAACATCGATGAGAGAGAAACATCGATCAGCTGACTCCTGCACACTCCCTACTGGGGATGTGCCCACAACCAACGTACATACCCCTGACCGGAATCGAACCCGGGACCCTTGAGTCCGTAGGCCGATGCTCTATCCCAGTGATTCCCAAAGTGGGCGCTACCGCCCGCCGGTGGGCGCTGCAGCGATCCAGGGGGGCGGTGATGGCCACAGGTGCTATTAAAATTTTAAAAAAATTAATTTCCAGGGGCTGAGTAATATTTTTTCTGGAAAGGGGGCGGTAGGCCAAATAAGTTTGGGAACCACTGCTATCCACTGAGCCAAACTGGCCAGGGCCAAAACCATTATCTTCTTGATTAATCAGTTATTATTTCTCTACTAAAAACCTTCTTTAGTGGGTGGGTAGGTAGGAAAGGTCAGCCAAAGAACTTGTATGCCTGGGGTCAGGTCAGGCTATAATGGGTCAATGGGAGAAAAAAAGGGGACATATGTAATACTTTCAACAATAAAAGAAAGAAAGAAAGAAAGAAAGAAAGAAAGAAAGAAAGAAAGAAAGAAAGAAAGGAAGTCTTCTCTAAAGACACTGATACCTAAAAAAAGACCTCTCCAGTGACTGTTGTCTTTTTCTCCCTCAGCCCTTATACCATGAGGATGGTTAGAAACTCTACTCACTTCTTAATTTTGGTTTTAGACTATTCTATTTTTCTTTCTCCCTAAAAACATTAATCCTCGTTGTCATTATTATCTACTGATTCTTGCTTTCCCCCCATATTCCTAAATAATTGTACCTACCTGCTTGCTGTCATTCTCTTCAGAACTTCTCTTTTGTTAGTTCTTAGAATTTTCAATATATGTATATGTAATTCCAGTAACAACTTGGTTATTCAGTTTCTTGAACTCTCCTCCTCTGAGAACCTTGAACTCCACACTTTCTCGGCAATATTTAACAGAGTTTATCACTTTTCCTCTATAATTAACTTTCTTCATTTATAGTCAAAAATATCTCACTCTCTTGATTTTTCTATCTCACTTTTATTGGTCATTCCATATGTTTGTATCTTTTCCCACAGCTTTTAAAATTGGAGATTCAGAGGTCAATCTTTGGTCATCTTCTCTAGCTATGCTCCCTGTCTTGTTGAATAATTCTAATTGTCTTAAAACAATCCATTCACCACTGTTTCCCAAATGCTCATCTCCAGCCCAGACCTCCTTCCTGAACTCCAGACTCATATCTCCAGGTATCTACTCAACAGCTCTACCTGGATGGCTAATAAACATTGTAAACTTGACAGGTGACAGGTGTAGACCTCAGCTAATCTTTCCCCTTCCACAAAATCTGCTACTTTACAGAAAGCCATCTTTACCTCCCTTGATAGCAATTCCATCATCTGGCTGCTCGGGTCAAAAATCCTAGAGTCGTTCTTAACTGCTTTCTTTCTCACAACCCACACATAACCCACTGGGAAATCTGCCTTTAAAATGTAAGAACAATCCAACAATTTCTTGCAATCTTTCCCACCACCCACTCATCCCCTCCCAGACATACACACACTCACACATATATTATTTTCAATACCTTAAGCAAGAGTAAATTAGATCATGTCATTTCCTCTTAAACAAAGATGCAAAAAATGTCCATTTAATTAAAATAAAAGACAAAATCCTTGCAATGGTCTACAAGCTCAGTATTATAAGTCCAATGATCCTTCTGATCTTTTCTACTCTCTCTATTACTACAGTGCAACTACACTGGATTCTTTGTTCCTCCTCCAAAGCAAGTGGCTTCCACTCAGGACGATGGCTCCAGCTATGCAGAGTGCCTGGGATTACTCTTGAGTAATTTCTTCACTGCTTTCAAAAATTTGCTCAAATTTCACCTTCCCAAGTATGCCTACACTGATTACCCCATTGATTACTGTAATCCCCACCATCTCCTCAAAATGAGGATCATTGATCTCTCCTGCCATGTTTTACTCCTTTGTTTTCCCTGGCACAATTTATTTATTAATGAATTAGGTAGCTTATTGATTAGGTTTACTGTCATCTCCTACTAAACTAAAAGTTTCATGAAAATAGGGATCTTTGTTTTACTCATTGATGCATTTTACACATTTGGAAGCAGCATTTGGACTGCATTAGGTATTCTGTCTTCATTGAATAAAAATAATTATTCCTGGGAATTTATTGCAAAACTCAAGTACAATGTAAAAAAATATTCCCTGTTGTTTTTCATTAATTGAACACATTACAAAGATTTTGACCCTGTGCTGTGACATAGATGTTGATGAATTATTTCTAGTCATTGTAATCATGCTTATTTAAAACATTCTACATATTCCTGGCATTCATCTGGATTGCTCCATTTGTTTTTCCATAGAGCTGCAAAAGAGTTTCACCTCAACTATAACCTCAGTGGTCACCTTTGAAACACAGAAAAGCTGGGCTATATTACCAGGCTTAAAATTTTTGTACCTGCCAATGAACCCCACAACTTTTTATGAATCCTCGGTTAAAATCCTTCTGGTTTTTCTTCAGTGTGTGTACTAGGTTCCTAGGACTGCTATGACAACTTACCACAAGTGTGCAGGCTTAAAATAACAGAAATTTATTCTCACAGTTCTCCAGAAGTCTTAAATCATGGTGCTACCAGTACCATATCCACGGAAGTTTCTAGGGAGGAATCCTTCCTTGCTTCTACTAGCTTCTGGTGGTGCCTGTTTCTTGGTTTGTAGCCGTGTAACTCTAATCTCTGCCTCCTTCTGTACTCAGTCTTCCTCTCTGAATGTCTCTGTGACCAAATCTCCTTTTCTTTTCTCTATAAGGACAGCAGTCATTGGATTTAGGGCCCACCTTACATCCAGACTGAATTCATTTTGAGATCCTCAAATAATTACATCTCTAAAGACTCTATTTTTGAATAAGATAACATTTAGGTTCTGAGTGGACATGATTTTTGGAGAACATTTTTTATCCCCCTGAAGTGTCTAAAATCCACGTGGAAAAAAAAATTTTAATAAATTATATTATGTTACCCCTCATGATTTGTGTCTCGAATGTTCACTTTTGAAATTTTGCTCTCTTTGCCTAGATCAGTGGTTCTCAACCTTCCTAATGCCACGACCTTTTAATACAGTTCCTCATGTTGTGGTGACCCCCAATTTCATTGTTACAAATTGAACATAATTAAAGCATAGTGATTAATCACAAAAACAATATGTAATTATATATGTGTTTTCCGATGGTCTTAGGCGACCCCTGTGAAAGGGTCGTTCGACCCCCAAAGGGGTCGCGACCCACAGGTTGAGAACCACTGGCCTAGATGGCTTGGCTCCACGGTTGAGCATCAGCCTATGAACCTGGAGGTCACCATTCAATTCCCGGTCAGGGCACATGTCTGGGATGCGGATTTGATCCCAGTGAGGGGCATGCAGGAGGCAGCCAATCAATGATTCTCTCTCATCATTGATGTTTCTATCTTTCTCTCCCTTCCTCTCTCGACTTCAGATATATATTTTTTTAAAAAGAAATTTTGCTATCTTTGAGTTGTTTGCTGTTTATTTCTTTTGCTTTCTTTATTGTAAGATGCACTAAGCACCTAAGTTATAGCCTTCCTGTAGAATATCCCTAAAGATATGAAGATAATAGCAAATCGATATTTTTGTTCTTAGTAATTGGAAGGTGGGTGAATTTCTCACGAATGATCTATTGCACAAACAGATAAGAGATCTGAGTTGAGAACACAGACACAGCCATAAAATTGCAAATGGAATGTTTGGATAACGTGTTCCTGCCCAGGTAACCTTGGCTCATGATGTCATGTGTTATATGGGGACATAATTTTGTAACTTTCTGTGACTAAAAGTTAAGCATTAGTGGAGCCTTTCCCCCTACCTTTATCAATGTCAGGAAAATTTTGAATACTGTGTTTTGCTGATGACATGACTGGAGCTGAGTGACAAACAGAAACCTCCCGCAGACTGAGTGAGTCACAGATCGTGGCAGAGAATTGGAGTAAAAAACTCATTAGCAGATTGTCCAAAGCACACCAGCCGGGAATGGGTTTTCAGAATACACAAGTAATTAGGATATATTCGTGTATATTGAATATACATTTCTTAATGATGATGTCACAGATATGCAACATTTTCCTGTACAGGGGTTCAGACAGTGTGTCACTTTGGCATGTGAATTATTTTGAGCTGGAGGGAATCCATAACCTGGGTTTGTGAGAAACTTGTACCTCTCCCTTTAAGAATTTAAATTACGGGCCTTGCCCATAGTAGGAGTAATCACCAGAAATAACTTCTAATGACCTATCTATAGAGCAGGGCCAACTTATAATTAGTACATATGTGCTCTTCTTACCTTGAAATGACCTTCCTTCACTCTGAAGCCCCAAGGCATCTTACCTCAGCCTTAGCTCAGAATGTCACTAATACCTCATTTTCCTTTTCTGTCTCTGGATCTCTTATGCATATGGGATCTCTGACTATCACATGTATATGGGGTTCCCATACATAGGCATGTAATTAAATTGGATAATTTTCTCTTGTTAATCTGTTTCATGTCTATTTGACTATTAGACCAACTGAGAGAACCTTGAGGGTAGAGGAATGTCTTCCACTCCTATAGTTGTTACTGTGAGGAGGATATCTCACCAGCCAGGCACTGCTCACTTCAAAGCTGCTACAGTAGAAAGACCATGAGACCTCTAGCATGAGCCAGCAAAAGCAAGAATTCTTGCCAAGCCAGACTCCCAGATCTTTACCTGCAGAATTTGGTGGAAGCACATTAGTGAGAGTGCCCCACACTCCCCAGCCCCTTTCCTTAATTTAGATTAAAAGGATAAAATATTTATGAAATGAGGTTCTTGGGCTTAGCAACTTTGGGTTATTTGCTATGAGAACTCATGAGTTCTGTTAATTCTTTTTTTTCCTTCTCTGTCTGGTGTCTTTCCTTTTATCTTGTTACTAGAGGCCTGGTGCACTAAATTTGTGTGCTCAGGGGGGAGTCTCTGAGCCCAGTCTGTGCCCTCTCGCAGTCCAGGAGCCTTCGAGGGAGTCCAACTGTCTCTCTCCCTTTCCCTCCCTCCCTTCCACTCTCTCTGAAAAGTAAATGTGGGCTAAACTCCATTTATAGCTGAGGTCCTACCACTCTCTCTGAAAAGCAATGGGGAAAAAAATATCCTCAGGTGAAGATTAGCAACAACAAAAATATGATAAAAGTTCACTCAAAAGCAAGGCTTTCCAAATTAAACAGAATAAGATACTTATTTTTAAACAGGGTGAAACAAAGAGGAAGCAGAAAGGAAAGTCACAGGACTCGTCCCAGCAGAGTCAAAATTCTTAGATGGTCATTTAAAAAAAGGGGTGGTGGTGGTAAATAAATCAGTGATTGATGCAGTTAAAACAAACGTTTTAATAGCACTAGCAAAGTCTGGATGGGCCAAAATGACCCTTTGTTGATCCTCTAGCCTTAAAGGGCCCCAAAGAAGTCTGCTCTACTTAGGCTGGTCTGGAGAAATGGGAAAGCAGAGATTCCAATGAGAAACCTGATCAGCAAGCTCTTGGGGCAGGCCAGTTTATGAAGTTAAAGGTTGACAAAGAGCTTGGGTCTCTGGATGAACCCTCACTGGAGACCCAAACCATATAACTACATATATTTTATCATTTGTGTGTTTGTTTTACACAAGTGGGTAAAAGGGTCTGGGAATAAAAAAAAGAGGTGTCCAGAACCTTTTGACATGGGAATTCCTTGAACTGTGGTACCAAAACCCATTGGTGAAGACCTAACTCAGGCTACAATTAGATTTAAAAATATATATATAAATGTAAGGATTGATACAATTATGGAAACAAGTTTCATGTAAAGATGCTATGTTACATTTACCTGAATGTTTTATGAGAATGGATATTATGTTGGACCTAAAACAATTTCTTCTACCCAGAATTGTAAAACCAAAACCTGTTGATAAAGTCCTATCAGAGACTGCAGATAGGAATGGAAGAGTTGATGGAATTGAGGTAAAAGTTCATATAGGCAAATTGGTGTACTTTGAACATGCTTTCTATGAAGCAAATAGCCTCACTGTGGAACACTCCATACCTAATATTATAAGTTAGAAGGCATATATATCTACTCTTTAAAAAATATTAATTGGCTATGCTGAAGAACATACAATTTTTATAGCTTCATTGAAAGATTTGTTGCAAACGGCTATAAAAAAAATAAGAAAATAAGATGTACCTAAAATAAAATTACGTACCCAGAGGGAAAGAAGCAAATTAGGGATAAATGTAGCTGAACAGGTAGGTCAGTGTATGATATCATTTGAGGAATTGGGAGTTATGTCCTGATGTTTCAAATCTTTGCAAAACCAGAAATGCAGCCTTCAGAGCCATTTAAAGCCCTCCTATCTTTACCATCCTCAACTCCTAAGACTGAAGTGGAAAAAAGAGGAAAAACAAGTTGTTGTGTCGTAAGTACAAACAACTATAGAAGCACTCTTACCCCAAACTAGGCATACTTTCTATAATATTGTCTTCTCCAAAAATCCTATATATATAATAATAGACAAACATGGTAATTAACTGTACCTCCGACACACTTCCCATTGGCTAATCAGGGCGATATGCAAATTAACTGCCAACCAAGATGGCGGCTGGCAGCCAGGAAGCTGAAGCAAACAGGAGGCTTGCTTGCTCCAGTGATGGAGGAAGCCAAGGTTCCCTGCCTGCCGCCGCCCAGCTCTGAGCTGCACTCTAAGCAGCTATGTTTCAATTATAGAAGCTAAACAAAGCCCAGATACCTGCTTTCAGCAGCCGAGGTCTCAGAGCTGGAGCCGAGCCTCAGAGCTAAAGCCGGCTCTCAGCTCCAGTGACAGCCATAGAAGGTAAATAAATCCCAGAATAAAATTTAAAAAAAGAAAAAAAGGAGAGGTTGGGAGCTTCAGTC
>NW_005354999.1:462328-467832 GCF_000412655.1 Myotis brandtii
GGGAGCAGGCCTAAGCCAGCAGGTGGTCATCCCCTGAGGGTTCCCAGACTGCGAGAGGGCACATGCCGGGCTGAGGGACCCCTCCCCCCAAGTGCACAAATTTTTGTGCACTGGGCCTCTAGTATTCATGAGAAAAGGCTATAGCCACCTAAGCAGGTAACCTTAATTTATTCTATCTGCCAGAAACACCGTTTGGATCCAACTATTCTTTCATTTAAACCCCTTGAAATTTCTTAGTTTGCCTCTCTACAATATTAGTTTCAACTTATAATACCAAGGAAATTACATAAAATATATGTAGTCATATGAATGGTTAGTGGATAAAATACTACCATGGTTAACTCTAAAAGGCTGAAATAGAAATGCATGCAATTCCTCAGTTTGGCCAAGAGATGGAGTTGTTAATACACAATAATGCATATTTTCCAGTTTATAATTTAATATAAAAATTATCATAATTTCTCAAAAGTGTTAATATGAACACCTAATTGGACTTTGTGCTTTATTGAATTTATATGCTTTTAGCAATCATTTCTTCTTGTGGAGATGTTTTCTGGTATTTTATTTTGTCATCTTTATTGATTACTATTTCTGTTTTGAAACTGCTTCATCTGATACTGAAAAACTTCCACCAAGACATCTGTACCCCCAAGATTTCATTCCAACTGCATTTTGATTCAAACTTGTATACACAGAGAGTTGGAAATAAAGTCTAAGGGGGCTGCCTGGTCAGGGATATTTTAAAACCACAGGTGTTTGTAAAGATTGTCTCCAATTATGGGTAAATTTGTTTCCAAATTCTTTTTGTTTGTTTGTTTCACTCTATGACAGCTTCTCATCAGTCCATAAATGCACATAGCTGCTTCTGCCAGTATTTTTTTGGTTTGCAAATTATATGCTTTCTGAGGCAAACCATAGCAACACAAACATTTAAATTGCTCCCACGGTTTTTACAACCTCAACTGCTGTATTTAATATAAAGGCCACAAAAGGAACATGGTTATTAATGAAAACTGGATATACCCCCTAGGACTACTGCTTCCTGAAATGACAAATGGAGCAGACGGAGAGAACAAAAGTCTATGCTGAGAAAGGTGGGTAAAGAGTAAATCATGAGAAAAGTTGAAATTCTCATTTTTAAAGCTAGAAATTAGCAAAGGGAAAAGGGGATTTTTTTTTTTCATTTGGTAAATGTGCTTTCCAATATTTACTTGAATATAATACAAGCAATACAGTTTGGGTTATTTAGGGATACTTTGAATGAGGAAGTCAAAAATAGTTGTAAAGTATTATATACTAGAAAGACTCTTTATTGTTGTTTTATTTTGTTGTGTCTTTTGTTATTGTTTTGTTTTCTCTACTTATCAAGTGTCTACCAGTTTTATTTTTAAAATGCAGAAAAAAAATTTTATTTGATGATCCTCAAAATGTTTCCATAAGATCAGTATTTATGGCACGGGCTATTTGCCATAATTACAGAGTATATGTTTCAGTCAGGAAAGTAGGCTGGTTCCTGCTTTGTAGGCTGATGGGCCGTTTACTAAACCAATTCTGATCTTCCTCACAGTGACACATCATCTTCACTCTTGTTTCTTCACTCTTCATCTCAAATAATACTTTTAAAAGCTCATTTAAAACCCTAGCAAATAACAGAATACTCCAGTACAGCCAAAGCAAGTGTCCAATAGTAGATCTATAGTAAATGCGCTAATTTTTGACAGATAAAGTTGAAATATATTTTTAGGGTAATGCTTGCACCCAGCAATACTTAGCTTGGCCAGTTACTGGTTCCTAGATTAATCTTCCCTTTTAACAGCTTTGGTCCCTGTGGTAGGAAGACTACTGTCAGATGCCCGGAGATGGTTGTACTTCTATCAGAGTTGATTCTTCATATGTGTTTGTAACTGGTGGCTAAATAATACACCAAAGGGCATTACTCAATTTATTCTGCTAATGAATAATAAGAATAATAGTTTTTCTCATATGTCTGATTTTTCCTTGGTACTGTGCCAATTAATATATACATATATAACCTAATTTGATATTAACAACAGTAAGTGAGGCTACTCTAAGTTTTAGTTAAAATTCAAGCTGATCAGTGTATAGTCTCTGTAAAATAATCATAATATAATTTTTAATTTTGTCCTAACATTTTGCAATCAATTTGAGTCCCTTATAAAATGTTCAGATGTGTATTATCATATATTCATGACTTAAGCTTAGGTAATTGATTGGAGATTTATGAAGTATTATATAATAATTTAATTTTAACACCTAAAACCTTTAGAAGTATATTAATGCTGATTAGTTTACAAAAAAAATACTTCCTCAATTAAAGCAAAACATATAAAAGTTAATTTGACCTAATTATAAGCATTTATTACCATTAAGAAGTCCTTTCTGAAATGAAAATGTTATCATTTACCACCTCACCACTAAATTTACAGAAGAACAAAAATAGCTAACATTATCATGGTCCAGGTCATTTGCCAAGCTGTTCTTATTTAATACTCACAACAAGCTCAGGTGGCAGAGACTATTGCTCCCATGTGACAGCCCAGGATCAAAGTATCAGAAAGATTAAGAAATTTGGCTAAAGTCCCACAGATGGAAAGATGTGAGATCTGGCTCAGAAACCAGATCTATCCATTCCAAAGGCCATCTCATCCTCTGAATTACATGAAAACTTTCTCTCAGCAAAAGAATTCTCTACATCTTTTACAGAAAGTTAAAAACAAATTAAGCCAAAGGGGAATTTTGAATATGTTACATGTTACCATAAATATTTTAGGGCCACCTTTACTGGGTCCTTAGTAATCAGTATCAATAAACATGATTTGATTGATTATTGATAATCTTAAAAACATGAATTCACTTTCTAAAGAGGGAGAAAATATATTACTTAACTAACAATGCAACATTAAACATTTTAACTAAGTAACCAACTGAAGTAAAGTAGTTGTGTATCAGAGCACATGATCCTACAATACCCCAGCATAGCCACTTAGGAAGCGCGGAAGAATCAGCCTGATTTTGTTTATGGCATCTAAGAGATTTTGTGATTCTTCAGAGAAGAATTTTAAAAATTAGAGTGATATGCTGTTAAAGATTATGTGTTGTAAGCAACCTATTCAAAGTGAGTTGATTTTGAAATTGCAAGCAACCACAAACAAATACGATGGCACTTGCACATTTGCCTTCACAAGAAGCATTCTAGGAATTGCTTTAGCATATTCTCCTTAGACCCATGTAGCCAATGCTGCTACTTCTTGATTTCTGAATAGACCGTGCAATTTAAGAAGAAATTGTATGTATCACACATCATAAGAGTAACCTGTTTACATTTATGTAAGTTGTATTTTTTACAGATAACATCAAGGTTTCCTACCTCATTCCTTTTTTGTTGTTGTTATTATTTAATTATTGCATGGGCAAAACCTTCAGGACTCTTGGGAAAGATAAAGCTCTGGCTTTCAAAGAAACCACTGCCCTCTCCCACTGACCGAAAGAAGTTTGACCATGACTTTGCCATCTCCACTTCCTTTCATGGGCTACATAATATTGTTCGGAACCGGAGCAAAATCCGCAAGGTGATCTGGCTGGTGGTGGTCTTGGGCTCAGTCTCACTGGTGGTATGGCAGATCTACAGTCGCTTGGTCAACTACTTCACATGGCCGACCACGACGTCTGTAGAGGTTCAGTATGTGGAAAAGATAGAGTTCCCGGCTGTGACGTTTTGTAATTTGAACAGGTAACAATTACTCTCTTAATAAGTCTCTATAATTTTGGTAGCATAATCTTTCTTGGATGACTGAAATCAAGTTTTATTATGCATTATTTAACACATGGAAAACAATCTAAGTTCTTCAGTTGTACTTACACACACTCATTTAGGGAGCAAAAAAGCTTATTGATGTCTTCTTTCACTTATTTTTCTTTTTTCCTTTCTACCTTCTGTAATGATTTGTTAGGCATTGCAACAAACCCTGTCATAAAATGGGTGTAAAAGTCTTGATCCTTGTGCACTTTCAAAGTTGCAAAGAGAGGAAGCTCTACCCCAGGCATATTAGACTGAGATACTCAATCACCCTCACCCCAGCTGCTCCTAGGGTGGAGGTTCCACATTGAGACAAGGCCAGGAGACTAGAAACCACTGCCTGCCCAGAACCCTGCTTGTAATGACTTTGCCCGGTGGGAGAGGCAGGCACTAAGAACAGGAACTCTGACACTCTCCCCAAGGGAACTCTTCTTATAATTATAATTATAACTGCAGGATCTGGCCTAAACCAGCAAGTCGGACATCCCCTGAGGGGTCCCAGATTGTGAGAGGGTGCAGGCCGGGCTGAGGGACCCCCTCCTCTTCCCTTGCAGGAATTTCGTGCACCAGGCTTCTAGTTCTAAATATAAAAACACATGCAAAATGGGAGTACAGAAGGAGAAGCGAGTGAAGAGAGTAGAAAAATATTTTTAAGACATCGAGTCCCAAACTTTCTCCCAAAGTTTGCAGAAAAGCTTTAATCTACACATCCAAAAAGTTCAATGAACTTCCATAGAATGAATACAAAGAGATTAGCAGTCAGGAACATCATTGTGGAAATACTGAAAGTCAGAAAGTCAAAATAGATTCAATATTCTAGACACTCTAATTGTGGAATAGGTAAATTCTTAATTATGAAGCAGAAATTTTAGAGGGAATATAGGCAAGCTTAGGGATTTTTTTTAGAATTGGGGTCCATGGAAAAAACAAGGGGCTGCAGACTGGGAGAAGGTACATTTCCATAACACAAGGAAGCCAGGTGCAGTTACATTTCCATAAGACAAGGAAGCAGCAACAGTATATTTCTATAGGACAAGGAAGCAGCAACAGTATATTTCCATAGGACAAGGAAGCAGCAACAGGTATATTTCCATAAGACAAAGGAACTGGAAGTAGCCAAGAAAGGTCTATATTTGCAAATAAAGAGAAGGAAGCCTTTCATTCCGATGGAAAAGAAGAAAGCCCAGAGGAATGGAAGGACTATGAGGGAGGAGGGCTCAGGAATCACTATAGTAACCAATTCGAAGGGGAATATTGACCAATCAGAGGGGATATCAGGACACAGGAACTGTAGCCTTTATAAACCATGGGGGGAAAAAAACTCAGTGGGACCCTTTCCCCCTCCCTACTTGGGAGTCCATTCTGTGGGACTCTTCCCTCTCCCCACGTGGGAGTCTGTACTTGTTCTTCAATAAATCTCCACCTTTGCTATACCTCTTTCTGCCCGTGGATTCATTCTTCGATTCTGGTGGACAAATAATCTGGTTCCAGTCCAAAAATTTGGTATCTACACTAATAAAAGAGAAACATGGTAATTAGCGTACGACCACTACCCTTCCCATTGGCTAATCAGCATATCCTTATGCAAATTAACTGTCAGCCAAGATGGCGGCCAGCAGCCATGCACTGAAGCGAACAGGGAGGCTTGCTTGCTCCAGTGACGGCGAACTCCAACGTTCCCCGCCTG
>NW_005354999.1:467876-493016 GCF_000412655.1 Myotis brandtii
TGCTCTGTGTGTGACGGGGGAGAGCCATAACCCCCCCCCTTGGCCCTGCCCTGAGTGTGACAGGGTGCAGTGCCCCAACCCCCTGATCTGCCCTGCTCTGTGCCTGATAGGGGGGAGCTCCCCAGCCCCCTGATCGGCCCTGCTCTGTGTGTGACATGGTAGAGCCATAACCTCTCCATCGGCCCTGCCCCGAGTGTGACAGTGGTGGCGCCCCAGCCCCCTGATCGGCCCTGCTCTGTGTGTGACATGGTAGAGCCATAACCTCTCCATCGGCCCTGCCCCGAGTGTGACAGTGGTGGCGCCCCAACCCCCTGATCGGCCCTGCTCTGTGGGTGATAGAGGGTGGCGCCCCAACCCCCCTCCACGGGCCTTGCTCTGTGTGTGACAGGGTAGAGCCATAACCTCCCCATTGGCCCTGCCCTGAGTGTGACAGGGTGCAGCGCCCCAACCCCCCGATCTGCCCTGCTCTGTGTGTGACAGGGGGCGGTGCCCCAACCCCCCAATCGGCCCTACCCTGAGCGTGACTGAGGGTGGCATCGCAACCTCCGGATCCGCCCTGCTCTGTGCATGACAGGGGGCAGCGCCCAACCCCCTGATTGGCCCTGCTCTGTGCGTGACAGGGGGTGGCGCCGCAACCTCCCCATCGACCCTGCCTTGAGTGTGACAGGGGGCGGTGGCCCAACCCCCCAATCGGCCCTACCCTGAGCGTGACTGAGGGTGGCATCACAACCTCCTTATCCGCCCTGCTCTGTGCATGACGGGGCGGCGCCCCAACTCCCCAATCGGCCCTGCTCTGAGCCTGACCAGGGGCTGCACTTAGGGATTGGGCCTGCCCTCTGCCACCCGGGAGCAGGCCTAAGCCAGCAGGTCGTTATCTCCCGAGGGGTCCCAGACTGCGAGAGGGCACAGGCCGGGCTGGGGGACCCCCCTCCCCCTCCCGAGTGCACAAATTTTTGTGCACCGGGCCTCTAGTCAATTATAAGAGACTTATTCTTCCTTAGATGACAGAGAACTAAGACATTATCAGTACTGTAGGAATAAGAGACATCCTCAACTCCCAAAGGTTAATTTGACAGATTTTTTGGATACTCATTCATGAGGATTTTATACAACATTGTTTGGCAAATTATTAACAGATCAGGTAAAGAACTCAAGCTGACTACTGTCTGGTTCTCAAAGCAAATGATCTTCAAACTTTTTAGCTCATGTGTCATATAAAGGAACTTTGAAAAACTATACTTTGATGTGCATATTTGAAATTGATTTTTTAACCACAAGCTTAAATGTTTATATCTTAAGTTTAGGATATCAAAAATATTATAAACTTTGTTATATAAAATAGGATAAGGATTAACTGTAATGAGAATAAATACAGGGTGTCCCCCTAAAAATGTATACACACTTTAACAGCTGATAGTTCAATTGATGTTTCTTTACAGATTTAACTCATTTGAATTAATAATTATTCAAAGTGTGTATACATTTTTGGGAGGACAACCTGTATTTCATGAGTCCATAAAACTTTAACTACTTTATTAAATAAAGTACATTGATAAGAATTATGTATATTTTTATCTAGACTTTAATTAAATATCACAATAATCTGGAAGACTCACAAAATAACCAAATTATATTTACAATAACAAATTTTATTGTACTACTTCAGCTTTTTTCAACTTACAGGGTCCCAATAAAGGCCCAAATACCCAGTGTTTAACATTTTTACCCGAATCAGAAATATGTGCATGACAAGCTAAGAAAAAGTTGAAGGAGCCTTAGAATTAAGTCTAAGAACCAATCAAGGTTCCCCTGAAGTAAGCTACAATTTATTTATGCCTCTGTTAAGAGCCCTAAGATTGTTAAATACCAGTAGGCATTATACACTAAGATTTGTGATAGGTGAAGGGTAAAACCTCTTTCATGAATGATAGGATAAATATTGTGAATGCAGGCTCTTTCTTAAAAGTAGAGGATCTAGAAATTTATTCATGAGTACCCTTGAGCACATGCCCATCCCAATATGAAGACCATTCCTCTAAGCTGCATTGCATTCAATTCACATGAGGAAAAATAAGGTTTAATTTACATTGCAATTTACTTAAAGTTACCATCTAGAAACTGGAAAAGATCTGTTGACCGATCCCTAATCAAACACTTGTGCTGATATACCTTAGCCATAGGAATATATTCCCGAGGTGAGAACTTTGCCAAGAGACTTCTGAATATTAGGAAGGTCTCCCTTTTGCCATGGGACCAGGGACCTATCCAGTGTACATGAAGCTCAGAGTGGATCGTTTTTAATACGACTACTCTATACGACAAAATCATTTCCAGTAACAATTATGAAAATAAACAAGTGATAATAATGAACTATGTGTTTTAATGCCAATAAAATGTTAAAATTAATAAATGTAATACAAAAATGCCAATTCAAAATAAAACTGAAAGAAAAGAAAAATTTAGCACTTGGAGTGATTTTCAAATGTCTCTGTGTTAAAAATTTCCACTAAAATATCTTGACCATAAAATGTGTCATACATTTCCATTATATTTGCTAAAAATAACTGCTGAAACTTGTTTTCTTTTATAAATATCAGAGAAAATAATTAGATGTTGTAAATAGTGAAGTTATTTTGTCCATTGTTTTTAAACAAGTAACTCAAAAGATTAAAAAAACACACACAAATAAACAAGTAACTCAAGTTCTGTTTCTTTGTCTTTACAATAATCACTGTACTTCTTTATTCCAAATCTCGGTTTAAATGCAAAAAAATTGTGTTAAAGCATTTTACATAAAATCCAAAATCATGACTTTCATACAAATATGAAATGAACACATGTCAAAGATTTTATTAATTTGCGAGAGAACTCTAATGTGTTAAAATTAATTAATAGGAGAGCTCAAAAAGAAGACATTCTTGTACATTTTTCATCTCCACAAAATGATTTATAAAATATTAACTTCCTGCTAATACATGGTAGATTTAGATTTGTTTTAGGGAGGCTCAATGAAGGACTGAATTAGGCATCAACTTGGACACCAGATAAAACATTCATTTGGGTCACATAATTTGGGGAAGTGTAGTTAGAGATATTAATATACATAAGAAGGACTTCTTTAGTAATTGGTTGTCAGTTTAAATTGTTCAAACAAACCAATGTACTTTTATTATTATTTTCTATTACTAGCTTCTTACCAGTATGTTAAATAAAAGAGTCAGGTAAACTATAACTAAGCAAGGTTTTTTAAAGAATATTTTTGAAAGAATTTTGAAGTTTGAAATGAAGTTGAAAATGAATTCAGCAACACATTTTGGTCTTATGCTGAAGAATATGCCTTACAAAGCTTTTTACTTCCTTTGTTCCAAATATTGTTAGATTTTATTCATTAAGGTTAATCCATCTACCTAAATTACCCTCATGATCTCAACTATTAATATTTTTAAATGCACCCCCCATCCCCTTTAACCTTTCAATCTATTGTAGTCATACCTCCTACATGATCATTTCTCTGCATAATCATCCTAAAAAGAATCCAGAGAACATTGCGTGAGGCAGTATTGACTCAGCCTGTGTGGGACTCCAAAGTCACAGGACTTTGGAACATATCCTGTGAGTCATTCAAAGTTAGAAAGCTGAAGCAAATTAAAGGCCCATTACTCAATTTAGGGCTCACACTGTTCTTCAACCCCAAATCTGTTGCTAATGTAAACTTAATGCCTCAAAAGGTCAGCAGAAACACTTCTGAAATGAAAAGCAAAGTTGTCAGATATACTGTAGTTAGTTAGACTATCCCTAAGATGGAGGCTTGAGAGTGTCGCTAAAGAAAGGCAGTCAGCCAGGCTGCCATGCTCAATGGTTGAGCATCGACCTATGAACCAGGAGGTCAAGGTTTGATTCCCGGTGGGGCACATGCCCAGATTGCAGGCTTGACCCCCAGTGTGGGGCCTAAAGGAGGCAGTCGATCAATGATTCTTTCTCACTCTCCCTCTTTCCCTTCCTCCCTGAAATCAATAAAAACAGATTTCAAAAAAAGACAAAGTCAGAAGAGGATAGGTATAAGGTTTTAGAATCTGGGCTGCTGGGTTTTTTGTTTTGAGGTTTGTAAAATAAATATGTGAGGGTTTTTTAAAATTGATCTGAGAGAGAGAGACAAAGGGAGAAGGGGAGAGAAACATTGATGTGAGAGCAAAACACCAATTGTCTGTCTCCTGCACACCCTCTACTGGGGATAGAGCCCCAAATCCCGGGTATGTGCCCTGCCCAGGAATCAAACTCGTGGCCTTGCAATGCATGGGCTGAGGCACAACCAACTGAGCCACACCGGCCAAGGCTTAGGCTTCTGGTTTTAAGACAGTCCTTGCAAAACTCAAAGCTGGTTAAGTAAGGTGTTATATTAGAGACTGCTCATGAAAGCAGTTTCTTATCTCTAAAAGACTGTATATTTGTCTGAGATTTTTTTCCCCAATTTTTGTTTTGTGTATGCCCTACTTTAACTGAGAAAGGGTTTAATGTGGCTTGTATAAGAAAGAAAAAGAATACATAAAAATAATATAAAGGGAAGTGAAAATAAAATATAAAACCTGGGACATAAAGAGAGCCCAGGAGTGAGGTTATATGCAAGCCACACGGTCCCTTACACTTATCAAGAGTGGATCACACATTTCATTCCATGTTTTCTAGCAGTCAATTTAAAGAAAATTGGTTCAGTTTCAAGATTTATAGTATCGAAATATTAGTCACATTTGAAAAGAATGTAAGGTATGCAAATAAAGAACAGTACATAATGCAAGGCAGAAATTGCTCAACAAAATAAGAGACTTGCAAATTACTTATAGTAGTGAGATCAAATATGTTACTTCTGCTTTGATTGCCAGGAAAACACTTTGATAATAATGAAGCATTTATATAATGAATATTTACCTATCATTCACTACATTTCAGGCATTCTTCTCAATAGTTTAGGAAAGATAATTCAATCATAGAAATAACATTCTGAGATAGGTGATAATAACATATACCAACTTTAAAAGTGAGAAAACAGTCACAGTGAGATGAAATTTGCTAAGTCATACTAGTAAGTGGCTCTAACAATCATGATCCATGACAGAAACAGAACCAGCATGAGTGATATAAAATAAGGGATATACTATGGGGATTGAGCCCCCACTGAATCACAGGGGCTGGGCCTGAAGTCAGCAAGGTCAGCAGCCAGAAAGACAGATAGATATGAAGTAAAGGGCATGAGCAGAAGCTGGAGATGTGTGTCTCTCTTTTTCACTACCACCCATCTTCATGGTGACCTGCAGGACAAGTTGGCACATTTTCCAGATTGTCCTCTCACTGACCCAGGATTTGAAGAAACTGAAAGAGGAGATTGGGCAGGAGTTGGAGGCAGGGTCCTCCTGGCTACTGTGCCACACCACGAGTGGAGTCAGGTCATGAGCCCAGTGAGAGTGAGGAACCATAGCTTCTGCCCAACAATGAGCTTCAGGTTGTAACCAGATACACAGAAGGAAGGGGATGTTGCAGTTTCAACATAGCCGTGCAAACACAGTACAAAGCCACCACAATGGCAAAGGAGATCTGGCTCCAAAGTCTATATTTCTAACAGCTCCACATTTCCACCTCTCCCTTTATGTTGAGTCTTGAGGATCCATCAGGGTGTATCCATATCAAGGTCTGGAAGGTATTCTAGGTAAATGAAACTGTATGTACAAACACAAGGTAAATCACAGGATGTGATAAAAAACCTCTTAGGAGTCTAATTTTGCTTGAATGTATTATGAATGAGGGGAAGGGTAGGAGAGAAGCAGGAGAATCTGGTATGATCTAGATGTGTGGGCTCTGTCCTCTAGATAAAAACAAGTTTTCATTATTCTAAATAATACCTGTATTCCTACTGATAGGTTCCAAACTGAAGCTGTAGCCAAATTTGGTGTTATTTTTTTCTTATGGAATATTGTATCCAAAGTCCTCCATCTCCAGGAAATCCGTGCCAATTCTACTGGTTTTAAAGAGGCGATTGATTTTCTTGCAAGTCAACAAAACTTCAGCATTGCAGAGTTTGTCAGGAAAAATGGCTTTTATCTCAACAACAGCACTTTGTTGAAATGTGACTTTTTTGGAAAGCCATGTGGCTCACAGGTAATGATTTGTTTCTTTGAATATCATCAATATAATAAGCTACTTTACCAGACTGTTTCACATTGAGATAAAGTTTATTCCCATGGACAATCTAAATTTGCTTAATGATTATGTTGCCTTAGCTCAGCCTTATGATGTCAGAGGGTAATAGTTATGTAAGAGACATATTTCCTTTTTTAAGTAATTAGATAAGAAAAGGTAGAGAACATAAATCTTTGGCTGCCTTTGTTGCAGGATAATAGTCCTTCCAAAAGAAACACAAATTTAACATAAGATGGTATTTTAATTTTCCCATTCATCAGTGAACAATATGTTCCAATGCAGCATTTTTATTACCATTAAGCAAGAATATGCTGTTTTTATGCATGTGGTATTATATCAGAGGTTATAGAAAACGAGAAGGGCCCAGTATTTGACTATAAAAATTATTTATATTTCTCTAATTACTCATAACATCTTGTTTTTATTTACTTACATTTAAGATAAAATTGTTGACATATCTGGAATCTGCAAGCAAAAGTATATAGGCAATTTGACCCCTTAGTTCCTGTATCATCCATTCTGTAGCATGTGTTCCTAGATGATTCACAAATTCATGATCCTAGGACATAATTTCTTATCTTTTCGGTAGCCTTCCTTAGCCCACAGTAAACAGAAAAGAAGTACCTGAGAGACACCTGACAGAGATGAAGCCCTGCTCTAAACTCTTAATTTAGAGAAGAAGCTCTTCTATATTGCTTTTTGTTTACAAACATATTTAAAAGTATCACCAAGGAATTTTGTAGTAGACATTTTCAGGTACAAATGACAGGAACCCAACTCTGATAAGCTTAAGAGTAAAAAGAATGAATTGAGTTAAGTAGGAGCTCAGCCAAAGGACTCTGAGACTATCATGAATATGCTGTTTCAATTTCCATCTCATGACTTCAGTTGGCTTCTTTCTACAGAAGTCCTCCTCACACAGAGCCAAGAAGGCTGCTGACAACTCTAGCACCATATTAAAATAGTTGCCTATGCTGTCCACTCCTGTATCTACTTACTAATCCCATGGGAAATTCTAATTGGCTCTACTTAGGACCCATGTCAATTATTGAAACAATCTCTGATACAAAGCAATGGGGTATTAAGATTGGCCCTGCTTGTATCACATGCATCTCCATAGTGGAGGTGGTTGGAGGAGGAGGATCAAAGGAGCCAAGCTGATGGCTGGCCCACTAGGACCCTGCACGCGGTAGTGGGGGAGGAGGGAAGGGTGGCTCTATAAAAAGGATGCTGAGGGAGTTCTCCATAAGTAAAATATATGTTTCCATGAATCCTTAGCAAATATAAAACAAATGACTTTTAAATGTTTTTTAAACTATGCTAAATTACATATGACAATGTCTCAATGAATCACATATACATTGACTAGTACGTATCCAAAGGAATGAAAACTCTCATTGAATATAAATAATTAGACTGTTTAGTATTCTTGATATTTCTGTATGCTCATTTAGACACCTGTGATTTAAGAAAAAAAAATGTTATAGCAATTTGAAGTTTAGAAATGACCAACATACCCACCTGATTTTGTTTTATTTGGTTCATTTTCATATTGGAGGATTTCGCACATGTCTTCACTGAATACGGAAATTGTTTTACTTTTAATCATGGCAAAAATATCGAAGCAAGGGAAAAAGTGAGTGTCTCTGGAAGAGGTTTAAGCTTGCTCTTCAATGTCAATCAGGTATTGCATTTTTTTAACCCGAGCCAGAGCTTAAGACTAATAATAATAAGCATGGGTTTTTAAAGATTTGATCAAAATATTTCGCCCTGTCAAACTGTTCCTACAAGTTGGATATTATTTTATTTTTTGTTAATTTAGAGTCCTATGGATGCAACTATTGAGTTGGAGATTAAAAGACAAACTTTAGAGGCAATAAGCTGGACACTTGTAGCTATATCACTGACTACCATTACTGTGACTCCAGGAAATGGTTGTACCACAAAATAAGAAAACCAAACAATTCTAACTCTTGATTTATGGTTAATGTAAGATGATGCTGGGCATTTAAAAAATAAATTTTAGATTTACATGTAAATAAGGCAATGTGTTTTAAAAAGAAGCCATATACAGATATTTCACAAAGCATTACATCTATGATCTGTAAAGATGATAAAAATAATTTTTATATAAAGAAAATTGTAGCCCTAGCCGGTTTGGCTCAGTGGATAGAGCATCGGCCTGCGGACTGCAGGGTCCCAGGTTCGATTCCGGTCAAGGGCATGTACCTTGGTTGCGGGCACATCCCCAGTAGGAGGTGTGCAGGAGGCAGCTGATCGATGTTTCTCTCTCATCGATGTTTCTAACTCTCTATCCCTCTCCCTTCCTCTCTGTAAAAAATCAATAAAATATATTTTTAAAAAAAGAAAATTATATAAGTGGACCTTGATTAAGCCTAATTTCTATAAATGTGTAAATTGTCTAAACAGTTCTAATTACTTAGGTTTTAATGTCCAGACACCTGAGAAATGAAGTGGTGCTACCTTTGAGAGTTCCAGATAGAGCTCTCACCTGCCGTCTTGCTCAATTAATCCTATCTAATAAAAGAGAAAGCATATGTCTTCACTCTTACAGGAAAATTAATTTGAATTTTAAATAAAGCCAGAGATTTTATTTACAAAGAGAAGAAGAATGCCAAATAATTTTCTAAAACAAATGAAACAAAGAGAACAGCCAAAGATAAAGCAAATAAAAGGCCACTGGGTGAAGAGAGAGCCAGAAAGTAGATGATTAAAATATGCCTATAGCCTTCATCTTAGGTAAAAGTGATCCAAGCAAAACTGTCGAAGCCTTAAAATGTGATTCAACCCTAGAAAGGATGTGTTAGGTGTTTAATTTTCATAGCTTACAAAGAGATTAAGGACTGACCAGAAATATTTTATTTTAAGTAAATCAAATTATGTCATGTTAAAACTAAATCTCAAACTTGTATAGAATTAATGTCAATTTGTAATTGGGGAGAGGGTATATTTTTGTTTCAGGAGGAATTCACTGATGACCCCACTCTTGGTTTTGTTGATGCTGGAATCATCTTTGTCATCCATTCACCAAAGAAGGTGCCACAGTTTGATGGTTTAGGTTTGTCATCACCTGTGGGCATGCACGCACGGGTAACCATCCGCCAAGTGAAGGTAAATATTGGCAAAATGTATAATATGAGGGAATTAAGGGGGTAGTGAATACATATATGTATAAACAACATTTTTCACTAAAAAACCCTTTCTTCCATGACATTAGAACATCCCTGGAAATTCCAGTTTTATTTCAAATACTTTACTAGTAGACACACATAGGAAAAACAGTGAATTCACATTCACAATGTAAGTGGAAGCTAGCAAGCCTAGCAAATGCAAGATAACTTTCAATCGCATTAGAGATGGAAGGCTCAGGAAGTACAAGAGACACCGAAGTTGCTGAACTGTGCACTTTCTCAATGGGACGTTCTGTGAAGGAGAAAAATAAGTGGGAAAAGCAGAAATGTTGGAGTCAGACATGTCTGCTAGGTTTCCATTTGCCAGATACTTGCTCTGTAGCTTCTTTAATCAACTCCCTGAATTTCCTTCTCCTCTCTGTACACTGGGGGAATGTGTGTGAATAACATTTCCTTTTCACAGTTAGTATGAAGTTTAAGTGGAATCACATTAATTAAGCATATACCATATTGCCTGGTACAAAATAGGTGCTCAATAAAAAAAAATTTGGGGGTGTGATTTTGGTTGCTGTTTTGTGGGTGATCTGATGAATATGCTAACATATACTTTCCATAAATGATAATATTTTTATGTGACTCAATGTTCAGAGCAATCAGACTGTCTGAATCTGATTTTATTAAGGTACAGAGCATTTGGGATACTGTTAAAGGACCACTATTATACTTACCTTAAGATATTTTTTCAGGTTAATAGAGTAGGCAAAATTGGCTAATGTAGTCAACTAAAAAAATCAAAAAGGTATGAAAGAAAAATAAAAGATTGTGTTAACCAGTGTCACCCCAATAAATGTAATAACAAGGAAAAAAGTAAAAGTAAAAAATGTATATCAGTCTTTCTTGTTGGGGTACCAAGGGGTGGACTGGCTCAGGAAAATCTCCTGAACCAGGTATTTATTTTATCTCAAGACAGTTCACCAAGAATACCCATGGGGAGAATGCAACCCTAACATCAAGCTGCAGACTTTTAGTACCTACAGCACTTCTGGTTGCTTAAAGGAATGCAAAGCGCGGCACATAGAAAAGCAATGTGGATGTTTACCTTTTCTTCTTCCTGGTAAAATTTTCCCTCATTTGATTTTATTACTTAATTTGAAACATGAGACATCAACATGTCATAAAATTGCTTTCCATTCTTGTAAAATGCTGTGCTGGAAAGTCATCCACTTGACAAATACAACCTCAAAGGATAGATTTTAACTCAAGGAATCACAGCAGGAAAAGAAGAAAAGAAAAGAAAAGAATAGAAAAGAAAAGGAAAGAAAAGAAAAGAAAAGAGAAAAAAAGAAAAGAGAAAAAAAGAAAAGACAAGAAAAGAAAAGAAAAGAAAAGAAAAAAGAGAAAAAAAGAAAAGAGAAAAAAAGAAAAGACAAGAAAAGAAAAGAAAAGAAAAGAAAAGAAAAGAAAAGAAAAGAGAAAAAAAAGGAACGAAAAGAAAAGGCATTGTCAGGGACAGTAGCCAATTCTTATTTTCAAATTATAAAATTGGGTGCTCTCATATATCTAAAATTGCTCATTACAGTTTTCTCAATTTCAAAGAAAAATTAGATCATTTATATACTGACACTGAATATTTCACTCTAGGGAAACCTTTGTAGCTAGAAAAGAAACTCCATGCTCCCTTTGCACACAATTGAAAACATTTCCACAGCCATGGATATCTGAGGCAAGCATTGAACGAGGCAGAAGAGCAGGGTGGATAAGAGCAGGACTCTGACACCACATAGGAGAGTTGGAAAAAATGAAATGATAAATGGAAAGCAATTTTAAATTATTACTCATTTAACTCATTTTATAATAGTATAGACAGATGGATAGATTGTTTGATGGATAGATGGATGGAAAAAAGATATTTTTTGTTATGTCATTTATTGCATAAAGTATAAATTATTACTCATTTAACTCATTTTATAATGGTATAGACAGATGGATAGATTGTTTGATGGAAAGATGGATGGAAAAAATATATTTTTTGTTATGTCATTTATTGCATAAAGTATAAAGTCTCTATATTTATATTTATTCTTTTTAAGGAAAAGGGATAGAGTGTGACCTACAAAAGTTTTACAACTGCGTTTCTCCTATACTTGGTAAGCGGCTTAGTATATTCTCTCATTTTCATTATTTATATAAAAGTTGTACATAGTAATGCAAAACTTTAAATTATACTATTAATAGTCCATAAGTGAAACAAAAGAGAGACTACAAGAGGGAGCTCTTAATGTTCTTAAAATGAACATTACTAGCTTACACAGATATAGTAAAACAAAACAAAAAATCCTCTGATTTCAAGATACATCTGAATTAGAGATGCAGTGACAATATAACAGTAAGAGGATTCTGATTGTTATTTCTAAATTTGTATGTTTTTACATTTTATACTTCCTTATAATCAAAATAAATTTTTTTTTCTCATGAAATAAAGAAAGCACGCTTGTTGTGACTAGTTCAAACATTATAGAATAGAAAAAAATCATGTCAATATTAGTAGAAGTTGCATCACTCTGAAAATCATCATCATAATTTAGGTGAGCATCCTTTCATTTATTAATTTCATTACATATACATTATATATAAATGCATGGATTAAATTTTTATCTAAATGTAATCACAACCACACATGTGATGTTTATTGAGGACAATTTCTCATTAATCAGCAAAAATTTTGCTTACATATTTCTTATCTTAACCCCCAACCAATGTTAACACTCTAGTATATTCCACCATAATTTTCTTCACATATATAGCTTCATATTGATGTCTTTAAGTCATTGATTGTTTTATTAAAATGAAATCACATTACATACTCTTCTGTGTATGTAACTTGCTTTTCTAATCCATTGTGGAAAAACATATCCAGAACAACAGGAATAGATTTAGCATGTTCTTTTTAATGGTTGTAAAATATTTCATGGAATGGGTATGGGTGAAGGGACCTTATATATTTTTAAAATTACCTTAAAAACTGAATATGCAGAAGTCATATTACTGACCAATGGAGTTGAAGTTAAGTTGCCTAATTTCTTGTGACATCCTATCCCTGGTAAAAGCTGGAGGGAAAACTTGGGGCAACAAATCATGCATGCAGTTCTGTGGGCTAATAATGGGACAATATCAGGAAAGAGAGAGAGAGAGAGAGAGAGAGAGAGATTGCATGTATTTGTGTGACTATAAAGAGTGGTGGTTATTACTAGTATTCTTAAAAAAATAAACTATGAAAATGAAATCATGCCATAAAGGAGTATCAAAGTTAGAGTCTGGAAAACAAGCCAAAAGTTGGTCATTAATCAAGGGGTTTGGGAACAAAGCATTCTTAAAAAAAAAAATAAATGAGAGTTTCAATAACAAAACCACATGAAAAACAACAACTGGAATATCTACCAAGAGTGAGTAGCAGTGAGATTGGGCACTGGGAGGTTGTCCAAAAGAAAGCTGAAGACAAGTACCCACCACTTCCTACGGGGGCTTTGTCCAGTACACATGCCTGGACAGACCAGAGGCTCTATAGGGGCCAAGAGAGGACAGAGGGCGGAGAACCTCAGTGGCTGATTCAGAAGTTACTGTGTCCACAGAAATAAGAGTCTCAATACCTGGCAGCATATTTTACAAAAGCTGTGACAAGCCCAAGGATAATTTTAGTTTTAACCAGATTTGTAGGATTACATTGGAAAGTTCCTCTAACAGTGACACAAGGTGACAGCAACACCTTTTCTATTTTTCTCCTGTCCAGATATCTGATATTTTATGAAAATAATTTAGTCATTCAATTAACTCAAGGGTAATAACTCCTATGTTTTATATTTTGTGTCCTTTGCTTTATTTGTACTAAAAAGTAAATAAAATATAAATAGTTTTGTTAAGAAAGTAATAGCCCTAGCCAGTTTGGCTCAGTGGGTAAGGCATTGGCCCATAGACTTAAGGGCCCTGAGTTTGATTATGGTCAAGGGCACATACCTAGGTTGCAGGCTTTATCCCTGGTCCTGGTCAGGGGTGCAGAGGGAAACCAACTGATGTGTCTTTCTCACATCAGTGTTTCTCTTTCTTTGTCGCTCCCCCTCCCACTCTCTCTAAAAATCAATGGACAAATATCTTCAGGTAAGGATTAACAACAAAAAAGAAAGTAGTGATAGGACTTGTAAACCATTTTCTTAAGCATTAACAGTAAAATGATAAAAATTTTTAAAGCTCTGTCCTTTCCACTGTGAAATAGTCCTCTTTTCTGAATGTCTTGTCTTGATTTTCATTTCAGACCACATCGAAGTGAAGGGATTATGTACAATGGGGACACATAATTCTAGCTGCCCTGTTCCTTGTGAAGAAACAGAATATCCTGCTACTATTTCTTATTCCACTTTTCCAAGTAGAAAAGCTTTGAAACATCTTTCCAAGAAGTTGAACCAAAGCCAAAAATACATCAGGTAATCTTTTAGTCTTGTAAAGATTTGTTATTAACATGAATATTGTTATATTTTCTCATAACTTTCAAAGACTCTGGAAGTGAAATTCTGATCAATCAGAGGCAATGGCTTCCATCACTGAATTAACAATGACACACTAGAATTTCAATTCCTTCATTTAATTGTATGAAAAGTAAAATGAGGCCTGCTTGACTAATTTGCTCATGACCTTACCATTATTGGCCCAACTTGGAAAAATAATAACGCTTTCATATCCGTTAATCATATTAGTTAATACTTCAAGATATGGAAATCCTTTACCTGTATATTATATAGTTTTAGTATTCTAATAACTATGTAAAGTATATTGAGCGCAAATCATTATTCTTATCGATGAGGAAACTGAAGCCCTGTATTTCAGGTAACTGTTCTCTGAAAGAAATTTCTTTCAGTGGTACAGGAAGAAAGTATGTCCAAGACCTATGGTTTTGCTCTCTATATATTTTTCCACAGAGATACAGAATTCCAATTTTATTTAACTGAGGATTAAATTAGTTCTATTTCCACTACCCCATGTTGTCACTTAGAATTTACAAGTCAAAGTTTATAAAGAACTCTCTTTTTTAAAATCAGGAAGCAACCTTACATTTGTCTTTGTTTTTGTTTATATTTATAAACAGATGACCTGAAATGGCAATATAGTTCATTGGTATTTATATTTACATTTTCATAATACAAACATATTAACTATTTAAGAGCTGATTTACTCTTGCACAGCCAAGTACCAAACTTTGAAAGCATTCTTAAATTCTAGTTTTAGCTTCACTAATAAGAAAAGCTCTACCCATGGAAATGCCTAGATAATAAAGTGATCTTTGCAAGTCAAGCACAAAAAGTATTTTCATCAAGACAAGGTTGACAAGGTATGACATCAAACATTTAGCAGAGAGATAAATGAATAGCTAGAAATTTGCAACTATATTCTTAGTACTTCTCTCTCCTAAAGATGTCTCTATTCCATTTTAATATGGGAAACTGATTTACTCAGAGTATTATTCCCTTTATACACTTAAATATGACTGAGAAGTGCACTTTGTATGACTTTGGGCTGATAGAGATCTCCTGAGTTTCAAAATTATTTAATATACAAAAAATGTAGGCATGATTTTGGAGACACATTGGTGAATCAAAAAAGAAGCCCATGAATTAACAGGATGATCCTATAGGGCATGTTTTGTTTTTTCTAAAACTTACATTATTGTTGTAGGAGAAAAAAAACTTTCTCCTTCTTCCCTTCTAGGTTATTTGGCTAGTCTAACTTTAAATTGACATAACACAGATTAAAATGAGAAAAATAATTTAATTTTATACACTTGGGTGCCCATGAAAATATAAGACTCAAAGAATGACCAATGCAGGCAGCTTCTATAATTTTTAGGTAAAGAAATAATACATTTGTGAAAATTGACAAGACAAGGGGGTTTAAACTTGGAGTACTATTAGTGAAGAAGTAACAAGGTTTGTTTAAACCATCTTCTTGCCCTAAATTCCCTATCTCTGATAAGGATGCCTTTTACCCTCCTGTTACAGGGAGGGCAGCTTTCATATGAGACATTGATTTTTGCTTTCAAGGGGTCAAATAAAGGTCAGAATGTTCTCTTGCACTGGCTCCCTTCTTAAGTAGCTTTAATTCAAAGTAATCAATATGCTGAAATGGCATATTTGGGGGTGGCATATTCTGCTCCCCTTGGTTACAAGTAGTTCTACAATTAATCTGAATCACATAATTGACATGTAAGGACCTTACATTGTTGTGAATAACAGAAGCCATTACAGTGAAGACTAAGGCAAGTAGCTGAACAAATGCAGCTGAACTTGGGTATCCAAATTCTAGAGTTGGTGGTTAGAAGTCACACATATAAAAGAAATTGGTTTGTGAACAAGTACCAGAAATCAAAGAGTAATACATCAGAAAATAGAAATGCAGTTTGTTAGGAGAGCAGATGTGAAACCTTAGCAGCAAAATTACAAGAAAAAAAAAAAGAAGAAGAAGAAAAATAGCAAGCCCTGACTTAATCATGAACCCTGTGAAAGCTTCTTCTTGGGGCAAAAACCAATCCCAGCCTTGGACCGATCCAGGGCCTCCTGTGGCAGTTGATGAACCCTATTGAGAAGATAATAAAAAGCTTATCCTGACTGAAGTGTGGAAGTGAATATAAGGGTATATTATGGCTGAATTTAGGCCAATTCTGTTAGTAAAACAAGTGAACTTTGTAGATTGTTCTGTTTTAATTTAACAAATTTTTAAGGAAATATTGTATAAAATAGTTTGCTTTGTTCAAAACCATTTTATTCCCCTTATTACAGTACTCATACTTAAATACCTGGAAGCATTTCTTTAGTGCTTTATAAATAGAAATCCTTAAATTTTCTTTGATTTCCTCATCCTTATTAAAATCTAGATTTTATTTTTTAATCATGCATCTACTGACATAAACAAATATTCCTAGACTTAAATCCCAAACAAAGATATGATCATCATGCGACATAAGTTCAATGAGAATCAAATTACTGGACAACTCATCTACCTGAGTGAAGTTGAGTAAATATCACAATATTTTTCAAGGGAATGAATTTATCTTCTCACAAAGCACAGAATGAATAATGTTTGGAAATGGTTACAAGTGTTGTGCTTGGGAAATTAAACATTATTATCAGTGTACATGCAAATTAGGAGCACAATGGAGGACAAAATGATTGCAATATTACTAAAATTTCTAGACTTCCAAGACAACTTTACTATTTCCTTCAACTTGAAAATTATTTTATTATTTGTAAATATTACACTATCTGTGATTATTGATGTAAACATAGTGCATTGTCCAGTTACCCAGGGCTAAACCAATGGAAATTAAGTAAACATATTAGTGATATATTTTGAATTAAGTATATTTGTGAACATTGATTTCTAAAACTGTAAACAATAGGAGAGTGATTTATAGTTATCTTTCTTAGATATATTAAAGAACACCATATAATCCTAGGAAACAACACTAATAGAATCCATGCTTAATGACAATTATTATTGCCAACTGATAATCACCAGGTGGTTGGTTTCCACCTTATCTTATAAGACAGACAGGTTAATATTTATCCATTCATTTGGTTTCTTTTTTAATTTGTCTCCTTATTTGTCCATTTAATGAACACCTGTAAAGTGTCAGGAGTCAGGGGTGTTCTAGATATTAGGGATACCCTATGTACAAAAGACAAAATCCCAGCCTTGTTGCATTTATTTCCGTTGAGGTGGAGATAGACAATAAATACAAATAGTCATCTCAGATGATGCTGTGCTGTGGAGGAAAAGGAAGCAGCAAAGGGGGCTTGGAAAGCCAGAGTCAGGAAAGATTGTTCTTAGGGTTGAGGATTGTGATCAAATAAGATCTTCCTGGGAAAGTAACAGTTGAGCAAAGCAGTGCTTCTCAAACTTCTTGGTCTCAAGTCCCTTTGCGCTTATAAAAAGACTGACTCTGCCTTTCATTGTGGTTAGGAGGTAGGACTTGGATGAGATCCCAAAAGTGGGCCAGGTCTTATGTGGTTTAACTTCCCAGGTGCCAATGGAAGGAGTGCATGGGCTTTCTACAAAGAATTAGCTTAGCTCTCATGGGACAAGAAGAGGGAATGGGAATGGTGACATTTGAAAGCTATCAGCAGTGCAATATGAAAACATATCAATGAATTTTTCATACTCAATGATATTACTATCTATCGATCGTATACCTTGCATCTTTGAGCTGATATTTTTAACCCATGCATGATTTTGAACATCACTTATTGGTCATTAGGAAAATTCTCTGAGTTATGCAGATATTCCAAATATTGATTTATTTGATTATATAATATACATTTCATTTTAATGTTATTACTTATTTCATCAGAAAAAATCTTTAAAAATTGGAGAGTTTTCAAGCTCATCATAGCAGACATAATTTTTTCAAACTTTTAACTTTAGTGTAAAAGTAAAGCTTAAAACTTATTATTGCCTACAGATCTTCTTAATTATTTTTCCTAAAGGGACAGGTTCATTTTGTTCATTTTTGTGAAAATCCTATGAAATATCATAGTCTGAATAGTCATAGTGTGTCAGTAATTTTTTAAAATAAAAATGATGTTTCAGCCTAAACTGGTTTGGCTCAGTGGATAGAGCATCGGCCTGCGGACTGAAAGGTCCCAGGTTCGAGTCTGGTCAAGGGCATGTACCTGGGTTGCGGGCACATTCCCAGTGGGGGATGTGCAGGAGGCGGCTGATCAATGTTTCTCTCTCATCGATATTTCTGACTCTCTATCTCTCTCCCTTCCTCTCTGTAAAAAATCAATAAAATATATTTTAAAAAAGTGATGTTTCATGTATAAACTGGCTACTGTAGTTCTCTTGAAATAACAGAGTGAAAATGTCAAATAATATGCTAACATAGTATGAAAATAACTTTGGCCTCATGAAGCTCCAAAAAAGATACTGGGGACCCCTACGGGTCTGTGACCAGACTTTGAAAACTGCTCACCTCAAGGAGATACAAAAACTAGTCTTTTTTTTTTTTTTTTAAGGTTTTTATTGATTTTTAGAGAGAGACAGAAACATTGATGTGAGAGCACAACATTGATTGACTGCCTCCTACATGCCTCTATTGGGGATCAAGCCCACAATCTGGGCATGTGCCCTGACCAGAAACTGAACCTTTGACCTTTCAGAGCTCCGGTAATGCCTAACCAACTTAGCCACACCGGCCAGGGTGAGCTAATATTGACATTCTATGAAGGAAGAACATTCTGGAAGGAGGGAAAACCAAATGCAAAAAATTCTAAGCCAACAGCATGCTTGTGTATGGATAGAATAGAATGGAGGTTGGTATGGCCGGAAGCAGAGTAAGAGGTGGCTGGATTCTGAATATATGTAAAAGGTAAAATAAATTTACCTTTGGATTGGTTTGCAGTGCTATCTATACTAATAAAAGCTTAGGTGGCCCTTGCACATGACATCGTCACAAGATGGCCACCACAAGATGGCCACCACAAGATGGCCAACAGGGGAGGGCAGTTGTGGGCCATCAGGCCAGCAGCGGGGGGGCAGTTGGGGGCAACCACGCTGGCAGGGGAGGGAAGTTGTGGACAATAAGGCTGGCAGGGGAGGGCAATTGGGGGCAATTGGGCTGGCAGGGGAGCAGTTAGACGTCAATCATGCCAGCAGGGGAGTGATTAGGGGGCAATCAGGCTGGCAGGGAGCAGTTAGGGGCAATCAGGCAGGCAGGCAGGCAGGCAGGCAAGCAGTTAGGAGCTGGCAGTCCTGGATTGTGAGAAGAGGGATGTACTGCCGGTTTAGGCCCGACCCCTGTGGAATTGGGCCTAAACCGGCAGTCAGACATCCCCCTAAGGGTCCCAGATTGGAGAGGGTGCAGACCGGGCTGAGGGACACCCTTCCCATGCATGAATTTCGTGCACCGGTCCTCTAGTTAAATTATAAATGGGGGGAAATCAAGGGTTTGACTTGGAATATGTTGAACATGAAACGCCAATTGAACATCCACATAGAAATACTAAGAGGCAGTTGGACATATTGAAGTTCAAGATAGAAGTCTTGTCTGGAGATTGAGAGTGTGAGAGTATCTAAGACTACATAAAATGATATTTTAAAATAGTGTTTAGATAATCTGGTCACATATAAAATTTTTATTTATTTATTTTTAAATTACAGTTTACATTCAATGTTATGTTGTATTAGTTTCAGGTGTATAGCACAGTGGTTAGACAATCATATACTTGCAAAATGTTTCCCCTGATATTTCCAGTACCTACCTGGCACCATACATCATCATTAGAATATTATTGACTGTATTCCCAATGCTGTACTTTATATCCCAGTGACTATTTTGTAACTACCAATTTGTACTTCTTAATTTTTTCACGTTTTTCATTTGGTCCCCCAAACCCTCTACCCTCTGGCAACTATCAGTCTTTTCTCTGTATCTATGAGTCTGTTCTTGCTTTGTTTGTTCATTTATATTGTTCTTTAGATTCCACATATGAGTGAGATCATATGGGTATTTGTCTTTCTCTGACTGACTTATTTCAATTTAGTATCCATTTATGACACTAAAAAAAAAAATCCACAGTCTCTGTGGATTTTAACATATTAGTGATATAAAATAAATGACTACTGTTTACTATATACCCAATATATGTCAATTCTTTACTACATTATTTAATTTCTCTTCGCCAAAATTCTGACCCTAAAATCTTGGCCACAGATGAGGAAACCAAGACTCATGAAAACCATGCGATTTCTCTAGGATTACATAAGTAACATAGGACAGAACAAAAATTTAAATTAAAATTAGACACACTTAAATGTTGGTAAATACTCAAATGTACTTGGCAGATGTTTACATTTAATTTATTTTTCCAGTTTCTTGGGAATGAAGCATAAAAAAACTATTGGGTCTGGGGAAAAATGTTTCCCCTAAGTACCAAGCATGACAAGACTGGTCTCTAAATGAAGGTATTATGATTAGTATTAAATGCAATTGAAATGGACTTTTTGGACTGGACAATGGCTTATAAAGGCTGCAGATCCTGGTGCCTTAATATCCCCTGTGATTGGTCACTATTCCCTTAGATTGGTTACTATAGTAACTCCTGAACTCAAAGGTCAAACACCACATGGGACATGTGATGCCTTCCTCCCTCATTGTTTTCTTTCTGGCTTTCTTCCTTCTTTATTTTGTAAATATAAACCTTTTTGGCTACTTCCAGCTCCCTTGTCTTATGTAAATGCAACTGTTGCTGCTCCCTGCACCTGGCTTCCTTGTGTTAGGGAGATGTACCTTCTCCCAATCTGTAGCCCTGTGTTTTTCCTGGACCCCAATTCTAAAAATACCCTAAGCCTGCCTATATCCCCCCTAAAATTCCTGTTTCACAATGATGGTGTGTCTAATTTCACATTAAATAGCATCTGAACCAAAAAGGTTATTCCTTTTGTCAAATAGGAATTAACATTAGTGTTGACAATCTTGAGCTAACTTAACTCTGTTTGTATCCCCAGGGAGAATCTTGTAAACATTGAAATAAACTATAGTGACCTAAATTATAAGATAACTCAGCAGCAAAAAGCAGTGAGTGTATCCGAATTACTTGGTAAGTGTTATTTAATTGCTCCTCAGTTTTAAAAGAAAATTTTTCTATCAGTATTTTTTTCTTTTGTATTTTGAATTACTTGGTAAGTGTTATTTAATTGCTCCTCAGAAAATTTTTCTATCAGTATTTTTTTCTTTTGTATTTAAGGTTTAGCTTATCAATGGAAGGAAAATCAGTAGTGCTTGTCATTCATCTACCATTTAAACCTGACACTTTTCCACTCCCTGGACACACCTCCTGCAAACCTCACCAGGGCTTTCACAAAGAAAAGGCTGGTGTTCATGATCTCATAGTCACACACAGCATCTTTCTTTCCCTTCAGACTTCCCCACCCCCTCCTCAGCAAGTGACTATTGTAGTGTTCAGCATCCAATATCAGGGTAGAATGTCAGGCAGCTCACACCTCCAAATAGAACTCTACCCAGAGTGAGTTGAAAAGAAGATCCCGAGCTGGCAAAATTTAACATTTAACCGCTGTCCGCTCACTCTCCTTCATCATAGAGTCCTTAACAAAAGGAATTGCTGACTTCCTAGATCTTACTGCATATTAGAGGGAAGTCAGTAAGAGAAAAAAGAGGGTATGAGAGTCAGGTCAAATGACAGCAGTCAGTCACTGGAGGCTGAGCCCCTGAATAGGGAGGGAATTCCTCAAAGCTCCTGGGCAAGCCCTACACTTACTTCATTATCACACTTTACAAACATTGCATGAGCCTAAGAATGGCCCAGGGCAATGAGGAAAAGATGAATGGCATAATTTATTTGAAAAAAGAAGAGAAGTCAAATTCATAGAGACAAAAAGTGGGATGAAGAATTTATTGTTTAAGGGGTACAGAGTTTCAGTTGAGCAGATGAAAAAGTTCTGGGGATGGATGGTGATGATGGTGGCACAACAATGTGAATGTACTTAGTGCCATAGAACTGCACACTTAAAAATGGTTAAAATAATAAAATTTATGCTATTAAAATGTAGATTTTATCACAATAAAAAAGCACATTTAATAAAGACAAACATGGATTTACATTTTTTTTAAGAAAATGGCAGTGCTGTGTTAATATATTTTAGTGTAAATAAGTATTATAAATGCTTAAAAAATAATTTGGATACTTGAAGTCACAAATTGTGTAGAAATTTTTGTAGATGGAAAACATCATTGCCCAGTAATGCCATCTGAATGTCCCATTTCTGCTCTTCATTCAATGCATGGAAATAAATTTGTAATTGTAAAGAATATTTTATGTTTGTATTAATATCCTACAAAGTCTTTGAGTTATATTTTGGATATAGGTTTTATGTTTGCTCTTCCTCTACCCTTTTTGAAGAGATTTATATGAATATTATTTTAAGATACTATTAATGGCTATGACTTTACTTATACCAAACTTAAAATAATACAATTAACTCATCTTCATATATCAATAATAATTATGATTAATTTATTAGCCTCAAAAATTTAAATTCTAATGATGCTTAATTTCCTTTTTATTAAAAATAAAATATGACTGGTTCAATTTATTGGTTTTATTACAGCAGATGTTGGTGGCCAACTGGGCCTATTTTGTGGGGCCAGTATGATTACAATTATAGAAATTATTGAATATATATTCACCAATTTCTACTGGATATGCCTTTTGTTTTTGCTGAAGATACCTGAAATGACCCCAGGGCCTCATCTACCTCAAAATCAGCTGGGGAATAAAAATAACATAGAAGAATGCTGATGTTCACTTAGGACAAAAGCTTTTGTTTTTTCTTCTATAATATTTTCATATTTTTATGCATGACTAACTCATTGTTATGTAAATTTGTTATAGTTTTGTGGACTAAATAAAACTCATTGTAAATATATATTTCTTTACATATATTTTGTCTCTGTAGGTATGTATATATTAATATAAATTGATATGTATAGACAGGCACTGTCTTATTCTGTATACACCACTGAATTCCCAGCACCTAGAACAGTAGAGATTATATAGTGGGCATTTCATAAATTTCTAAAAAAAATGGATGTTTTTATAATAGAAGAAAGACAGTCTTTATGACTAAATATGTATATTAGGCTGGATAAATAAACTGTATATAAGGAAAAAAGATATGTTTTTTATTCAGGAAATAACATACATAACTTGTGAAGTATAAAATTTCTGAAATTTTGATTTTACTAAATTTCAACATAATTTTATTTATTTTGTCCTAGGAGTTCTATTGTATAGCTGACTTTTGGAGGGGCAGGATCTTTATCTGTTTCCTATACAGATGGATACTTAAAATAAGTCTATTTGAAAACAAAGTTAAATCTGTAGTATATTGGGAGTACAGAGTATTTATCATTTTCTCCAAATACCTGTATTTATTTATTAAATTTAGAAAGGAAATTCAAGTGTTGCAGCATCCTCCTCATTACCACTCAGACAATCAACCAACTTTCAGCCTCTAGGAATATTTAATCAATGGTGAATTGTCCAGAAGCCTTATCAAACATATTTAAGAAATAATCAGCCCGGCCGGCCTGGCTCAGTGAATGAGCATTGACCTATGAACCAGAAGGTCAGGGTTCAATTCCCAGTGAGGCCACATGCCTGGTTTGCCTGCTCGATCCCCAGTGAGGGGGCATGCAGGAGGCAGTGAATCAATGATTCTCTGTCATCATTGATGTTTCTATCTCTCTATCCTTCTCCCTTCATCTCTGAAATCAATAAAAATATATTTTAAAAAATAATAATCAAGTCATAGAATTCAACCCCTAAATTCATGCTGGCAATTATTGCTGGCTCTCATTTCCTTCCCCACAATATGAGAATAACTCTTGAAAATCTTTAGATGTTCTCAAGTTTGATTATAAGCAAGTGCTAGTGCCATAGGAAGGAGGCCAGTGCAATCTGACTGTATTCAATCAAATGAGGAATATTTGTATCTCAAGACCCTGAAATCCCAACTGTGGATAAATTCCCTAATCCATGTCTTTATACCTGGAATGCTATGCCCTCTCCTCAACAATTACCTACATAGTAATATTGCCAGAATAATTCCTTAAATGTTTCTTTTGTCATGAAATTTTCTTATCCCAAATCATATGACAGTTTCTAATTTTTATCGCCCTTTATAAGCTAACCATCTTATATATGCAGCACCATTTTTAAACTTATTTCCCAACATGTTTATCCCAAGCAGTTTTTTCCCTGTCCCACAAATTTGCCATGATAATTTGTTCCTCAATAACTGTTGTCAGGTCTCTTTAGCAACATCCTTCTATGTCATGTAAATTCCTAAATCATTCCCATTCTTTAAGATTATGCCTTCTCCATTTTGTTTCCCCAGCTTCTTCAATTTCTATTTAGTTTTTGGGGAATCTAAATATAGTAAGGTATTTTATTAGTATAGCATTTTTTCTGAAAATTACTCAAACATGGTAATAAATCAATAGTTAAATAAGAAAATTGAACACTGTATATAGAAATCCACATAGAAAATTAGGTATGCAATTGATACTTTTCTTTTTCTTTTTGATTGTTAAATATATTCAAAAATTGAAAACTTTGAGAAAATAATAAAATAACATACCTACCATTCAAATTTTTTTGCCATATTTTTCAGATTTTACATATTTTGAATCATGCTATATATATTAGTCTGAAACCTGCTTTTTCATTTCCCATGTTTATTGTATATTCATGCTAATACATGAAGATATCATTTATTTAATGCACAAAATACTGAATATTCCATCATTTACTTATTCAATTTTCCCCAGCTAGTGAACATTTACATAGTTTAAATAGTTTATCTACAGCAAAGACATTGCAATGAAACTGTGCACACTTCCTTTTGGTTATGTTCCTAGAAGTGAAATTGCTGGAATTTTTTGATATATGCATTTTTACCTTGACTATATATTGCCAAATTGCTCTCTGATATACTAGTAGCTATACCCATTTGTATAGCCAACGATAGCATATAAGAATTCATTTTCCCCATCCTATATAATAAAAGAGAAACATGCAAATTGACCATAACCCTGACACCCTTCCCATTGGCTAATCAGCATATCCTTATGCAAATTAACTGCCAACCAAGATGGCGACCGGCAGCCAGGCACTGAAGCGAACAGGAGGCTTGCTTGCTCCAGTGATGGAGGAAGCCAAGGTTCCCCGCCTGC
>NW_005354999.1:493032-493972 GCF_000412655.1 Myotis brandtii
AGCCGAGCCTCAGAGCTAAAGCCGGCTCTCAGCTCCAGTGACAGCCATAGAAGGTAAATAAATCCCAGAATAAAATAAAAAAGAAAAAAAAGAGAGGTTGGGAGCTTCAGTCGCCCACCAGCCTGAAAATGGCCCTCAGCCCCTCACCCAGACTGGCCAGGCACCCAAGTGGGGACCCCCACCCTGAAGCAACAAGATGGCGGCTAATTTGCATACTGAAGGCGGGCGGCAGTGGGCAAGGCTGTCCACGGTCCTGGGACCTGGATCTGTGACCCTGCCGGGTGGGGGGCAGCGCGAGAGGCTGTCCTCAGTTCGGGACCGGATCTGTGACCCTGCCGGGCAGGGGGCAGTGCTTGAAGCTGTCCGAGGTTCGGGAAGGGATCTGTGACCCTGCCAGGTGGGGGACAGCGCGGGAGGCTGTCCATGGTCCCGGGACCCGGATCTGTGACCCTGCTGGGCAGGGGGCAGCACTTGAGGCTCTCCGCAGTCCGGGACCTGGATCCGTGACCTGGCGGACGGGTGGCAGCGCTTGAGGCTGTCGGCGGTCTGGGACCCAGATCCATGTCCTGGTGGGCGGGGCGGCAGCGCTTGAGGCTGTCCGGGGTCTGGGACCTGGATCCGTAACCTGGGGGCAGGGGGCAGCGCTTGAGGCTGTCCATGGTCCTGGGACCCGGATCCGTGACCTGGCGGGCGGGGGGCAGCGCTTGACGCTTTCCGTGGTACCGGGACCCGAATTTGTGACCCTGCCGGGCGGGGGGCAGTGCTTGAGGCTGTCCGCGGTCCCGGGACCTAGATCCGTGACCCTTCCCGGCGGGGGGCAGCTCGCACAGGGGCGAATCAGCCAGGGTTGGGCAGGGCAGGACGCCTGGCTTCCGCCCAGCCCCAGTCACTCTGGGCAGGTGAGCAGCGCAGAGAGCCTCTGGACAGGGGAGGCAGGCCG
>NW_005354999.1:495094-499076 GCF_000412655.1 Myotis brandtii
TTTCACCGCTGACTAGAGATATACAGGGTGTCCCCCCAAAATGTATACACACTTTGAATACCTACTAATTCCAATGGTTTTAAGCAAAAGGAAGAAACAACAATGGAGCTGTTATCTGTTAAAAGTGTGGGCACAAACAGATAGTTGGACATTCGCTGAGGGGTCTCAGATTGAAGAGGGTGAAGGCCAGACTGAGGGGCCCCTATTCCCTGCTACCCCAGTGCACGAATTTCGTGCACCGGGCTACTAGTTATATTATATTCTCCATTAGATTATAATGTGAAACTTTTAAGTATTTGGTGTGTGTGTGTGTGTGTGTGTGTGTGTGTGTGTGTGTGTGTTTTCCAATTTTATGTTTATGCATAGGTATTTTATTTTTGATATAAGAATTCAGTGGACACCCTGGCTGGTGTGGCTCAGTTGGTTGAGTTTTATCCCATGCACCAAAAGGATAATATGAACTGTATCAGATTCCCTTGGATTTTTTTCATAGCTAAAGAAAATAGGCAGTGCTAGAAGGCCTGATGGCTCCCAGTGTACTACATTTCTGGTTTCTGAAACACATGTCACGTGAACCTACCACATTTCCAAACACTGTCCATGCCCTGGTGGGCTGCTCTTTCTTCAAATATTTGCACAATTTCCTCACATCATTGAAGTTCTATTTGTTCACTCTCCTCACTTTGATTCCAACTTCAACTTTAATTTCAAATTGCAAGCAGCCCCACCCCCATTCCTTCACTCCCGATCCCCTTATTCTTTCTTTATCTTTTCCCCATAGACTGCATCACCCTCTGTCATTTAATGTACTTTTATATTACATGTATGGTCTCTCTCTCCTACTAAAATGTGGGCTCCCAGGGGAAAACAAAGTCTGCCCATTTTTCATTGATTGAACCCACGCTCTTACACCAGAGCCTGGTTCATCTGGGGATGTCAATATATACTGAATAAACAGATCCCAGGTCATCGTAGTCAAGGCTACATTCGGTAGTAACCTGCACACCAGAAAAATGAGCAGGATCTCATTCCTCAATTCACCCAGCTTCTAGGAGCTAATGCCTGGCTATGCTGATCTGGTCGAGAAAATCCTAGTACATCCACAAGATGAAATTTCATGCAAAGAATATATATCCACTGCATTAAAAAAATTAAAAAATTAAAGACATGGGGACATGATTATACATGATATTGAGCACAAAGGGGAGCATACAAAAGTGTGTAATATTTAATACAAAAAATGTAAATGGAAAAATATATTATACCCACATAGTGTTTTTCCCTGAGCATATTCTGAGGAAGAGAAAATTTTCTATCATACTGAGCTTATACTAAGTAGAGGGTAACATGGTACTTAAACTATATTTTATAGTACTTTTATAAAGGGAATCTCTGAGCTAAAAATATGGAATAGTTTAATTCCAGGGACCTGTTAGTTAGTTTGACTTTACTTTAGATCTATTACTCAGATTCTGCAGATTCTTCTCTTCTCTCCCCAAGTAGCTTATCCTTTCATATTATTTTTTATTGACATTATGCTATCATGGTAAAAGGAACAATGCTCCCTGAGTGGGGCCTGCAACTGAGGTACATGCTCTTGACCAGAATCGAACCCGAGACCCTTCAGTCTAAGGGCCAACACTGTATCCACTTAGCCAAACCGACTAGGGCTTGTTTTCAGTCGATTGGCAGCATAAATAACTTATGCTGAGAAAAATGGTAATTTTTTGGTATGAAAATAATATTATTTAACATTAGTGATGTTAAAGTGTTGATATTTTTGCTTTTGTTTTTATCTAGTTTACTAGTGCTTTAATTTAAAAAGGGGAAAAACTTTTAAAATTGTTTTTTAATGATTAACATAATTGTAATCATGTAGACTATAATTTAAAAGTCAATTTAAATTCATTCCTTAAAATGTGGATAAAGATATACAATCCCAGGTAAATAATGTATAATTCCTAATTTTCTGAGTGAGACCTAGAAGGGCAACATACTTTATATTATCATTTACAGTGGTGGTTGCTCATGGAAAACATCTGCAAAAATCACCAAGGAAAGATAAAGAGTAAATTGGCAAACTCAGGTCATCACATTTTAAAATCTTGAGGAAGATGATAGATAATTAAAATTTACAATTTAATTTTAGAATGAAGGTCAGCAGGGTTTTTCTTTCCTTTGGACAAAAAGAAAAGGTTGGATACAAGCAAATATTTTTATATGCAACATACTAATTACAGAGCTAATCTGTTAGCAAACTGTCTATAGGTTTTTTAAAGGTAGTGAAGTGTCTGCCTTTTTGTCCCTTGTTTCCTATGTTTACTATAGATTTAGGATATAATACAAATTTTACCTAATTTAAAATACCTTTAAAAACAAAAAGGGAAAATACAACAAGAAAACTTGAGGAAGTTTTTGATGCTAAGCATCTGGTGTTGCTAGCGTCCTGTGTTTGCTTCCATGAGGTCTTTCAGACAGTGTCAGGGATGAATTCTAACACTGAAAGCCAGCACCTGGGCGACCCTGAGTGAGAGACTCGCCTGGCATTTTCTCTCTTATTTAAAGCCCAGAGATCAAGACATTTTGGCATCTATTTTCCAAAATTCCTGTTATAATCTTATGAAAAAGCAAAGTAAGTGAAGATATTATTATGGAGTTCAGAGACCAGTAAACAAATAGGAGGCTGATTTTAACTCTGCTAAGGAAAAATAAGAAGGAAATTCCAGTTTTTGAGTCTCTTTAAATTTTCAAGACTTTAAAATCCAGCTCTCTATATCTAAATGTGATTCAGGTTTTGTTTTAGGTCCATACAATTACCATTTAAATCTGGCTAATAACATCTTACAAATTCTAAAATACATACACTCATATATGCTCACACACATGTGCTAGTGGGGAAAGTAGAGGAAACTAATGGGGAAATCTAGGTGGTTTAAATGAATAAAAACTGGTAGTAAAATCATTATGTTTCCTCCACATTCAGAGAGCCAGCACTTTTAGCTGATGCCTTAATGTAAGGATACAGTCAATGACATTCTTTCTCTACTTCTCCAGCCCATCAGACCTCTGTTGGAATTAATCAATTCCACAACCTGGAAACTCTATGGCCAATCTGGTTTTCGGGCAGCATATAAGCCTTTTATGTTTAGACTAGAGGCCTGGTGCACAAAAATTTGTGCACTCGGGCATAGGGGGTCCCTCAGCCCGGGCTGTGCCCTCTCGCAGTCTGGGACCCCTTGGGGGTGACCACTTGCTGGCTTAGGCCTGCTCCCCGGGGGATTGGGCCTAAGATGTCAATCAGACATCCCTCTGGCAGCCCGGCAGCCCTCGGGGGATGTCCACTTGCCAGCGGGGAGCAGACCTAAGCTGCAGTCAAACATCCTTAGCGCTGCTGAGGAGGCAGGAGAGGCTCCCACCACCACTGCTGTACTGGCAGCCATCAGCCTAGCTTGTGGCTGAGCAGAGCTCCCCCCATGTGAGAGCACACTGACCACCAGAGGGCAGCTCCTGCATTGAGCATCTGCCCCCTGGTGGTCAGTGTGTGTCATAGTGACCAGTCATTCCCAGTCTTTCTGCTGTTAGGGTCAGTTTGCTTATTACCCTTTTACTATATAGGATAGAGTCCTGGTGCACGGGTGGGGGCTGTCTGGTTTGCCCTGAAGGGTGATCTGGATCAGGGTGGGGGTCCCGCTAGGGTACCTGACCAGCCTGGGTGAGTGGCTGATGGCTGTTTGCAGCTGGTCACACCCCCTTCAGGGTGGGGGTCCCCACTGGGGTGCCTGGCCAGTCTGGTGAGGGGCTGAGGGCCGTTTTCAGGATGGCGGGCGACTGAAGCTCCCAACCTCTTTTTTTATTCTTTTTTTTTATTCTGGGATTTATTTACCTTCAATAGCTGTCACTGGAGCTGAGAGCTGGCTCCAGCTCTGAGGCCACAGCCTGCTGAAAGCAGGTATCTGGGGTTTGTTTAGCTTCTATAATTGAA
>NW_005354999.1:499518-544088 GCF_000412655.1 Myotis brandtii
TCAGTCTTCACGGCCATCTTTGTTGGGTTAATTTGCATAATCACTCTGATTGGCTGGTGGGTGTAGCAGAGTGACACCAATTTGCATGTTTCTCTTTTATTAGAGTAGATGGGCCCAATACTATTATGACATTTCTCCTACTATAATACTGTATGTGTCCTCTTGTTCTCTCCTTATGATTGCTGCTTTGTGACCCACATGAAGTTTTATCATATTCTCCTTGCTAAACTTGTTTTGGTCCTCAGGCCTCCAAAACCAATCCTTCAGTGTTTTTCATGAGACATAGAGCCAAAACCTCCTGTTATATCTCCTTTATACTTCTTGACCATTTGTCTAACTAGAACTTTATTACCTGAAGTTCAATCACCTAATGTCAAATCACACTTGCCAATTGCTTTGCCCATATCAGTGGTTATCAATCAATGTGCCACAGAATTTTTAAAGCATGCAATACCTGACTGTTTCATCAGGGTCACTGACATCTTTGCATTTAGATTGTCACATCAAAAAATGACAACAGCCCACAGGACAGTAGCCATCTGATGTGAATGAATCAAAATCACACCTATATTTTTTTTGTCAGATAGGCAAAATATATATATATATATATATTGGCATGCCATAGAATGTTGTAATTAGCTTACATGTGCCATAAGATGAAAAGCTTAAAAATCACTGGCTTGTGTGTAATTTGAGAGATCAGATCATACTGGTTGGAAGCACAGGCTCTGACATTAGTTGTGTGCATAGTTTCCAGCTCTTTGATTGGCAAGTTACCCAGACTTAGTGCTGCAGTTGACCTTTCATGTAAAATGGAGGTGATAATGAGTATTTACTCAATGGGTTGCTACAAGGATTAATCACATGCAATATGTTTAAAACAATGTTGGGTACATGGGGGCACCAGGTAATATTAGTATTGTTCCCCAATTGCCATCTGGTGATATAGATTTTGAAGGGCAGCAGGAGTTCTGGTCACCTTTTATCTCAAGTTATTCATGCTCACTAAGTTTGATTAGCAGTTACTATATAGTACATTTAAAGAGATGTACATTTTTAAAAGGAGTTTTGTAATTTTTATGGTAGTGTTGCTAACACTATTTTTTAAAAGAACTCTTTTTTTAAAGGCTTTTACATGTTAAGAACTGCAAAGAGCTGTATTAAAGAATTGCAAATCTTAAAAGTTCATAAATTGGAAGGAACTTTTGGTAAACTCACAGAGAAGGGCATGTTGTACGGTAGGAACATTTCCTCCCACTAAGTTCTGGGACATTCTGTTAAGCATAAATCAAATCAAGTTATAATTGTTCATGTGTACACAAGTGTGCAAAATCTCTAGTAGTCATCTTTTGCATAATTCTTTTTTAGTTAATGCTTTTCTAATATTCCTGTCAAGTGCAAACAAAATAGGTTGGGTTGCCAGAGAAAGAACAACCTTTAACAAAAATACAAATGAAAAGGAGAAATGGAATGTGGGAGGTTACTGAATGATGAGTTAAATCTTTATAAAGATTCTTAGCATTGTCAAAAGATAATAAGGGCTGCTTAAAGCTTCATAATTGCCTCTTACGCAGAATTTGCAAAAGAATTGTCAAGTGAAAATGCAAGGTCCTTTATCATCTCAAAACATTAAGTTTCTAATGTTAATAACATTTAAAAAAGGGCTAATTTCTTTTCCTTAAATATTTTCCTAAAAATCCCTGAGAATTCATTTTCCTTTATTACTCTTCTTAATCACCATCTATATATGTGCAAGGTATTTAAGTTCAGAAGAAATGCTTTATTCTAAACTATACATTATAAATTTGTTATATCACAAATCAGCCAGCTAGATACCAGACGCCTTAACAAGCCAATTAATTGGGAGTCATTTATTGTGCGCAGGTTCAGAGCAGATTACCTCTGTCAAATTCTGAACACCCAAAGGAGGAAGCATTCTCTTTTTATATTTTTTTAGGTCCCTGTGTAAGTTATTTTTACAGATCTATACAGGCACCTGGCATCAATATCAGTGTATCAGTTAGATGGCTAGCTTGCAAGGTCAGACAATTAAGTTTATCTTTTCTATTCAAGCAAAAAAAACAAAGTTATTTTACAGTCTAAAGATAACAGAGTTGACCTACAGAATAAGAGACTGTCTAAGAATAACAGAGTAGTTCAAACAGCAGTTTCAAACAGCAGTTTTCCAAAGGAGGTAATACTATGCTTCATTCCCCACTGGTTTTATGTAAATGAGTCAAATCATTGACTCTTGTGGGTCCCTGTTGGGTAGGAGGTCATACTGGCTCCTGAGGACTATAAGCTTGATGGAATTAATTCTCTGTTGAATGAAGTTAATAAACCAGATTCTAAGACAGGGGCCCAGAATGAGGGCCAGGAGTACCATGCAAGAGAGTTTCAGCTTTAGGGTCAGATGAAGAGTCCTGGATTCTCTATTCTGCCAGTGCTGCCTTAATCCGGGTGTGATGAAGCCACATCGGGATCCCGTCAACCTTGACTGCCATGGGGGTGGTCAAGATGCCGGTGTGTGGTCCTCTCCAGGTAGGAGTCAGTCCTCGGGTGGTAAATTTCTTTACCCAAACAGAGTCACCAGGTTGGAAGGGATGGACCGGATCAGAAGTTGGTACAGGCAGAGAGTCTCGGACGTGCTTCTGGACTGCTTTCTGGATAGACTGTAAAGCCTGTAACAACTTGAGTAAAGATTGGTTATGGATTTCAGCTTTTCTAGATTAGGTTCCCATATAAGCTGGTGAGGTGGGTAGGTCAGGGTCTGGAAGAGTCACTAGAGTTTGTAGAGGCCCCACTGGTTTTTAAGGCAGCCTCCTGGGCTGCTTTATCTACAGCCTAGTTTCCTCTTGCTTCTGGGGAGTCAGCCCCCTTGTCTCACATAGGTAGCGGTGGAAAGACTTAGTTACATTTGGTAGCACTAGTTGGTCCATCATCCTTGCTCTGCTCATGTCTGTCTTACTGCCTAATATATTACCTCAAGGATCCTGGCTCTGAATTCTTTCAGGGAAAATGGACGTCAGTGGGCTCCTCTAACTACTTCCATGCTGAAGGAGGATGGAGTTTTCTTTCAGAGCCAAGAGATCCTTGCTGTCTGTCAGAGGGACGATGAGGCCTGGGCACCGAAGGAGGTGTGCTTGTGACCTGGTGGAGACAAACTGCCTTATAAAAATTAGTATTATTGAGCAATTAGAACAGCAAGAGTTATAACAAATGGTTTGGTGGAAGGGGAAGAAAACATTTCAGTTTAAATAACTTCTATTGAAATAGAATTTTTTTCCTTAAAATTATTCCTCTGTTTATTAAAAGAGCTAAATCGAGACTAATTTATCTATTGCATTCAATTTGGCCTGATTGTTTGCATAAATATAGTAAGAATGGTAACTGACCACCTTTGCCGGAATTTCATGATTGAATCTTAATGTGCCCCGTAGGGCCAGGAAGCCAAGCCATCCAGCTGCAGTCAGGCCTGCCTGCAGTATCTGCTCAGTTAGGTGAATCCCTCACCTGCAGCGACTCCACTTGGGCCCGCGCCCTAGGCTTCAAGGCCTATTTCAGTAGCCCTCCTACTCCTTGCGGCCTAGAGTGCATGGGGGCCCCACAGGGATGCAGAGGTGCCCTTATTGCTCCCCTTCTACTCTGACCAACCGCCATTGATGGTAGGGGATGGGCTTGACACTCCAGCGCCAGCCATTTTCAGGGCCACCAAGCAGGATACCAGGCTTTCTTTATTGGCTTCAAGTGTTCAGAGTTCAGACAGGGCTCTTTAAAACATGACACTCCAGTCAAAGTTTTCAGTTAATAAAACCACTATTGAAAACCGGTCTTATTGAATTTATGCAAAGAAATGTATTGCCATGATTTATTAAAAAATTGCCAAATTTTGGAGGAATTATATAAGGAGAAAAATATACTGACCTGCTTTAAGATTTTCTGACTTTCCTTGCCAGTCCTTTCTATGGATTCTTCAGAGTAGTATTTTTCTAAATGTATTATAATCAAATAGTAACTGCCTTTAAATGACAAGAAGAAATTTAAAATGTGTCTATACTCAAATAGGTAGTCATAGCTGTCCCTGTAGTAGGGTTCCCCCTACTTGACTTGTCCTTAAACTATATATGGTCTCTGGGAGGGGTGACATGTTCTCTCAGAATGGATTAAGGGAGTAGCTCTTCCACATGAGCTTTATCCCTTTGCAGGGTCTCACATGTCACAGGACCTCACAGGGTCTATAATTCCTGTAACAGAGGGCTGATATTCACCATTTCCTTCTGCTCTATACAGGCCTCCCCCACTTTTCTAAAGTTGAGGTTTGTGCCACCCCTGACATGGTGGGCATGGTCACACAGGCCTGTAAGGCAGTATACAGACTGCCAACTGTCTCTCAATAGAAACAAAAACCTGATGGGTATTTTTCTTTGCCTATTTGGGCACCAGCCCTTTTGGCAACTGCATTCAAATCTGCAAGATAATTAAAGGTTAATATAACATATTTATATAATGAAGCCCAATATTGGCACTGTGGCCACTTCAGGCAGCCAAATTTTCTGCTACCAAACATGACACATGGTAGGGCTATACAAACATTTTAGGGAGGTTACTAAAGTCCATTTTGACCTTCCCACACAAAGTAAAACTGTCTTTGTCTCTCTGGAGTCATGTCCATAAAGACGCAGGCATCATCTAAGTCTATTATACAGTTTTCTGCAGGCCACTGTTAGGGCTGTGCGTGGCAGCCGGTTCTTCTTTCTAGCCACAAACACAGTCTGTCTAATTTCCCTAAAATGTATTCTGGTAAGGGGGGAAAGTTGTTTTGCTTTACATAGGCAGCTTAACCCCTATACAATTGGGCTTGGACCTCTGCCTAGCAAACTGCGGTCTATAAGTTCAATATGCAGCCTCTGGTCCTTCTAACCCAGCAGGGTCTCGGCTAGTCCCTCAGTCAGACTCCTCCTCTCTAGGAGCTTCTGAAAGTCCTGAAGGCTCTCCGGTCCATGGAGAGTATCTTCCCTTTACCCTCTCCTGTTAACCCTGTTTATCAGTCACAGGGCATTGCCATCCCTGTCTTTCACCACTGTTTGGTTTTTAGTGGCGAGCCAAACATAGCCAGGGCTGCAGGGATAAACAAGTTTGCACTTAGCAAAGTGATCCGGTGATGGCTTGGGCATCAGGCCCTTGCCTTCCCACCTGTCCTCTTTCCTGGCAGAGACTATGGCCTCCTCTGCAGGCTCCTTTGCCGGAATGTGGCATCTAGCCCCCCTTAACCAGGTATCTTGGCCCACCCCTTGGTCTAAGAGGTTAACTCTCTTTATTTCTCTGGGAGAGTTCAAAGTCCTGAGCCCTCCAACTCAAAGGAGTGTCTTTTCTATTCCTTGCAGTTTCAGAAGCTGCTGCTGAAGTCTTAACCCTTTCAGTACATTTGCAAACAGGGAGCTTTCACTAGCTCTATTTGCTGCTTTCACAGATCCGGGGCTCACTGCTCTGTTCCTGGGACTGCTGGAAGGCTAGTAGCAGTCACTGGCTTCTGGTTTAACTGCTGTAGCCAGCAAGCCAAAGGCCTAAGTTTTGTATTGCTTGTTGTAAAACGCTCATTATTCACTTGGCGGCAGCTGGGCAGCTCCAGTGTCAGGTAAATATCTGCTGCCCCCAGCTTGTCATTGTTGCTGCTGTTTGGCTCTGGGTGTCTGACCTCCCCTCCTGCTCGCTCTTCTCACCCCCCCTTACCTACCCGCTCTTACTCTACCAGTGATGGCAAACCTATGACACGCGTGTCAGAGGTGACATGCGAACTAATTTGTTTGGTTGATTTTTCTTTGTTAAATGACATTTAAATATATAAAATAAATATCAAAAATATAAATCTTTGTTTTACTATGGTTGCAAATATCAAAAAATTTCTATATGTGACATGGCACCAGAGTTAAGTTAGGGTTTTTCAAAATGCTGACACACCGAGCTCAAAAGGTTTGCCATCACTGCTAGGCAAAAGTTTCTGCTGGGATTGCCTGACTGCAGCTTAGATATTTGGCCTCTCTACCTTCTTTTGCTTTCTCATGCTTCTCTGGCGAAGGTCTCTGCCAAGCCTTCTGCTCCCCGCTGCTCTTTGGGGATCTGGTTCCAAGTCCTTAAGGGGTGGGGAGTCAACACAAACTCCTGACAGGACACTTACCCCTAAAGTCCTGTCCTGACACCTAGTGTTTGGAGCACTGGCTCCTGCTGGGACCCGCACATCTTCTAGATCAGCTGTTCTCAACCTGTGGGTTGCAGTAGGTTTTTAAATTGTAGCCAAACAATAGTTTCCTCACTCTGAAAGTCTCTCTTGAGCTCCTATCAGTAGAACCATGTCCTGTATGGTGCTGCCTGATTGGAATGGATTTTCACTCAAATAAACTCTTAAAATGTTTATCGTATAACATTAGCCTGAATCAAGATGTGCCTCAGGTATAAAACATGCACTGGATTTCAAAGTCTTGGGATGATATAAAGAATGTAAAATGAGCCCAGCTGGCATGGCTAAGTGGTTAACCACCAACCTATGAACTAGGAGGTCAGCCAATCAATGATTCTCTCTCATCATTGATGTTTCTATCTCTCTCTTCCTCTCCCTTCCTCACTGAAATCAATAAAAATATATTTTAAAAAGAAGAATGTAAAATGATTCAGTAATAGTTTTTATGTGGGTCACATGTTGAAATTACAGTATTTTAGATACATTAGGTTAAATAAAACATATTGTTAAAATCAGTTTCACCTGTTTCTACTTTTTAAAGAGTTGGCTATTAGATAACTTTTAAATTTAAAGATTTAGATCACACGTGACTTGCATTTATTTCTGACATTATATGTCTATTCAACCATGCTGATAGATTATCCTTGCAATTTTCTAAATAAACTTTAAAAACATTGCTTTGGAGGAAAGCATAGTTATGCTAATGCATCAAAGAATTACTTAATATCCTATTCTATGTTTAAAACTGAGGATACAATGTCATTAAACAAATATGTTTCATAAACATTTTTCCACCCACAAACGGGCACCCTGCAAAAGGATTTGGACTCTAGACACACTTAACTCCCAAATCTTTCCTGTTGCTGATTCTCTCAGTTACTAGCTTGTTTTGACAGCCCACTAGGCTTTCTTGTCAGTTCATAAATTTGATTTCTACCTACTTCCTGAGACTGATGATAGTTCCTTCAAGTCCTGCCTTCACTTTGTCTCAGGTTCCACAAAATGAACCCCTGACTCCTCATGGACCAACCTACTCACTTACATTCAGAGTCGCAACTGCCCAGGAACAGAAGAATCAGTAGCTGTCTTAGCCAGTGCCTTACACTGTAATGATTTTTACACATGAACAACCAAAATCCCTTTGGTTATATTCTTTGTACTAATGCACTCAAGACCCGTGTGCAGTCACAATATCAGATTTTGGTGCTGTGGTTGCCCAACTTTATGATTGCATTATATTCGTGGGTGTATATAAATGATATTGAAGGTTGTTTATGTCATGTCATGCAGAAAAACACAAAAGAGAAGGTATTTACAGAGGTGTTCTAATTTAATTTTTAAGTTGTTATAATAATTTCCCCAGATTTATTTAGGTATAAATGACAAACAAAAATTGCATATTTTAAGGTGTGCAATGTGATGTTTTGACATATGCATACATTGCAAAATGATTACCACACTCAAACTAATTAATATATCTATCACTTTACATAGTTACCTTTTCTATGTGAGTAATGAGAACACTTAAGATCTATCCTCTTAGCAAATTTCATGTGTATAACACATCGCTATCATTAACTAAAGTCATCTTGCTGTACATTAGCTCTCAAGAACTCATTCATCTTATAACTGAAAGTTTATACCCTATGACTGACATCTTCCCATTTCCTACAGCCCTGATAACCACCTTCTAATTTCTGTTTCTATGAGTTCAACTGTCTCGGATTCTAAATGTGAGATCATTCAGTATTTGTCTTTCTGATCTGACTTATTTCAGTTAATATAATGCCCTCAAAGTCCACCTGTGTTGTTGCAAGTAACAGGATTTTCTTCTTTTTAAAAACCGACTAATATCCTGTTATATATTTGTATCACATTTTCATCTGTGGACATTTAAATTGTTTCCATGTCCTAACTATTGATTTTTTTTTAAGGGTGATGTTTTGTAAGTTAATCAAAAATAGGCAATAAATTATATCAGTACTAATTTAAAAATTATCTCTGTAATACTCACTGACACTTCCTGTCTTTCATTTTAAGGAGTTATATTCTATTTAAAGCATGGCTACTTAAAATAGAGGCACATTTTCTCCCCTTATTGTTAGAGAATCAAGAACACAACTCTTTATTAAGGAATTTAAACTTAGGACACATAATTAAATAAATATTACAGGACCAATTTTTAACAGAAACACATACATTAACACTCTTATACAGTAATCTGGATTAGTCATTGTGATTTTAGCTTAGACTCAAAAGTCTTCATCAGGTGCTTGCCCCACCCAGATTTCTTTCCTCGAAGTTAGTTTTAAAATCCCTCACTTCAGGGGTGGGCAACCCCTGGCACGCGTGCCAAACATGGCACGCCAGTAACTTTTGCTGGCACTTGAAACCCTCTCTTATAATCTTCCATTTACAATTTTTTTTCTTAATATCGACTTTTTTATTTTTCAGATAAATTCAGTGTAGGTGCATCTTAGATAAATAAATAATTTTACATAACAAGTTATCTTAAAGACCATAGACATGGATTGACGAGAGAGGGGAAGAGCAATTTCTATGCCTCTGCCTTAACTCTCCCTGCCTTCCTAGATCAGACCAGTGTTTTGGTTTCATCCACATACGCTTGTGAATCTTTGTTCTCAGTGATGAATTTTATTAAGTCTCGTAATAGGAGTAGCCTGACGGATGAAAGTAGTAGCTCGTGCATATCTCTGAAGGTCACGAAATATAAACCTGATGTAAAATCTCTGTCATCAGTGATGCAGCAGCAAAAGTCCCACTGATAATATCAAACGGAGTCATAAAGTTTTCTGTCGGACTATCAGTGTACATGTATACATTAAAAAATAAATGTATTTTTCATCATCATATACTGTGTTTTTGTCGCTCGAATGAATTTTATTATTTCTTCAAGGTTCTTCACATACGTACACCTTAAGAGATATCAAGTAGGAGTAACATGACCTTAAGAGATATCAAGTAGGTGTAACATGTCCTCAAAAAATTAGGGTTGGCACGCAGAAGAATTTTGAGTCAGAGATTTTGCTGGTTTTGGCATGCACTCACAAAAAGTTTGCCCACCCCTGCCTCACTTGATCTCCTCATTATTACTGGACTATTAGAGAGAGAGAATGGTTAGGAGTTTAGGTTGTCTTTCTAAGTATTCTCAAAAAGGCCAGGCCAAAGCCATAGCATCACTTCACTGGAATTTTTACAAAAAAATGATGGAATTTTGAAGCAAGAATTAAGTTTAGGTAACCTCTTGTCCAGCTCCTTTTATACAGATTAAGAAACTGAATCTCAAGAAGGGAAATGACTTGTCAGGACTGGGGGGCTGGCTTTGCCAGAACTAGACTCAGGTCCTTGACTCTCTGTCCCGTGTTTTTTTGTTTTGGTTTGGTTTATTAATGCAAAATGAGGGGTTCTTCAATTTTCTCCTTGTAAACAAACAGTACTCTCATATTTGTATTGTATAGCTTCTAACATGAACTACATAAAACTTAGTTTGCCTACACTCATTCTGTCCAAATAGTTTTTATTACAAAGTGCCCATTTTAGCAAGTGTACATCGCTTCCTAAGATTTTAGAAGAAATATTTGGGTGAAATTTTGAACTAGGTATGTGTGAATGAATTTCATGTTACACAAATGGACAAAATAGGGTAGAGATAATTATTTTTATGACACTCCTTTGAATCTGGGGGCCGGTGGAAGAGATGGATTCAAGGTTGCACACAGGAAGTGCCGGTCAGTTGGGAACAGAGGTGGTGAAATGCACTTCTAGGAGATATCCTGTTCTTTCTCTAACAGCACTCTCTGCTGCCCCCCAGAGGTTCTATGAGTCGTTAGTGAGGGCAGCAGAAAGGAAAACATACTTAGGGGTAAGCAGATAAGTAATGATTTTTCCCTACAAATTCTGCACCCATTTACAATGTGGGCTTTCCCCCACACACACCACCAAACACTTCCCAGGACACCAGCTAGGGTTCCTACAATTCAACTCAATTTTGACACTATCTTCTAAGATAGCAAGTTTCAACCTTTTTCATCTCATGGAACACATAAACTGATTCCTAAAATTCTGCAGCACACCCAAAATATACATGTTTTGCCAATCTGACAAAAAGGGGAATAATTTTTATTCATTCACACTGGATGGCTATTGTTGTGTTGGCTATTGTCGTTTATTTGACAATCTAAAGGAAAAGAGGTTTAGTGTTTGCTGCCTCCTGCACACCCCACACTGGGGATCGAGCCCGCAACTCAGGCATGTGCCCTGACTGGAAATTGAACGGTGGCTTCCTGGTTCATAGGTCGATGTTCAACTACTGAGCCACACTGCCAGGCGTATTGCGTGTTTTAAAAATTCTTGCGGCACACTGGTTGAAAATCAGTGTTCTAGGAGATAGTATCAGATTCCACAGTTGAAGAGCTCAGCCCTAGAAAACTGCCCCCACTTCAGGGAACAATTGCAAGTCTAGGTCATCTTCTATGCTTCTGACCCACCTGCTGCAAGTCTAACATTCCCACAACACCCAATTTTGGCTTGACTAATGTGCTACAATGGCACACAAGCTCAGAGAAATAGTTTACTTACTTAAAAGCATATTAACTCAAGAACAGTGAGATGGGAGAGATGCATGGTGCAAGATGTGAGGAAAGGGTGCAGAGCCTCTGTGCCCCACCTCTGCAGGCACCACTCTCTCTGCATCTTCACTGGACACCAATCTGGAAGCTCTCCAACTTGGTCTTTTTGGGCTTTTATGAATGTACTAGAGGCCCAGTGCACAAAATTTGTGCACTGGGTGGGGGGGGGGTTGGTCCCTCAGCCTGGCCTGCACCCTCTTGCAGTCCGGAAGCCCTTGGGGGATGTCCGACTGCCGGCTTAGGCCCACTCCCCCGCACCCTGGGTGAGTCGTGCTCCCTCTGTGGGAGTGCACTGACCACCAGCAGCTCCTGCGAGCGTCTGCCCCCTGGTGGTCAGTGTGCATCATAGCAACTGGTAGTTCTGCCTTTTGGTCAATTTGCGTATTAGCCTTTTATTATATAGGATCACTGCACATATATGATTGATTAGGTCACTGGCCATTGGTAATGGTTTTAGCTTCCAACCTCTCTCCCCTCCCTGGAGGTCGGAGGTGGGGGTTGGGAAGACTGAAAGTTCCAACCTTCTAAACACAAGAGTGGCTCCAATGGAAACCAGCCCCCATTCGTAGGTGCATTCCAAAAGTCATCATTAATATAACAAAATAAATCTTTGTCATTTTCATCACTTAGGAAATTCCAGGGGCTTTAATTCCAGAAACTTGTGTCAGAAAATGGGACAGGAAGGAAGACCAAATATATTATAATTTATTAAAAGTTTGACAATATCACAATATAAAATGTTCAGAAAAGGCAAATTGTTAGGGACAGAAAGTAGATTAGTGGTGTCAGGGGCTGAGGGAAGTGGTTAATTTGGAGTGACTGGTAATGCGTATAGGATGTCATTTTAAGATAATGCAAATATTCTGTAATTAGGTGGTTGTACAACCCTGTGAATATACTAAAACCATTGAATTGGACACCTTAAAAAAGTGATTTTGATAGTATCTGAACTGTATCTCAGAAATTTTTGAATATAGCAGACTACAGAAAGCTAGAAAACAAAATTGTCAGAATACAGTGAATTTTTAATAATTATAAAATCTAGTAGCAGGTGTATGGTTGTACCCTGTGCAATTCCTTTAACTTTTCTTTATGTTTTCAAATATTCACACACAAAAATGTTTGGGAAAGAATTTCACAGAAACAATAAAAAGAGAATAATACTTTTTTTAAAAAAAAAAGCCTGCATGCAGTAGTCAATGGGGCCAATGAAACAGACTGATTGGTATTCACTAAACTTTGGAATTAGGAAGATGGCCTCATGCAAAGCAAACTTGATGCATAGAATACATCTGCATATGAGAGTTACACAGGAAACTAGAGACACTGCGTGTAGGCCATGTGGACCAAAGAGCATCCAGTTTAAGAAAATGTCTTAACAAGAGTTTATTTGAGCCAAAATGACCACAATTGCTGGGAAGCAAAATCTCAAGGAACTGGGAAAAAAGTCGGAGAATGGCCATTTGCAACTTATTTTATACATTAGAATCAAAGGAGGAGATTTAGGAGAGATACATGAAATCCATTGGTGGTAGATTAGGGAGGCAGGAGAAAGCAAAGCAAAGTAATCACTGGGGTTGGATAAAAAGTAAAATGGAGAGACAAATACTTCTTTTACATGGTGGGTACAGGATACTTAACTGAACATTTACAGCACATGGGGGTGGTATTCTAGGAACAAGATAACAATGAGGGGTTCTGTGGCCTCTTGCTCTGGTGAGGTGGGTATGCCCCGAGGATCAGAAAAAGATTACTCTGACATTTCAAAGGTATGTTATCTCAGATGCAAAAACACAGTATACAGGTTCACTTAGATAAAGACAGACCTTTGTCAAAGAAGCTACAGGCCTAAGACGTGACTACCCTCCATGCCCTGCCTCTAGTTAGGAATTTTTATGTTCAGACCATCCTATGTGGTTAATTTCAGTCTCTGAGTTTATGAGGCCTGCCATGCCTTCCCTGAGCTTGTCAGGTTTAGTATGTGGCCCCTTATTTATCCACATCTACGAAGAGATGCAGGTCCTTACTTCCATGGCACTAATTCGTCTTTAAACTAGAGCACCATAAAATCCAACTGGCCTCCCTATCTTCTCCTAGTCTCACCCCACCCTGTCCTCCCTCTCCTCTCTCCTTCTCTATGTAGTCTTTTCCTTATCTTGAGGATGTTTTATCACGACGAATATTACACATTTTTTTTATTATTTGTATATGTGTCTTTCATTCCTAAAAGACTGTGAGCACTTCAAGAGCTGCTGTCATTGCATATTAATCTGTATATTCCTTCCCTCCTCCACCTCCCTTGCCAGAGCTAGTCTTGTTTCTATCATTTTGTCAGTTCTAAAGAAAATCGCATTTTAGAATATGCCTATCTAAGAGGAGCATTGAACTTTATAACAGCAATGAGTCTAAATTGATTTTACATTTATAATAGGTAAAATCATAAAATGTATGTACAAAAATAGCATTAATAAAGTGACAACATTCATATTATGTTTGTTGATGTAAAAACTGTCAAGAGACAAGTGGAAAAAATAATTTATTGCAGATTCTTTTATAATTAACATGGAACGTCTATACATATATCGATGTGTTGATATGAAATATTAAATTTAAAGACAAACATTTTTACACAAAAGTAGTTGCACTATATTTTGTAAAGATAGATATTAATAAATTATGGAGACATTTAAGAACAGGCCAATTATTCCAATAGGAATGCATTCTACGTTGCAATTAAACTGAGTTATCTGAACATGATGCCCTAGATATAATCACATCCTTCTGAACTAAGAAAAAGAAGTTCATTTCTGAGAATAAAAGGCCAGGAATGGCTCTGATTGACAGTGTCCCAGATGTATTCTTGGAAGTGGTTAGAGTCCTGAACCTGTATCCCAAGCTAATGTAATAGCTCACGGGGGAAGAGTGAAGTTTTCTGTGACCACTGTGTGTAGTTAATGAGATTTAATACAAGGGCTACATTACAAACAATAGCATTTTACAGGAATTACAATTGCCACATGATTTGAATGAGCAACCAAATATTTTAACAACAGACACGTGTGTTCTATATTTCTGAAGGGAAATCGACACACTTCAAAATAGTCCCTATTTTCTTAGCCTGATATACTAATCCTTACTTTGGGAGTCTGAAAATAAATCATTTTTTTCTCCCTAAAACTTACAATCCACTCCTTTAGAAAATGATTCCTATAATGCTATACACCATCATGATATAAAGTTTGTTATGTGTTATAGTCATTAAAATATACATATACATATATATGAAGCATGAGACAGATTTGGTCAACCATGATCTGTATACACAAGGCCAAATACTGTTCAGTTTAATTTAACTAAATTCAACAAATATGTATTGGGTGTCTACTACTTACAAATTACCATGTTGAGTAATGCTTGTAGTAGATTTTAAGACACATGAAGCACATATCATCCACATCTAAAGCCGAACTTTAGATATTGTATTAAACCTTGAAAAGAATCCAAAGCAGAGCTAAAGTTGAGTAATGAGTAGTGAAAGATATACCTAAGAGATAGGCTTGGGATCACTGAAAAAGACAAAACAAGAATTTGTATCCATAAATAACAACTGCTCCTAGGCTTGCCAGATGTTAGGGGATAACCAACCGGAACCTAATCCCAGTCTTCCTCCCGCAGTCCAAGATTCAGTTATCATCCTGGTTTGTTTCCTTGGGAAGGGGAAGACACAAGGGATTCATTTTCAGTGATGATAAAGCTGACAGTACACCTCAAAAATAGTTTTCTATAAGAGTGGGACCTGCATTCCTGTCTACCGTTTTTCTAAGGCATTCATTCCCACCATAACTCTGGGGGAAAGAGGGCCACCCAACTACAAGGACCAACACTTGAGGTACAGTTAAACGTATCAGAAAACATCAGTAAGCATGCCAACCACAGAAGTAAATTATTTAAAGTAAAAACAGCTGAAAGAGGATAAAGATAAATATTTTAAAACTCGGCATTCCATTCCTTTCAGGACTTGTTATACTCTAAAAGCATTTTCAGGGGATGTATACATACAGGAAAAGAAATGTAATCAAGTGGTCTCACCCCCTCTACAGAACTAATACATCAATAGGGGAACAGAGTGTTTAACTAGTTTCTGATGCCACACACTGCGAGTGGGAAAGGCTGGGTTTGGCCTGCATGTGCCCCAGCTCACTGGCAGTCATGGGATTTCAGCTCGGGGGCCAGTGTTCTGAGGTCCGCTCCAGCACATGGGTTCTGGCGGGAGGACAACCACAACGCTAGCACGAACCTAAAGCTTCCCTACAAAATCATTTACATTCTGGAAAATTATAAATCACTCTTCTCTGTAGGTAAAACACCCAAGGGACCAGAATTGCCAAAGATTCCCCAAATACTTACAGGGAGATCCTTGGCCCTTAGAACGATCTAAAACCTCATGGTTGCCCAGTTGGTGTTGCTCAGTGGTGAGCATTGACCTATGAACCAAGAGGTCACTGTTCGATTCCCCGTCAGGGCACATGCCCAGGTTTCGGTCTCCATCCCCAGTGGGAGGCTTTCAGGAGGCAGCCGATCAATGATTCTCTATCATCTTTGATGTTTCTCTCTCTTTCCCTCTTCCTTCTTCTCTGAGTTGAGGACACAAGGCCAGGGGATTCCCCTCACAGCCCACTCACCTCAGTTGTGTTTGAGCCAGATGACAGAGCAAGAACAAAAAATCAGGGTTTCTCCATCCAGTGATTTTGGTTTTAATGTCAAAAGCCAGCAACCACAAAGTATCCCTTAAGAAGTATAGGGTGTCCCCCAAAATGTATACACGGATTTTGAATAATTATAAAGACAATGTTTATTAAAATACATTTCATTTTCAAAATTGAGCTATCACCTGTTAAAGTGTGTATACATTTTGGGGGGACATCCGTATTTATTTGTCTAACTGGCTCTTGACAGTGCAGTACTTTGGCTGCTTTACTTAAAAGTTCAATTCCAGAAACAAGAATTCTTTTCAAATGAAACATGTTTTCAGTGATTAAGACTTAACTCCCCATTTTTATAAACTGTCTTGAAAAAGAATTAGGCTCTGATTAGTCATACCTCTGTCCCTGTATTTTTTCTGGATAGAAACCAAACTTGCATTGGTTCTTTCTTGCCCTTCATGGACACTGGGCCTCTGTGCTCCAAGAGGAACTGTGGGTCTGAATTTTCTGGTGTCATAAGACATCTGAAAGACAGCGGACAGAGAGTAGGGAGAGAATTAGGGAATATGGTTGCATGGAGAGAGAACATGGCATGCACCAAAGCTATGGAGACAGCAAGGACCACACACTAAAATTGTGCTTAAAGGTAGTTCAAGATTTTAGGAGCAGTGATCATATCAGGAATTTCTGAGATGATATGAAAACATTTAAAGTGAGAATCATAACGCAGTCTTCTCAAATACAAATTAAACAATCCTAAGAGTGAAGGTGATAACTGCTTAAAGGTAAAAAAATTCACTCAGAAAGTTAAACCACATGCAAACAGACATTTTCCTTTCAAATCAGTAAATACCAAGACGTGTTCTCTTACCTGTATGTATATTCAGACACATTTATTTTTCCTTTTTCTCCGGTGGTTTCTGTTCTGCTTGTGAGGTTGACAGTATTTCCAAAAAGACAGTAGCGAGGCATCCTCTGCCCTATGACCCCTGTGACCACCTCGCCAGTGTGTATCCCTATTGTTATCTGCGGGAATCAAAGCTTTGCTTCAGTAACTTTAATCACTAACACACTAATATTTATTTTGTGTTACGGAATAATGTAGAGTCACTGTACAAAAATCATAAGAATTCCCTAGAAGAACTCCAAGTGTATTACAGACAAAAATAAAAACCCTCACAAAATCTGTCTTCAAGAGAAACATTCCCTTTCTAAAGACTTAAGATTTCGAAGATGTGACTCTGGCAACTGAAGAGACACAAGAAAGAGATTTTAAGAAAAATGAAAACAAACAAACAGAACATGGGATAGACTAAGTAATTTCAGATATGTGGAGAGATTTGCCATCTCTGTGAAAAAATGTAATACAATGGATTCTTTAAAATATTTCAGTCTTTGCTGTGAAGATACCCATCCTTGTACATAATTTGTGACTGATCAAGAACATGAATCGCTTGTCTACAGAGGTCCACTACCATTAGTGTGATATCTATTTTATTTACTAACCTGAACAGATTCACCATCTACTTGAACCTGGCCAGCAATTTCCATCATGTCCAAGGCCAGGTGGCAAATGGATCGTGCATGGTGGATGCACGGCTCTGGCAAACCACTCACTGTCATATACTTATCGCCAACAGTCTCCACCTAACATAGCACAGATAGTTAGATGTTTATTGGGGTAGCATAAATATGACCACTTCATTTGCTATCCTTATACAAAAAATTACTTGTCCAAGGCTATCAGTAACTTTAAACTCTCCTCCCACTTAGTTCTGTAAAAACTTTAACAACAACAACCTGAAACTTTGTCATGATTTGAAATGTACACACATGGCATTTGAGGTCTTTGATTACAGGCAGGTGTAGACACAGCATTATTTTTCCTCTTGTAAGTCCTGATTTTGCACCTCAGATACCCTTATAATTCAGTAAAACAATGTATTGCCTTATTCCCTCTCCCCCACAAACATACCCAAGCAGTGAGAGTTTAACAGCACAAGAGCCACTGCCTGAAGTTCAATGATTTATCCTGGTCCTTAACCATTCATTTTTATGATTTGCTCACCAAGTGTTACACTAAAGCTCAGAAAATGACTATAAAATAAATAGTTCTCATGGCACTTCTATGACTCCAGATGCCTGTGGATGGTTTAGTTAACATTCTTTCCTTTACAAAGCAATATTCCACTGACTTCATTTTTCCAATATTATCATTGCTTCTCATTGAAACCAAGGGCAGAAATGCCGCATGAATGTTTATCTTCAGGTTGGTGCTGTCTAAACTTCCAGCACACTTCTCATGCTCCAGGACTTCTTTCCCGTATAAAACATTTATACATTTCAGCAAAAATGTCTCATCCAGAGCACGAAAACGAATGCTACGTTTATATCCCGTGTGCTCAGATTTGTTCAGTGAGTGCAAAAAAGCTGCTGAAGATTACGTTTTAACTAGGGAATCATCTGCTCCATGCATTGTGGTTACAAGAAAGAGAATGCTTTATAGCAAGCATGTCAACCTTGTGGCCTGCGGGCCACATGCCTTGTTTATTTGGCCCGTGTTAGCCTTTGAGTTTGACATGCCTGCTTTATAGCAAGAGGTGATTACTTAAGGTAATGATCAGTATGGGACACATGGAGGTTTCCTATCTACGGAGGCTACACTCAGAGAACGGAATGGACTGCCCCTAGAGGGCAGGGTCTGACAGCACTGCATCGCCATAAGGTCAGGACTTGCCTTATACACAAATGGATTTTTCCGGGAATCAGTCAGTGTGTCAAATCTGGTGTAGAGGTCATTGAGGAGGTTGACAATCTTCATGGCCCCTTCCCCAGAGGCATGCTTGCTACAGAACGCGTTGAAGCCCACGATGCCACTGAAGAGGATGGTCACGTTGTCATATCGTTTAGCAGGCACGGGACGCTTGTGTCTCAGCTCATTGGCAACAGATTGAGGAAGGACGGAGTACAGCAACCTGTTCGGTGGGATCAGGAAAAAGCCGTAGTGAGGAATGCTGGGACTAGGTTTCGTGCTTCTACTGACCATTTCATAGAACATTGATATCATTTGCTCTGTAAAAGGCCTGGCTTCTTATAGGGAAACCTTTACAGCTAGCATCAAATGTTAGCTGTTTTTATGTCAAAACAAGACATACAGACAGTATAAATCATTTGTTTGATTTGAATTACATACAATTCCCCAAGGCCAAACCAACGCAAACCAAATCAAAATAAGCCAAACAAACACCAGACCAAACAAAGAAAAGTCAGTTTTCATTTCTAGTCCTGTGTTCTGACTCTGCTGTTAGGATAGTCACCGTATGGAAGTTGTCACTACCAGCCCTGAAAACACGGCATGACTAGCACACCAGGAGCATGCTTATCTCTCCGGAAGGAGAAACCGATTTCAATTGTTGTGAAGCAATATTGAGAGGAGCAGATTTCCTCCCATCGCCTTCATCGCTCACTCTTCTGTGGAAGAAACTGGCAATACAGGTGGACCTTGGTCTAGACAAGAAAATATTTTGTTTCTCTAGTCAATACTGAGACTGCGACAATGGCCTCCGGGACCCTGCTGAGGGGACAAGTGTGGTAAACACAACAGGAGAAGGATGATCTCTGATGAATTTACAGGGAAAGAAACAGAAAGCAGGGAGACTGAGGACTCTGGGCATGAGGGCTCAGAGGGAAAAATGAAGCCTCCGTCCTTGTTCTTCTCTGTAGTCAGAGGGCATAACGTGCGACATTGAATGTACAACATGGAGCTGAGCTCACATTATTTTTCCTAGCTTTAGTGGAATTTCCCGTCTTTCATTTTTAACTTTCAAACAGAGAAAATTTCATAAACTATTTTAAAGCTATATTTGAATATTAAATGTGAACAGTAGGACTACTTGGCTTTAAAGAAAAGAAACAGTAAAGGGGTTTATAATTAAATCACCTAGAGAAACAAATGTCTATAAAAAATAAAAACACTAAACCTGGGTGTTTTTCTAATATAACAGCCAGAGCAGAATACTAACTTGACTTTGAATCTTTGTCCTAAGGACTGTCTAACGTGCTCCACAAAATTTGATGTTTTTCATGGATAAAGTTGTACCACAGACCAATAAAACATACAGTTTGAGTTGTTTTTCAAGCAGTGGAAGGAATGTGAACCGTCTGTCCCATATATTTTCTGAATTTTTCAAAATACATGAATAGATTAAGGGGTTCGGTTTAGGAGTGTGAGGAATGTTAAGTGGTCTCAATAAATAAATAAATAAATAAACACAGCTTTCACCTGCATTATACAAGGGCCAAGACAATGCATTAAGAAGCTGTGGAAAAATACAAGCATTAAATGGCGTTCTCTGTTTCATCCATGCTATGAATAAATAGCTAACTGATGTTTTTATGTGTGGGCACAGCATCCATCCGTGGGCAACTACACATTTATCAATGCAAAAAAAAAGCATAGAAAGTGATGTTGTTACCAAGATTCTAAGTGCTCAGCTAGAGTAAAAGCTCATATGGAAGTAAGACAGAGGAGTTCAATTCTCCAACAAGATATCTTCCTGTTATATAAACATTAAAAATGAACATACAAGGCCCTGGGTAAAATATCTTATGAACATCAGTGACTTAGTGCCTTTTACTACTATATGCAAGCAAGGCCAAGTAGTATGCCTGATGTGTATTTAAGTGAATTACTGAAAATGAACTACTACTTTAATGCTACTTGCCCAAAATTTCATAATTTCATCTACCATTCATAGAAAAATAATTATAGCCTTATACTTCCATTTTTTTATAATGTTTGCCTTTACAAATACAATTGTTGTCATTACAGAGGACATTACAATCTGTCAGATTCATATCAGCCAATTCCTAAAATAATTCAGTCCAAGGAAAGAAATCTTTTAAAATATAATGGCCAACTCTAAGTTCTGTGTGCAGTGTAACCCTCAGAACTTGGCCAGCCCTTGGCACACAGAGGATGCTCAAAATATATTTCTTGTCTAAAGGAAAGAATGAATGATAGTTGGATTTTAAACATCTGAATTATTGTAATGATTTTCAGAGAGATGTATTGGCATTTATTCTTTCAGCTTGATTTGTAAAAATAGAAGACATATTCCCACCACCATTGAGACTGACTTATTTCTGCATGCATAATTTCATTTTAAGTGATATGGAAGAGTTTATCTACTACTCTGGAGCTATAATGGCTCTCATGCCTTTTTAGTCTGACTATTGATCTTCACTGTAGTAGAGTCACTGTATACCTAGCAGTCGTGCAAGGTTACAGGCTTACGTGTCTGTCTTTTTCTTTTCATCTTCCAGTGCTCTTAACGTGAGCTGCAGTCTGTCTGTCAGAATTTCCAGCTCCTGGGTCAGTTTGTATTCCTCTCTGAATTGTTCTCCCAAAAGAACGAGGTCCCGTGTGGCATCATGCAGAGGAATGTCACTGAGATACAGGCCTCGCCTCGTCAAATCGTCCAGATTCATCACACTGTTATACAGAGAAATGAGGCACAATCATTCCAGCTCACCCACATGACAACACCAATGTTGATTACTGTCAGGGAGCATACTCCTGCCCTCTCCTACCATTCTAAAGCTTCTCAGGTTGAAGAAAAGAAAAGGAGAATCATTATTCATTCTTCTAGAGATTTCAAAATCTACCAAAGAGCAGTGAACTTAAAATGCATTTTTGCCAAATTGTACTTTTAATGCTATTAGCCTACATTGAAAGGTAACGTAGACAATCGCCCTATGCAACCTGCTCAAGCATTTAACACAAGGCTGTGATTTATTATCACATTTTCTCTCATTATCAAGAGATGAAAAAAATTGATCCTTACTCTCTTTAACAGGGATATGTGTGCTTCTTCTGAGAAACTTGTTCGTTTCTTCCTATAGATTCTGCGACTCCTGTGACTGGTTGCTTTTTCCTTTCAGACATGATGATTAAAACTTTACAACCAGATTTATGACCCATCTTCTACAAGTATTTTATGTATTTACTAGAGGCCCGATGCACGAAATTCGTGCAAGGGGCTTGGCCTCCACCACCACGGCTTCATCCGGAAGGACATCCGGTCTAATTAGCATATTACACTTGTATTATCATAGATGACTTTCTGACATATATTTTTATATGCTATTCTTACTTCTGATTCTAATTTCTTATCTACTCTTATTTTCTTTGACTAATGTTTCTCGTTTATTTGAATCAGTATATTAATTGCTGAATTTTATGCATCTTTGCAACTTAAGTCATTTTTAGAAACAACATAATATTTATTGATTCAGTGTAGACCTGGTTAAATAAGAAGTAGCTTTTTAAAAAATGTTCTTAAAAAATTTAATCTTTGGTTAAAATGTCTTGGGGTTATATTATTGGTATGAACTCTTTAAATGTAAAGTAATTACTTTGGGACATTTACAATAATAGTTTCTCTAAGATGACATAATTGAGATTTTCCTGAAGAATTATGGATTGCTAAAATGCCCCCCTGGAATACATTTTCAGCAGAAATGTCAATATTTCAAAGCAAAAATTAGCATGCCAACATAGAGATATAAAATGATCAAAGCATTTACTAATGAAGCACATGGTCTCTTTAGATTTTGTTATAATGGATATGTAAGTAAAACTCACTTGAAGAAATAGACCTTTCTGGAAAGAGGCCAGATAATCTGCTAACTGATATAGGACTGCCCATGAGCAGAGAAAAAAATATTATATGCTTTAAATAAAAATGAATGGTTATGGCCCTTGCTGGATTGGCTCAGTGGATAGGCTGAAAGGTCCCAGGTTCGATTCCAGTCAAGGGCACATACTCATGTTGTGGGCTCAATCCCCAGTAAGGGGCATGCAGGAGGCAGCCAATCAATGATTCTCTCATCATTGATGTTTCTCTCCCTCTCCTTTCTTCTCTGAAATCAATAAAAATATATTTTAAAAAGATGAATGGTCATGAATGTTCAGACTAAGTTAAAAACAATCAAATTATGTCTCATTTTTTTAAAAAATTATTTATTATTTTGTCAAACTATCAAGATTTTTTCTAAATTTCAACTAATTCTCTTGAAATTATTTTAGAAGTAAAACTGCTCTTAGTTGATCTCTTTCTTAAAATTCAATGTGAGTGTGTCTTTCTTCACACAGGGACTGGTACCACATAACAATATGCATGTGTGTCACTATGTAACTAATTTCTGCATATGATAGTTAAGAAATAGACTCCAAATTTTCTGCTCTGTTTCCATAGAAACCTTTATCACCATGAATAGAAACTGTTCCTATTGAGAATCTCTCGACTACTAAAGCTCTACTTGGAAAGAAGCAGAAGAAATAAACCAATATTGATGGCAGATAAGTATATAATTAGACCAATGCAAGTTGTTAATAAAAAAATAAAGTTTATGTTCCCTAGTTTTGTCTTTTTTAAATCTGTTTTTATTGATAATTTTAAAGAGAGAGGAAGGAAAAGGGGTAGAGGTACATTATAAAATCGACTTACACTTCAGAATATGTAGACATGATTGAATAAAATACTATTGAAATCCTTTGTTACCTAAGGATGGGTTCTTATATGCATTATAATTAATCTAAAAAGCATTACCTTGGTGAGCACAGAAAAAGTATGCTGTCTGCTTCAGGTAAGTAGATCATTTGACCCTTGAGACGTAAGCAGCTGATCTCAGTCCCAGTCAGTTCATCTTCACATTCTAATTTCTCTACATCCAACAATCCTTCCTGGAAAAGGCAAGACATAAACATTACCTAGTGCCTTTCTCCCTACCTAACAATTCAGCAAAAGGAAGGACACATAAACCTCATTTCCCACCAAACCCTAAGGGAGAATAAGTGTACCAATTAGTACAAGGGAGGGATTTCACCAGCGTTCTGCCAGGTTGTAAGTATAGTGGTTCCCTTACAAACACTGAAAAAAAACCGAATTAATTCTCTCTGAGCACAGAAAGCCAGTAGGTATACTACTGTCCACATATTTATTTAAAGCTCCCATGACTATTTCTTATTTTTCAGTATGGCTACAATATAATACCCTGTCTTAAAAAAAACACACGCATTATGCTAAGTGAAATAAGCCAGTCAGTGAAAGAAAAATACCACATGATCCCACTCATTTATGGATAATTATAAACTGATGAACAAAAATAGATACAGAGGCAGAGAAGCATCGAACAGACTGTCAAAGGACAGCGGGAAGGCTGGGAAGGGTTCGGAGGTGGGGGGAGGTAAGAGATCAACGGAAGAACTTGTATGCATGCATATAAGCATAACCAATGGACACAAGACACTGGGAGAGGGGTGAAGGCATGTGCTGGGTGGTAGGGGAGGCTGGGGAAGGTCAATTGGGAAAAAAGGGAGACATATGTACTACTATTTGTAAATACTTTAAACAATAAAAAATAAAAAAATAAAAATAAAATAAAAAATAAAACACACACACAAAAACAAGCCTCACCACTCCTCACCCCTGCATTCACAGAGCAACTGGGAATCATTCCAAATACATAAAGTATGTGTACATAAGATCTTTGGGAAGGCTGTAAGAAGGATGAAGTGTGTACTTCAGGATACCTTTGCTCTATCAATCCCAAAGACAGAAACTGTGATATCTGGGTACTACCTAAATTATCAACTGAATGAATATTTTATCACTCCTATTTCCATCACAAAAATGGAACCAAGAATAACAGACACTTGAAGGAAGTGGGTAAAGTTAAAAAAAAAATCTATCAGTTCTTCTGACTCCTAAAATAGGACATCGCAGCTATACCGGGGCTAAAAGATGTTGGTTTAATATGTGAAGCGGGGTTGTCCCAGAGAGGCATTCTCAACACTTACTTTTGTCAATTCTGACCAGGTGACAGAGTCTCATTGCTCCTCCGGAAAATAAAAAATCAACAGTGTCGCCTTTGAAATAAGACTCCTTTTGAGGTTTGCTTCTGATCTGGCTATGCCTCCACCAACTTCTAGAATGGCATAGTAGCTTCTTTCCCCCCCAGAACACTTCTAGTATGTAACTCACCCTTCTTACTCACATTTAATAAAACAATATCTTGCTTACCTTGCTTCTCAATACGAAAACCGTATTGATGTGTGAAAGGATCCCATGGAAACTAATGTCAATATGAGGACGGACCAGAGAGAAGACAGACAAAAGGCTGCAAGTGCCAGGCTGGAGCTAAAATGTAGATAAAGAGAACAAGAACACCTATTTAAAACAATGTTTATTTTATATTATTAGATTAATCAGCTCAATTGTATATAAGCCCAGAAATATATTATTTTGTAGGAAAGTTACCTCAACTATGGACTCATATCTTGACCTATGCAACTCGGTGATTAAATGGACATCAAATAGTTCCATGAACATAAAACCTAATATGGATTCAGATGACCAATATTCAAAAATAATCTCACAGAAATAAGAGAAGTATTTTCAACGGAGAATGGAAATTTCTCTTTGAAAATGTAGCATGACCTATTAAATGCCAATGGCTTAAAATGAAATTGAAATATCAAGACCCTCATCAAACACAGTTTATCAAGAGATGGTTAATAATAATAATAATAGGAAGCAGATACTGATTGCTTATAAAGGACAAGGGCAGAGAGAGGCCAAGTAACACACCCCAGCTAATAATGAGGGAGAGCCAGAGCCAGCATTAAGAGCCCAGGCTTTTGGATTTATAGGTTTATGCCTGATCCCATTTGGGCTAATCCTGGACTATCAAGTCTCTTTAATTACAAGTAAAAATTATTTCTGGATACATGTCATGTACAACTCCAAAAGTTGGTAGAGTAGAAAGGAAGGCTTTTACGGCTTTTACAACTGGGTCAGAATAATGTCAATCAAACGCAGATTCTCATCATGGCCTCCACTGTTGTCCTTTGACGCTTTTTCTACCCAGTCCCATGATAAGCTCTGTCGCTTTTAGTGTTTTTTAAAATTCTCTTCTTTTCCCTGAAAATGTCAAAGGTTGATTTTGAAAGCTATTTTCAGATAGTAGATATCCAATGAATATTCATTCAATGAATAAACAAGTGAAAGTTGATTGTTACTAGAAAGTTATGTTATCTCATTTTTAAAAAGTATAGCATTCCCACTTGCCGTCTTTATTTTTTTAATCCTCATGTAAGGATATTTTCTCCACTGATTTTTAGAAAGAGTAGAAGGGAGGGAGGAAAGGAGAGAGAGAGAAAGAGAGAGAGAGAGAGAAACATTCATGTGAGAGAGATACTTCACTTGGTTGCCTCCCGCACATGCCCTGACTGGGGTGGGGATGAACTTGCAACCCAGGTACGAGCCCTTGACCAGAAATCAAACCCGAGACCTTTCACCCTTCAGCCCACGGGCTGACGCTCTAATCACTTAGCAAAACCAGCCAGGGCAGCACTTGCCCTGCTTTTAACAGAAAAAGAAAAGAAAAAACCTGTTGTAGGAAAGGTAGCATTATGTTTAAATATACTATGCTCACATTTAAACAATTTAGGTAATATACGATGTGCTGCACACCACGTAATACACAGTAAAAAGGTAAATAGAGGAATGTCCACATGTAACAATAGCACCTTTATGGCCTTTTGTCTCAGTCCCCAATGAAGTGGGATGTGGTTTACCTGGGGAAGCACTCTGTATATGGCATTGCCACACTGAGTGACCACTAGATCCCGGTCAAATATTATGTGGAAAGGAAAAGCTTTGCAGAAGGTGTAGGGGCTGATGCGTGAGTCCTGGGTACCATTTTCTTCAAATCTGTCAAGATCTTCATAAAAATCCTCTTCTTTAGACTCTTTTTCTTCAATTAAAAATTGAGTATGATCACATTCTTCATTTCTTTGCTGAATAACCTGGATGTCAAAGGGGAAAATGGTCTTAATTGTCTGCATTTCAATTTACTTAAAAAGGCCTAAGAACCTAAGAAACTGGTTTTGAGAATTGCATTTAGAGGGTTAATTTTAAAAATTTAATGTGTGCAAATGCTACACATGCCTAAAATAGAAAACACTGTCTGGACATTTATTTATGAAACTCGAAGACTGAATAATTATTCACAGTAAAATTGTGAATGTGTTATCAGTCCCCTAGTAGCCTGTACAGACTCTGGTAGAACTGGAGGAAAAGCAATCTTTTATCCTGGCGTGCTTAGCCTCTAAGCCCGGCACATTACTATAATGAGTGACCTACAAACTATACAAGTAGTATTATTTAACATGTTAAAAATAATATTTGCAGACAAAAATAAAATAATAGAAGCACATATCTAAAAATACATGAAATGTCATTCTCTTACCCATCAATTGGCAAGTATATAAAATTACAATACCAAGTTGGTTAGATACATTAAAAAAATAAGGCTGAAATAGGGTGTTCCTCTCCCCACTTTTCTCAAATTTGGGGCCACTGAAAAATGGCTCTTTGGGCTGAATATGCTGAGCACACAAAAAGCAGCTCACTGGAAGAGACTGTCTGGATTAAATATAGAAAAATGATGGTTTTCTTTATTGCATAACTAGAGGCCTGATGCATGAAATTTGTGCCAGGGGCACAGGTACTTCATGGCCCTGCCCACTGGTGGTTTAGAAGGTCTTCCGGAAAGTCATTCCACCCTCTGGTCTAATTAGCATATTAGCTCTATATTATATAGGATTGCATTCATATCTTGAAATTCTCACCTAAAACTAACAATCCGTATTATCAATAGCAACACCTTTTTAAAGTATGAGACCTGGCTTCTTTCAACAAGTAATCTAATTTTTTTTTTTTTTAAAAAAAAGCAAAACTTTTAGCTCACAAAATAAGATATTCCAATGATATTCAGGGATAGACAAAAAACCCCACAAGGAAACAATGCACAGTAATATAATATCTAATTTTATATTATCACAGAATTTGACTGTCCGTGTTACGGAGGGTATTTTTTGTATTCTGAAAGACACAGCTTAGCCAGTCACATATCCTCCTGCTTCCCAGCTACTGTGTGCTCACAGAGAATGCAAACTAAATTAAGCAATGTATATAAAAAAAATCTTCTGAGACAAAGGGGAAAAATCGTCTGTATTCCTATATATCCTTGCATTCCAAGGCCAAGCATAGACTTCTGGTGATGCCAGTGTTATGGTTTATACTAGTATTAGAGGCCCAGTGCACGAAATTCGTGCACTGGGGATGGGGGTGGGGTCCCTCAGCCCGGCCTGTGCCCTCTCACAGTCCGGGACCCCTCGCTCCTTACCGCCTGCCTGCTTGCTGGTCCCTACCGCTTGGCTCGCTACTCCTTAGTGCTGCTGCGGAGGTTCCCGCCACCTCCACTGCACTCGCCAGCCGTGAGCCCGGCTTCTGGCTGAGCAGCGCTCCGCCTGTGGGAGCGCACTGACCACCAGGGGGAAGCTCCTATGTTGAGCATCTGCCCCCTGGTGGTCAGTTCATAGCGACCAGTCATTCCACCGTTCGGTCGATTTGCATATTAGGGTTTTATTATATAAGATATGCCTTTGGTGAGTTCCACTAGCTGCAAGAATTAAAGGTAAATTCACTGAGCACCACTTTTAATATTCTGCCATCTCTATTTAGAAGTGTCTCCTTTGCTGATCATTACCTTCATGTCGATTTCAGTGCCATGTATTTGTTGAGCTACCGTTTTAATGATTCCGATGACAATATCCTGAAGCCCTTCTCTCTCTGAGTAGTAGTGCAGAATGAGTCCTTTGCCCTTATCTGCATCAGTGCACCTAAAGGAAGGTGCACGCATGCCTGGGTAGATAGTAGCAAGGTGGTCATGCAGAGCATCGAGGTTCTGCAACGAAGAGGAAATGGTGATGAATAAACAATGCTCCCACAATGGCAGCTGACTCCTGGAAAGCAAGATAAAGACAGAAGGCTCAATCTGAGCTTAGTGGGCAGATCAGCCGAGTAAACATTCACACAGCACGCCCTTCCCTTGCGGCACTGAGACATCTGTAAGGCAAGAACCACAGAGAACTTGAAACTCAAGTAGAGTAATTAAAACAAACATCCGTGGCTATTAATAGTTAATGCATCTTAAGAAAAGATAAATAAACAAGTGGGGTAAAAAAAAAAAAAGGAATGCCTGAAGCAGAAAAAAAGAAACATAGTTAGGGCTAAAGCAAAGATATACGTATTTATAGGTTTGGGGCAGCTATATATGCATGACACTATCATTTCATGGTAACATAGCAGTTTACCCAATTTTTCTAAGACTTGATTTTTTTCTGATAAAATGGAGATAACTAAAATGATATATATATATATATATAACACTAAGCACATCCCAGGTGCAGCAAGCAAAATAATGGTGCTCCCCCAAATTTCCATGCCTAATCCCTTTGAATATGATACCTCTCCTGGCAAAGGAGATTTTGCAAATGGGATCAAGGTTATGGATCCTGATTGGGAAGAAGGTCCTGCCTGATCCTGGTGGACCCAGCTAATCATATGTGTGACTGAGACCTTCAAAGCCAGGACCCTTTCCTGGGTATAGGGACAGAGAAGTGTAATGACAGAAGGTCAGAGAGAGGGTGGCATGAGAATGATACTTTGTTCCAAGTTCTGAGATGTAAGAGACTTATGTGCAAGGGTGGAGAGAGGCCTCCAGGACCTCTCAGCAAAAGCATCAGTTCATCCCCATGGCCTGTAGGGGCTGCTATTGTCATGTAAAATATGACAGACAGGAAGTATTGGAAGTTAATATATAAACTACAAGCCGCTTGAGTCCCAAAACTATCTTACTTGGTTAAGTAGTACGAGGAGTTCTTCCTATGACAAGTTCTTCTCAGGATAATTCTTTTCTGAGAAGGGAAGACCTGAACACATAACCCTCCCAAATCCCATCTGCTGATGTTGCAAAAAGGTTATGAGAGCCCTGGCTGGTTTGGATCAGTGGTTAGAGCATTGGCCTGCAGACCAAAGGCTCCCGGGTTCGATTCCAGTCAAGGACGCTACCTTGGTTGCAGGCTCCTCCCCGACCTGGGTCCTGGTTGGGGCGAATATAAGAGGCAACCAATCAATGTGTTTCTCTCACATCAGTGTTTCTCTCTGTCTTTCCTTCTCTCTTCAACTCTCCCTAAAGATCACTGGAAAAATATCCTCGAGGGAGGATTAACAACAACAACAACAAAACTTTATGAGAAAATCTGGTGAGGAAAAAAAAATGACCAAAGAGTTTTATACTTATCTCCATTTCCCACAAAGCCAAAATTGAGCTTGTTGCTGCATTTAGGTAATTACTTAATGTCCTCAGGTTCAGTACTGTGTTGTGGCTCATTTTAAAGGAAAAAAGATAAGTCAACCAATAATTTGAAAAATATATTTTAATAATATCGTTTCAATTTTCCCTCTGTGAAAAATTGAAATTTATAATTTTCAAATACAGCAACGTATTTATATCATAAGTCAATATGCCTATATCATTTTCATACTCATCTATTTTCATCTTGTTCATATTATATTAACACATTTCTACATGCAGCTACGTCATGAGTCACAAAGAGATAGACACTTTAGTCCTGGCCGGGTCGCTCAATTGGTTAGAGCATCGTTCTGATAAGCCAAGGTTGTCAGGGCACATACAAGAAGCAACCAATGAATGCATCAATAAATGGAATAATAATTCAGTCTCTCTCTCTCTCTCAAAAAAATCAATTTTTAAAAAATTTAAATTAAATAAAAGATAGGCACTTCATCCTAAATGCTGAGCCATTTTTATTTAAATAAAGGTATAAATGTTGCTAATAGCATGTTGCTTAATTTATTGCTTCAAAGCAAGTGGGAAAGCAAAACATTTGAAGTCAGAATGTTCATCTTTTAGTCTTTGCGGTAACCAACTCTCCAGAGATTTACTGTTTTATTGAATTTACTGTTAATTAAATGGACAAGCTAAGTGCTTTCCTGCAACATGAAAGCTTTAACACCACTTAATGCAATATTGATTTTCTTTAGATAGCATCTAACATAAAAACACTCTTGGGATTTCTTAAGTTACAGCTTTCCTTACTTGGTTTTACTCTTTCAAAATTGAAGTGATTGCCACAGACTATCTAATATGAGAAATGGAATTCATGATTAAAAATTAAATTATTTTCATTTGAGTACACTTATATTGCTAAAAATGTACCTTCACCATAGATTAGAATTGTTTACAGCCACATCGAAGGCCAAAAAAAGATTCTCAAAATAGCCTAGATAAAACCTTGACTACATTTTATAATATGATTTATACAAAGCTAATCATTTATCCACATGGCTGTAGCAATGTATTTTGGAGAATAAAAGTTTCATATTAAAACTGGTATTCCATGTGTTGTTTTTTTTTTTAAAATATACCCATGGAAGCAGGTATACAAAGAAAAAACTATACACATTACAAAGAAGTATATACATTATGTGTGTGTGTGGGGGGGGGCAGATTGAGCAAGAAAAAGAGAGAATTCATGGACAACAGTGATTGTTGGGGTGGAGGGGGGTGGGTGGAGGTCGAAGAGGGCATAGAAGGATAAATGGTAATGAAAAAAATAAAAATTTTAAAAAGGAAGTATACATATTAAACATAAGAAAAAAAAGTGAACACATACATATATTCCAGCACAAGTAGATTCCCAAGAATCAATAAAGAAAACCTCAAATGTGCTTCCCCTTCATTCTTCTCAGCTTTATGAAATTAGGACACGGGAAAGGGCTAGAGAGCAGGCCCACCATCTTTTTTGCCTCACGATGCCAAAAAGTTACTCTGAGGTTTTCGTTTTGTTTCTTAACGCCCTGATATCATTTAACCGGTTTTGGGAGAAGCAAAATAAATGTACTTTTTCTCAGATCCATGAGTCCAGTTCGTCTTGTCACCTAGCGCTTATCATTTGCAGAAGAAAAAACGAGTGCTGGCATCCCGGGAGACAGTAAGTCCCCAGAGTGCTCCATGTAGCACATTCCACAGATGGAGGCAGCCAAAGAGAATGTATCCTTCCACTGCGAAACACTGAAGTTCTACATGTTCAAAGATCTCGGAATGTTTCTGCATAAATGCAAATTTTCTTTGTAATATGCACGGCAAAAATGAGTGCATACACAATTACAGAGGCAAGATTTCTAGAACTCAGCTACTTCCTCTTCCAGGCTTCCAGGGCATGTAATTAAAAATCCCTAAAATCCACATAAGTGGTCAGAGTAAGACCTCGCTTCGAAAGTTTTGAGACAGAGAGATGTTTCCGTCTCTAAGAATCCCAGAAGATGGGAACGCGGGAGCTATCTGTGTTACTTGAGAACGTTACTGGTACTTAGATCTGGAAGAAATCTTAAGATCAGTCCTTGCAAACCTCTTTTTTTAAGGAAAAAGGATGGGACGCAACATTTCCTTTCTTTTCATTCCTCACACTTCTGACAAACAAGACCAATGCCAACATTTACTTGTGCGAGTCATGTAATTTGACAAATATTTTAAGCTTTATAAGAGAGGAGTCATCTTAGAATTTGAACATGAGAAATTTAAGCAGGCAAGACCTCAATAAAGTGGAAAACACAACCCCATAAGAATGGTCAGCACCAAGGTCAGGGTGTGAGCAGCATGAGGTCAGAGTAAGGAAGCTGACACTTTAAGGCTCCTGTTCCTGCCTTTTCTCCTTGGAGCTGCTCCTTGAGAAATAGCCTCCCACTGAAAAGATACAGAAAATATTTTTTTTCTTTTAAGAAATAATGTAAGGCCCAATTTAAAAAAAGAAATTATACCAGTTACTAAAATTCTTTAAATAATATCTCGAAATTACGTATAGCTATCATTACCATCCTCTCAAGAGAAATATTTTAAAGAAAAAAGGCAAGTTATTATAGAATTGCCTGTGTAAAATATTTCACTTACGCTATAGCTCTTAAACTCATGTGTTTTTTTTAAAAAAAATCCCACTTATATAATACTATATTTGACAATCAATATCATGAAAATATATACCAGCTACTCAAATACTTATCTTCCTTTAAAGTCCTCACTTGTCCATTTAAAAACTGCAGGTTACAGAAATTAATGTTTTGGATGTTGAAAAAAACAGGTCCTTTGGAAATCCAAAAGTTAAAAATAAAATGAATGGAGCATTTTTTTTTTCTAAGAAACACTGTAAATAATTTAGGGAAGTATTAGAATTTCACAGCTGTTCAGGAAAATCCTCACATTTCCCAGAATAACACTTTGGACAAACATTTAAGATTTTAGATCGCTCATCAATCCCAGATTGCTCCTGGTGGGCTGGCCACAGCATTGTGTTTTGGAGGCCAAAACATGGAGCTGTCGTGACCTGGAAATCCCACTGCAGGCTGCACAGAGGCCCTGACAGAGGAACCCCCACGTATATGAATTGGGAGAATGGGTGAAACTGCCCATAGAACGAGCCAGTGTTTCCAGCAAACTCTGACTGAATATTTGTAGTATGATTCAACTGAGATTTCTATGCATATTTAAACAGGCCCATAATTTAAATTCTAACTCTTCTCTCAGATTGCATTGGCAGCCTTCGAAGCTTATTTTAATTTCATTTCACCTCTGTGAAATCACTGGGTAAAGAAAATATAATGGGATACTAACGGAACAGCACTAAAAATTAATTGGTAGCCCTGCTGTGGACTGACTTGGGTTCCATTCCCGAAAGCCATATATTATCTTATCAACGATAGCCAATACTCAAAGCTTCCGACTCCAGGAAATCAGTCTACTGTGTGGCTGTCTATTCCTCTATATTCAATCTTTGATTTATCTCTAAATAAAGTTACATAGTTTCATCTAAAAGGGGGTTTTGTTATTCTTAATAAAACATTTAAGCCCTAATCGGTTTGGCTCAGTAGATAGAGCATCGGCCTGGGGAATAAAGGGTCCCAGGTTTGATTCCGGTCAAGGGCATGTACCTTGGTTGTGGGCACATCCCCAGTAGGGGGTGTGCAGGAGGCAGCTGATCAATGTTTCTCTCTCATCGATGTTTCTAACTCTCTATCCCTCACCCTTCCTCTCTATAAAAAATTAATAAAATATATTTAAAAAAACATTTAATCTTGAGCTACGGTCATATTTGCTTCCTATTTTTACACAAAGAGCACATCTTCATAAAAAAAAAAAAGACAGATATTCATTCCCAGCTAGACAGATTGTATCTGTGGAGATACCATCATTAAGAGATTATACATGGTCTCTGGCTTCATGAAGTTTACATTCCAGCCCAACAAACAGGAAATGATAATACAGTATGAGAACAACTATGGCTGGGAAAATAAATGTACTATGAAAACATGAGAAATGCCAATGACCCAGAAGAAGTAATTTGACCAGCAGGATAAACAGAATTTATCGAGGTGAAAAGGAGCATGAACAGTGTTCCAGATAAAGGAAAGAGCAGATGCAAAAACTCAGAGGATAAAGAGAGCAAGATTTAAAAAAAAAAAGTAAAGTTATAGTTGGCTGGGCTGCAGAAGAGGAAGAGGCAGAATGTATAGAGAATGTAAGAGGTTTCAGTCATTTTAACTATTTTTGACATTGTCCAATGAGCAATGGGGAATCACTGAAGGGTTTAAGAAAAAAAATTTTTTTAATGGTATGATGAGATATATTTGCATTTCAGAAAAGTCACCCAAGTCATAGAATAGAGATGAGATTGGAGGAGTCATGAGAGAGACAGAGAAATCATCCAATCTCTACACAGAAGTGTAGGGGGAATGAAGAAAAGTGATAGAACTCTCAAAATCCAGCCCCATGTAGCTATTGGCTATCCTGTTAACAGTGCAGCCCTGGAACAGAGAGGAACACACCAGAGGCGGCTTGCTCTCTCACGGCACCACGACAACCTGAGCAGGTGGCCACCACGAGCCAACGTAAACCAAAAACAATGTGAACATTTGTTGTGCTGTGTAAACGTGGCCATTGAGAGAAAGATGGAATTAAGACAGAGAAAATGCAAGTTCGGACTTTGTTGATAAGGTGACAGTTTTAAAAAAAATGGAAGATGTATTCCAAAATCCAAAGTCTTAAAATACTTTCAAATATCACACTTAAATCCATTTAACATAATTCATTTAAATACAGCCTGTTCCCGTTTAATTTACACATCTCCTGGCAGCCACTCCATTTGGAAGTGGCAGCGTTCTTGGACCCAGTAGTTAGGTAAATCCACGGCAGGCGATCGCAAATCAGTTTCCATCTTGATTTAATGCTGTTTTAAGTTTATAAGAAAAATGTCACTGTGTAAACAACAGACATTTTGATTAAACACCAAAGTTCTTATTTTGGCTGTTAAATCAATAATGCAGCTGGACTGGAAGTCGTTTACATTCCCTCAAACCTGGGCTTCGGTTCAGCTACTATTGCACTGACATCATTTTCCAGCAAGATCTGGCGGCGCTCGGCAGCCAGTTTGGAAATATCCTTTACAAACAACCACATAATTTTCAACATTAACACATCAAGAAGAAGGTCTCACAAATGGCCTCTGCTTAAAATAGGACAGACAATCCAAAAATAGCCTTTCATCGAACGTGTGCTGCACTAGTAAAAATCTTGTAAGGTAATTTTAGCAGGAATATAAGACAAAGGCGTTTGGTGACGTTATTTATCTTGTCCTGCACCTGAAATTGCCTTTGCAAGGCCTCTTACTTTCCTTTCTCTAGTAGATTAATTAACATGTAACTCAGAGTTATGATTCTCAAATTTGCTTTGGTGGCAGAGCACCTGTAAGCCAGCGGGCTTTTTCCTAAACAACAAGCTCCGGATAGAAAGTCATAGATACTGACGTACTATTTAATTATGCTACGCAAAATTAAGGAATTAAGGCATGCTTTGCAAAAAAATAAAAATAAAACCATGTTATAGAGCCAAACATAAAACCAAAACTAGTATCAAATACTACCATTTAAAAAAAGGCAGTTAGGCCTGCCCAGTGTGGCTCAGTTGTTGAGTGTCAACGTGTAAGTCAGGAGGTCACGGTTTGATTCCCAGTCAGGGCACTTGCCCGGTTGCAGGCTCGATCCCCAGTAGGGGGTGTGCAGAGGACAGCCGATTCTCATCATTGATGTTTCTATCTCTCTCTCTCCTTCTCTCCTTTCCTCCCTGAAATCAATAAAAACATTTTTTTAAAGGCAGTTGGATATACCACAATAGGCCATGATGAATTTTTCAAAGAACATTAATTTACAACTTGCATATTTATAGTAATCAAAAGTTAAAAAAAATATGAAGCAAAAATGCTAAAAATGTATTTAAGACCTAATAACTATTATTTTATTGAATTGCAAAAAATGTCACTATGATTCCATTTCAGCAGCAAGACACTCATACAGCTGGCTGAACAACAGGATGCTAGAATCTATGTTAAAGAATCACGAATTCAGCACTTTTAACAAGACCTCAAATCGCTTACCTGTAGGAATTCTCTGACATTAGATCCCAGGACACGCAAGATTGTATCATAACCAGATTCTTGACAAAAGACAAAAAACATCTTCCCAAACATTTGGAGGATTTCTCCAGCATTGAGATCTATTTTATAGGTTTGAAAGAATAATAAAAACAAAACATACATGTAGACTATTATTAATGGGAAGAAGGAAGATAACTGAATAACAACAAAATGTTAAATATCCTCAATTTTTGTGCCTAGTGAACATACATCACATGAAAAATTTCTGGCCAGGACAATACAATGAAACCTGAGAAGACAATACATTACCATGCTAACACTGTACATTTGTACTTAATAGCAAAGCAATCAGTTTCTCAGCTTCCATGACAAACTAGTTAATTAATTTTAAGCTTTTTTAAAATGTATATTTAATTTAGAACTTATTTTTTTCTGAAAAATACAGGAAGATCCTGAAAATCATCCAGAATGCACATGACAATATTTTGGTATAGAAGGATTTTTCTTTATCTAAATACACATATTAATAAATTGGTTGCATATAGTATGTACCCTAATATCCTGCTTTTTTGTTTATATCCAATTATTATTTCTTAAAACTTTAAGATTTTTTCTGTAATTTCAATCACTACCTCACTCAACTTAGAGATGCAACATTTTATTTAATTGATCCCCTTACACAAAATGTAAGCTTCTCTAATTTTTGATACTATAAGTAACCCTGAAATGAAAGCACATAAATCTTAATGCAAATAAAACTAATAATTTTGCCCTAGCCAGTTTGGCTCGGTGTATAGAGCGTTGGCCTGCGGACTGAGGGGTCACAGGTTCGATTCTGGTCAAGGGCACATGCCTGGGTTGTGGGCTCGATCCCCAGTGTGGGGTGTGCAGGAGGCAGCCGATCAATGATTCTCTCTTATCATTGATGTTTCTCTCTCCTTCCCTCTCCCTTCCTTTCTGAAATCAATACAAATATTTAAAAAAGAAACTAATAATTTTCTTTGGAAAAATTCTTAAAAGGTTTAAATATTTTTTAAGTGTCTGATTTATTTTTAAACTCTATCCTTGACTACACTAGTTAATTTTCAAAAATTTACAAATTTATATGAAAAAAAATCATACTTGTTTCAATTTTGATTACAAATGAGATTGGATATTTTCTTATTATTAACAATTCACCATTTTTCTTTGTAATTCTTATATTCTGCAATAGATAGTATTTGCTCTACTAGTTATATTTGGCAAAGCTAAAAAGCTTTTTTTATATTCTACCCAAAGCCTAGTTATAAATTAAGTACTCTGAGAATAAGAGACACTACTTTCAGAAAGACGTGTTTTATAAAGCTATTTTTTTAACTTTGCCTTCATTGTATAAGTTTTGTCTGACATAGATCTATTTCCTGTTTCTTTTACCAATAGCTAACAAAATTTATTATAAAAGAGATTTGGGAATCATATTTTCTCCATTCCACAATGCAGTAATGAGTAATTATTACACTGTGCAATTCTGTGCTGTTCACATAGTAATGTATTATTACATTATTGAAATTACTACATTAAGAAGCAATAATTTATTTTTTCTTCCCCAACATATGGCTTTCTGTGGGGAGGGGCAAAGAGCTCCTTTATTCTCTAAAGAGTTCGTAAATGGAGAAATAGACTGAGCATAGCCTCAGCCTAACATTATATGTAAATGTCTTCCCATCAGGGTTGTGCAATGCATAACCTACATCCCTGTACATCCTATATAATACTACTAAAAGCCTAATATGCTAAATGTTCGATCAACCGGTCAGCCTTCAACCAATCAAAGCGTAATATGCTAATGATATGCTAAGGCCTCTCAACTGCTCGCTCTGATGTGCACTGACCACCAGGGGACAGACAGTCGACCAGTAGACCAGTCATTATGACGTACACTAACCACCAGGGGGCAGACACTACGACCAGTAGGTTAGCTTGCTCCTGGGGTCCTGCCAATCTGGATTGAGCGAGATGGGCCAGACATGCCCTGGAGCCCTCCCACGGTTCCTCCCGGCTGGCCAACCTCTCACATCTCTCCCTGTCCCCAATTGTGCACCGGTGGGGTCCCTTGGCCTGGCCTGCACCCTCTCGCAATCCAGGACCCCTTGGGGGATGTCAGAGAGCCAGTTTCGGCTCGATCCCACAGGCCAGACCGAGGGACCCCACTAGTGCACGAATTCGTGCTCCAGGCCTCTAGTCACTATATAATGGACTATGCATTCCTTTGCACTTGTATGTGTAACCTGGCCAAAGAAGGAAAGTCATATTCAACTTACTGAGGACTTTGCTTGCAGCAGCAACCAAATCATAAGTTTTAGAATCATCATATATTATTCTGACAAGAAACTGTCCTTCTTCATCTAATTGTGCCTCTTTTCTGGAAAACAAAAATGAGAGAGACAAGAAAAAAAGCTGGAATAAAAGAATAGGTTCTATAATTACAATGATTGTATAAATAATTGTTTTATATCTGAAATATAACTTCTTTTTGGCAAATTTGTTTAAATCAATGTGCTGTACTTAAAGGTCTGGTGGTTAAGAGGAAATTATTTCACATCCCCCTCCCCAAATTAAAAGGACATAGGTAAGTATATTTTAGCAGGGATAACATTTCTATAGTACTTTAACACCCAATCCAACACCTGATATTAAATATAACCAAGAAATAACTTTTGGTTTAATAAATAGTTAGCAAATATTTGTTCAGTTCCTATATATGCCAGGCATTGTTCTAGGCACTGGGAATACAGTGTTTAGTAACATAAACAAAAATACCTGATTACCTGGAACATTCATATTCCAGGAGGGGAGACAGAAGGGGCATAAAACTCATAAGTGACAAATATAATGGTAAGTTGTTTGGAGAAAAATAAAGCCGGATAGTGGCATAAGGAGTTCAAGTACAATAATTGGAAGCTCACTGAGTAGCCGGAAATTGAGTGGAGTCTGAAGGAGCTCTGGGAGTGAGCCATGAGCCAGCGGGGAAGTGTGTTCTGGGCAGAGGGAAGAGTATATGCAAAGGGCTAGACAGGAGCAGCCTGGGGAGTTGTGGGAACAGCAGGGGCTGGGGCTAAAACAGAGGCAGGGCAGAGTAGCTGTAAGGGAAAAGATCAGAGAGGTAACATGAGGTTGGACATTGGAATGACTGACATTTACGTGAAAGAGATGGAGGGTCCTGGTACTTGTGATATGAGCACTGAGACTAGCGGACCTGGTTAAAGGGATCGATCCTGCTACTGCATTGAGAATGGACCAAAGGGTCTAGGACAGAGCAAGGAGACCAGTGAGAAGGCTACCGCCAACATTCTGGCGAGAAATGCTGCTGACTTGGTTCAGAGCAGAAGCAGAAAAGGGAGTGAGAAGTGGCCCATGTTGGGATATATTCTGAAGGCAAATTCAACATGATCTGCTGAGAGGCTGGATGGAGGGTGTGAGAGAAGTAAAGGACACAAAGATGACACTAAGGTTTTGGCCTGAGCAACTGGATAGATGTTGTCCCCAATTCAGATAGAAGCTGAATTGGGAAAGACTGTTGGAGGTGGACAGGGGGCTAAGATAACGAGCTGTGCTTTCAACGTATTAAAGTTTGAGTGCCAAGTGTACTGAAAACATCTAACACAGTGGTCGGCAAACTCATTAGTCAACAGAGCCAAATATCAACAGTACAACGATTGAAATTTCTTTTGAGAGCCACATTTTTTAAACTTAAACTATATAGGTAGGTACATTGTTATTAACTTAATGAGGGTACTCCTAAGGCTTAGGAAGAGCCACACTCAAGGGGCCAAAGAGCTGCATGTGGCTCGTGAGCCGCAGTTTGCTGACCGCGGTTCTAACATATCCTTAGCCTATTACATACAGTAGCTCAAAATATACACAGTATTAATGAAAGGGCTTTATAGTAACTGTTAATAGTTGTCATGATTGTATACATATATCTATTTTGATAGGATTTGGATTGCTTTTCTCAAACTAGTGTCCAAAGGGGACAGAAAATCTATTGTCCAAAATATTGCCAGCGGTGGAAGAGAAATGACAAGTTCCCAGATACTGTTCCAATGTTAAATTCACAAAAATACGTGGAGTTTGGATATCAATCTCTGACTCTCAGTCCAAATCTTCTAAATTCTTGTACACTGCCAGGAGAATACAAGAGAAACTAGCCACTATTGTTAGGTAAACTTTCAACACAGTAGCTCGAAATAGCTCCTTAAATGCTGCCAAGGCCGGCCACATGGAGTCGCAACCACTTTCTCTTCCTCAGAACCTATGCTACCACAGCTGCTGCTCGTGGCTTTACCAGTGTCTGCTCAAGGGAACAGTTCCAAATAGTGGCATGTCTTAGGTCCAGGTGGGATGGAGATGGTCTTTAAAAACCCTGTGTCCTTCAGAGCATACCATTTATTTGCTGGCAGTTATGCATAACAGTGCATGTGGCAAAAAAAACAAAACAAAAAACACACAAACAAACAAAAACAGCATAATTTTGTAGGCACAGAAATTTCAGTTCAGAGCCCACAATCCAAATGAACTTGAACAAATCAAATAAACCACCTGAGCATTAAAACCCCTCTTTTCTAAAATGGGAGCAATTATATAACCCATAAGCGTAAAGAAATAAAGTGCAAAAGAATGTTCTAAGCAGTTGAAAAATTATATATATTACTAATGACCATAGTACTTCCCTTATCTATATATTCAAAAATTTGATGTGAAATCCTTGTCCTTTTTGCTGCACATACACAAACACATCTTCAAAATCCTCAAATCTTTTTAATACTCAAAGTCAGTGAAATATCCCCAAATCATAACAACATAATCTACAAACACTGACTTATCATTTGATAAATGCTATTATGTACCTTATGCATTCTAATTTCTATTTGTATAAAAATACAAAATACTGATGCTCCTTGACTTATGATGGGCTTATGTCCCAATCAGTGACCCAATAAACATCATACGTTGAAAATATAAGTCGAAATATTTACGTTGAAAATGCATTTAACACACCTATCCTAGCCCACCTTAACTGTGCTCAGAACACTTACATTAGCCTACATCTGGACAAAAATCACCTAACACAAAGCCTATTTTATAATAAAGTGTTGAATCTCGCATTTATTTGATGGGCTACAGTATCTGGAAAATGCTGGCCACACAGTACACTGTAGAGTACCAGCTGTTCACCCTCGCCACCGCGTGGCTGGCTGAGCTCACTGACACTGCTCAGCATCACTAGCCTGGGAGGAGATCAAAATTCAAAATTTGAAATGTGGTTGCTACTGAATGCATATCACTTTCCTCCCATCACAAAGTCAAAAAATCTTATGTCAGACCATCGTAAGTCAGGGTCCATTTGTATGAGAAAAAAGCTTAAAAAAAATCCTCCACTATCCTGAGATACACACTGTTATTCAATTTGTTCATGCTTGAATATACTTGTATAAATAACACACACTAGATAATACTGCTTTCAAACACCCTTTCTTGACTTACTATTTGATAGACATCCGTTTATTATTAAGTATATTTCTATACCTTGACTGCATAAAATTGAATTCTATACACATATTAAAGTTTTAGTAGATATTTAGATTGCTCTTATTTTTCACAAGTGCCAACAATGTGATGAATATTTGGTAGCTAACAATTTATATTTCTGTGTAAAAGAGGATAAATGTTTGGAAATGGAGTTGCCGATCTGAAGGACGTGGATAGACTAATTTTTCTCATGTTGTCACTAATATCTTGTTATGCAACAGCATTGCTCTACAGACTGAAATTTTAAAGCCTCTGTTTTAGGGCATCCTAATAAAATATCAATTGATTTTAGCTAAATATATAATAAAATACAAATTAGTTCATGCTCTCACTGTGCCCTATTCTGTTTCTTCCAGTGGGGACAAATCAAATGACATAACTTCTAGAACCGTCTCAGTTTCTTGGAAGCACCAATCCATAGCACCCATTACGTGAGTGATGTACAAACAGAATACAAAGTCCCTCTAAATAAAATAGAGGAATGGCCACTTCCCTAGAATTCCCCTAACCGTGAGTCAAGACACCCTTTCTTTCCTAGCTTTCCTTTTAATGAAATAAGCTCCCTTATCTTTTAAGCTTTGCTTCCTGAACTGATCAACCCAACATGCTCCCTGGAGGAAGGCTGAAATAATAAATGAAACAGTAGGACATGAAAGGAAATAATCACTTCCATTAAAACTTTCACACTGAATTCCAATGACTTCTTCAAAATATTTAGGATTCCTTGTTTATTATATTTATGTTTAAAATCTTTGGGAGCTTTGGGTCACTCTTCATTCTTTCCCACCAATGCCCTCCACCACTCCCCACTCCATACCCCACCTCAGGGAAGGGAGTTTTGCTACAAATATTTGAGTACCTATTATGCCCTGGGACTTTCCTAAGCACTTTAAATATACCAATGGACAAAATAAATGTCCCTGTCCTCATAGAGTTTACATTTTAGCTGGCAGAAACAAGCAATAAACAATAAGCATAATATATGCTCAAATTTTATAATCTATGATGAGGTGATAGATGCTACAAAAGAAAGTAGATGAAGATAAAGGGGTGAGAGCAGCACCTAGGAGCAAGGGGCAGGATGCAATGCTAGATGTAGTCAGCATGGAGGCTGCCTGGAGAAGTTAGCATAAGAGCAAAGACTTCAGGAGGCAAAATTGATCTCTATGACTTAATAGTCTTTCGGGACCCATTTCCCTTCTTTCTGTATCCCATTCTTCATCTTTTTCCCTTATCAGAGGAAAAGCTAATTGGAGATATTATAATAAACAGTTTAGGGAGACTTGATTGAATACATTAAACTGAACAGAATTTACAGTGCAAACGGAGTAATAAACAAAAGAATTCCAGGCCACATGGTCATTGAAGACAAACTCTCACCTGGGGAAAAATGGCAAATAATTGCATTCTATACATTTGTAGCTACAATAACTGTTTAAAAACTGAGTATTTATAAATGAAAATTTTTCCAAGTAGCAATTCATTTCCTAGTTACTTTTAGAGATGGCTATTTGTTATAGTTTAAACTGATCATTTATTTGCAGCACTTACCCTTCCCCCAAAGGGTAGTGTGCATATATCCTATATAATAAAAGGCTAATATGCAAATCGACTGAACGGTCACTATGAAGCACACTGACCATCAGGGGGCAGACGCTCAATGCAAGAGCTGCCCCCTGGTGGTCAGTGTGCTCCCACAGGGGAAGTGCTGCTCAGCCAGAAGCTGGGCTCACCGCTGGCGAGTGCAGCAGTGGTGGTGGGAGCCTCTCCCACCTCTGTGGCAGTCAGACATCTCCCGAGGGCTCCTGGACTGCAAGAGGGTGCAGGCCAGGCTGAGGCACCCCCCCCAAGTGCACAGATTTCATGCACCAGGCCTCATATACATATATATAAAATGGTAGTAGTATTTTGTTTTGATTTATGATTTTTGATGTTTGGTTTTTTAATCACTGGTGCCTAACCCAAGTGCCTGGAGTAGAACATGCATGCATCATTCAAATGCATGCATGCTTTAAAGTAAGTGAAGGAATGAATTAGCTACAAATATTTCCCCATGAGTTTCCAAAGTCCCTACTGAAAATCAAACAATCAAATATTACTGTCAAAATATTGTTCTATTATTTAAAAAAAAAAGGTATAGCTGACTGGTGTTACTCAGTGGTTGAGCATCAACCCATGAAGCAGGAGATCACAGTTCGATCCTGGTCAGGGACATGCCCAGGTGCAGGAGGCAGCTGATCAGTGAGTCTCTCTCATCCTTGATGTTTCTATCTCTCTCTCCCTCTCCCTTCCTCTCTGAAATCAATAAAAGTATATTTTTTAAAAAGGGAGAGAGAATATGGAAGTAGATGGAAGTAGATTCTCCTTCAATGCTTTTCATATCATATTGTTTTCTTTTCATTCTGTATATCCCATAATTCAGCCAGAATTATGAAAATATTGTCCTAAATACATAAACTCTAATAAAAAACTACAAGTAAATATTATACAAAGAAAAATTCATTTTAAAAAGTAATGTCCAGCATCAATTGATGCTGGGGAAAAAAAAAAAGTAATGTCATAACTGACTTTTCAACAAGGATTCTGAGGAGAGGGGGCAAATCTGCTCAATCTACCATTTTATGGGCTAGGTATTTATTTTTTCAGGGGAAAAAAGTTATATCCAGAGACTACAGTTATTTCAAAGAAGTTATTTAGAAGATGCCTTGTTTGCTTAAAAAAAAAAAGCCATATGCTGAAACCGGTTTGGCTCGGTGGATAGAGCGTCGGCCTGTGGACTGAAAGGTCCCAGGTTCGATTCCGGTCAAGGGCATGTACCTGGGTTGCGAGCCCATCCCCAGTAGGAGATGTGCAGGAGGCAGCTGATCGATGTTTCTCTCTCATCGATGTTTCTAACTCTCTATCTCTCTCCCTTCCTCTCTGTAAAAAAAAATCAATAAAATATATTTTTTAAAAAAAAGATTTCAGTATAAAGCAAAAGTAGAGAATTTCAGAACCAG
>NW_005354999.1:545218-555156 GCF_000412655.1 Myotis brandtii
CAGCAGTGGTGGTGGGAGCCTCTCCCACCTCTGTGGCAGTCAGACATCTCCCAAGGGCTCCTGGACTGCAAGAGGGTGCAGGCCAGGCTGAGGCACCCCCCCCAAGTGCACAGATTTCATGCACCAGGCCTCATATACATATATATAAAATGGTAGTATTTTGTGGTTTTGATTTATGATTTTTGATGTTTGGTTTTTTAATCACTGGTGCCTAACCCAAGTGCCTGGAGTAGAACATGCATGCATTCAATAAATGCATGCATGCTTTAAAGTAAGTGAAGGAGTGAATTAGCTACAAATATTTCCCCATGAGTTTCCAAAGTCCCTACTGAAAATCAAACAATCAAATATTACTGTCAAAATATTGTTCTATTATTTAAAAAAAAAAGGTATAGCTGACTGGTGTTACTCAGTGGTTGAGCATCAACCCATGAAGCAGGAGATCACAGTTCGATCCTGGTCAGGGACATGCCCAGGTGCAGGAGGCAGCTGATCAGTGAGTCTCTCTCATCCTTGATGTTTCTATCTCTCTCTCCCTCTCCCTTCCTCTCTGAAATCAATAAAAGTATATTTTTTAAAAAGGGAGACAGGCAACATTTCTAACAACTCTTTACTTAAGGAGATATTCCTTAACTCCAAAATGTGAATGCACAAAACTGAATTAATATTCTGAACCTGAGCTCCAGCTATTATACACTTTCCAAGTAAGTTTAGTATTCTAAAGGATTGCTGGCTTTTAGGTAAATACGTTCCCTTGGAAGTATGAAAAAATGAGTATTCTGAAGTGGGAGATCCTGAATACAGGCATCTGAGAAAGGAGTCTCAGAACAGGGTGTGGTCTCAGGCAGAAAAGGTCAACATACATCACACAATCAACCCGATCAATGACAGTTCAAAGGGGTCCTGATCCTTTAAACACCCTTATCACAGAGCATGTCCTACAAACAACAGTATGTAGGTGTTGTCTTGTTAATAAATCCTGGGATGTTCCATTGTAGTGAGCTGTAAAGGACATCATGAATGCTGGTTTGTGTCCAGCCATTATTAAAATTAAAATCTACCAATATAAAACACAGATAATAACTATAAGCAACATCTTAATTAAAAATGTATATATATTTTTGTGAGTGGGTGCAAAGCATTAATGGCTCTCAATTTTCAATAACCCAATCCAATGATTCCCAATGAGTCTGAATTCCCGGAAGGGCAGACTCTGGTTTGAGAGAGCTGCCACGGAGCGAGGCCCTTCACATGCAGCGATGGCTTCCTGCTTGGGTCCTCTTTCAGTTGGTAAAGGTCAGTCCTTTCGATTCAATGTGTTCACTCATCCAAGGACTGTAAACAGTAACCGTAAATGCTCACATGAGTGACATAGATTTTGGCAAAGTAACATCAGTCTTGATATATAATTGCATTTTTTCTGACTGTGTTCAGCTTACCACTTGAGAATTTCATTAGTAATGGCTTGAATTTTGAAACCATATGCACAAACATTTCAAACAATCCCTTTTCAGTAGCTTCAGCAGACAAATGAATTTGCTTATTAGCCACCCATTTAATCGTCAACTCGCCTCCTGAGTACATCCGGTCACAGCTCTTCTAAAAATAAAACAAATTGCTCACAATTTCTGAGGCTCTGATTTCCTATAGCAGATGTGCCAGTTGGTGAATAAAACCACCTTTAAAAATATGACAAGCAGCCTGGCCCTTGTGGCTCAGTGTTTGAGGGCCAACCTATGAATCAGGAGGTCACAGTTAGATTCCCAATCAAGGCACATGCCCAGGTTGTGGGTTTGATCCCCACTAGGGGGCGTGCAGGAGGTAGCTGATCAGTATACTCTCATTGATGTTTCTATCCCTCTTCCTTCTTCTCTGAAATCAATAAAATAAATAAATAAATATGACAAGCAAAATAACCTGTGCAAGTTCTTGAAAAGTTCAGGGGAGACAAAAACAAAAACGGGTGGTACTAACACACATCCTTGTTGTCCATCTCCATGCTCATCTGGTTGTCTTTGGAAAAGAGAAGGTCATAGGTCCTGCTTTTGGGGGGAAAGCACATAATATGACCATTCCAAGCCCATCTGTGTCCACATTCCTGCTCTGATGATTAACAGCTGAGTAGTTTGAGACACCGTTTTAAAGTACTGAAGCTTCACTTCCCCAATTTATAAAATGAGAATAATAGATATCTATTTTCTGTGGTGGTTATTGTGAGAATTAGGTGTGGTTATTGTGAGAATTAGGTGTAGAACCATATGGTAAGTGTCTAGAGAGAGAGAGAGAGAGAGAGAGAGAGAGAGAGAGGCTTTCCCCTAGGCCACCAATTTTCAACCAGTGTACCGAAGAATTTTTAAAACGTGTAACACCTGATTATTTAGTCAGGGAAACTGACCTCTTTTCCCTTAGATTGTTAATAAAAAATGACAACAGCCAACACAACAACAGCCATCTGGTGTGAATGAGTCAAAATTATACCTATTTTTTTGGTCAAATCACCAAATTTGGTGTGCTGCAGAATTTTAGTAATTAGTTTAAGTGTGCCATGAGATGCAAAAGGTTGCAAATTCGCTTTCCTAGGCAATAGTTATAATAGTTAGATAGAGGCTAGTGAGACAAGAGAGATAATCAAGTAGTAGAAATAACATAATTATATACTGTTGCATGTACAGTGAGACGTAAGTACAGTTTTGGAGGTAAAGGAAGGCTTCCTTAAGAAATAACATTAGTTTTGTCATCTCAAAGCTGAGCCATATTTAAGTTAATGGGAAGGGTGGAGAGAGTGAAGAAAAGGAGACCCTTCTAAACTCAGGCTTTTGTTATCCTAACACACGTAAAAACTCAGTGTGCAGCAGGAACAGAGAACTGGCCCATGAGGCTACAGTGCTGACAGCGACTGCGATGTAAGGACTGAAAGGTCCCACATTTGAGTGACTTGAAGATTGACCACAAATAATTTCAATAAAGCAACAATTTCATATTGCATGATTCAATAATGATGGGCAAGTAGATCAGAATATGCGATAAAAGCAAAGCTGCAGTAACAAGGAATAAATACTTCGAGTGTTTACCTTTACTGGGAGTAGAAACTTCTTTAACCTCAATATCTTTGATATAGAAAAAAAGCGTTCAGTTTTGCTAGGCATAAACAAAGGCACCATTTCCCCCACTGTTTCCTTTTTAATGAACGAAGTGGCAAAGTAGCAAATGGAAAAGCTGCAAGTACTCAGGTCTTCTGAGTTGTCAGCCTCTGAACTGGGCCAGCTATACAGATCTCTTTAAGTGTGTTTTCCTGTTGACGTCCGCAGAGTATCCACCCAGAACTATCACTTTCCAACACCATGAAGAGAAACATTTGCTATGGAAAGAGTCGAAAGGACATCTGTTCCTTGCAAACTACACCAACGCCCAGTTAATGTTGGCCACAATTAGGTCTGGGTATGTAGGAGAATACAGATTTTCTGATTTATCCTCTGGTGCTCATTTTAATGACCCACCCAATAACATGCTTCTATGATTTTTTTTTAATTCTCAAAAATTGCAGAATGCTAGGAAAACAAAGACCCAGCTTGAATCCCATGGTTGCCTCAGATCATCAAAGTAAAACCCTGAGATAAGACCAGGTTTATCTCCTGGGCTCCATGCTGCTCACCTGACATGGCCCAGGTTCTGAGAGAGTCCTCTGCAAGTGCTCACTGATGGGTATGTGAAGGGTTTACAGTCAGATATTTACTTTTACCTAAAAGAATAACTTCAAATGTTGGTGATGTACTGGTGATGTACTTATCAGCTAATGTACTGTGCCTTCTTTCATTTTTCAGGCTAACTGGCCTATCTTTCTACGGAAAAAGGTCTTGATCCTAACAATTACCCAGTTTACCTATTTTTTAAAATCTCAATATTAATTTGTTTATTTGTATTGAGGAAGTTTCTGGGTACAAAAATTAATATGGTTTCATTTTTGTATGTATACTACATTAGCTCCTATTTCTAACTTAAAAGGAATAGTAAATGGCACCAAAAGAGCTGGATTGAAGTACTGACTTCAATGATAAAGCTGACTTTATCATTAAAAAAATAAAATTGAGCCTGGTCAGTGCCACTCAGTGGTTGAGTGTCCACCCATAAACCAGGGGGTCAAGCCCACATGGCAGGTTGTGGGCTTGATCCCCAGGAGGGGATGTACAGGAGTCAGCTGGTGGGTGTTTCTCTCTCATCCATGTTTCTATCTCTCTATCCCTCTCCCTTCCTCTCTCTCCAAAATTAATAAAAAATTAATAAATAAAATAGAATAAAATAAAAAACACTGAGCTCACTTGTATGTGGAAGCTAATAAGAACAAACTCAGAGAAACAGAGAGTAGAGTGACAGTGACCAAGGCTTGGGTGTGGGAGAAATGAGCAGCTATTGCTCAAAGGGTACAGACAACCAGTTATAAGATTACCAAGTTGATTATCCTATATAATAAAAGGCTAATATGCAAATTGACAGAACTGCAGAACAACCGGTACCTATGATGCTGATGCGCACTGACCACCAGGGAGTAGATGCTCAATGCAGGAACTTCCCCCTGGTGGTCAGTGCATTCCCACAGAGGGAAGTGCCAGCCACTCAGCCAGAAGCCGGGCTCATGGCTGGTGAGTGCAGCGGCGGTGGCAGGAGCCTCTCCCACCTCTGAGGCAGCGCTGATGTCTGACTGCCCATAGGGAGCAGGCCTAAGCCATCAGTAGGACATCCCTCAGGGCTCCCGGACTGTGAGAGGGCACAGGATGGGCTGAGGGCCCTCCCCCCGCCCTATGCACGAATTTCATGCACCGGGCTTCTAGTAGCTAATAATACTGTATCATACGCTTGAATGTTGCTAAGAGAGTAGATCTTAAATGTTCCCACCCCAAAAAGGAAATGGTCACTATGTGGCACGATGGTGGTGGTAGTTAATGCTAAGGTGGCAGTCACTTCACAATGTATAAATGTATCCAATCAACACATTGTACACTTTAAACTAAGCTGGTGGGAGTGGGGGGACTGTGCTAGAAAGGCCCTTCCTATCTCGAATGGGCATTGTAGTACTCAACTGAAATGACAGAGAAAAGAATTTTGGAAATATTGAACAGCATTTATTATATAAAGTACCACTAATATATTAAAACCTACATGTGCAAGGGTATAGCGATTTACTTAGATAGCCTCATGAATATGAAAATCTGATTAAAACACAGTATACTATTTTGTTTGCATTCATTTGTTTTGATAAAATGAATACTGAGAACATATGCTGCATTTTCAAACAACAAATAGGAGTTGAGGGAAAGAAAAAAGAGTCAAAATGACAATGAAGTTGCTACTTTTCCTAGAGTGAAGAAGGAACATTTAGACTGGTGTAGCACATACACTTCAATGAGCTACTGCTATTTAAAGGAGAGCATCATATCTTTTAGGTGAGCAGGGGAAGGGAAAAGTTGATGCCCTAACCGGTTTGGCTCAGTGGATAGAGCGTCGGCCTGCGGACTCAAGGGTCCCAGGTTCGATTCCGGTCAAGGGCATGTACCTTGGTTGCGGGCACATCCCCAGTAGGGGGTGTGCAGGAGGCAGCTGATCGATGTTTCTCTCTCATCAATGTTTCTAACTCTATCCCTCTCCCTTCCCCTCTGTAAAAAAATCAATAAAATATATTTTTTAAAAAAGAAAAGTTGAAACACTTTGATTCTAGAGAAAAATAATAGCTACCATTTATCAATGTTATTTTTCAAGATCTGTGTTTAGCATTATTCAACATATTACAACATTATAGAGTAGGTATTATCTACTCCTTATATACAGTTGAGGTGGGTATCTACTCCTTATATACAATAAAGTGCCAGTTTATTGCGAGGGGATGTCCAACTGCCACGTTAGCAATGGCTACATGGCCACTAGTTCCTACAATAAAGACTCTTATACATCCACAACGTCTCACGGCTTCTTCATCTACCACCTGGCATCCAAGAAAGTCCAGTCCCTGGCAGAGGGGCTCAGACCTGACAGTTGGCATAGTTGGGCAGGATCAGGACCTGTGGACCTGACAACGACACAGCGAGCAGAGAATAAAGGAGGAACTGAGTTCCCAACAGTTAGTACAGCCAGCAGGGTTCGAGGAGGAACTTGCTCTGACACTTGGCACTGTGTGCCGGATTCAGAAGCATGTGTGGGTTCAAGGAGCGAGTGCTCCCACATGATTATATCATTCACTTTTCCATCCTCCAAGTCCAAAACACAGACTACGCTCTTTAAAAATAAGATTAACTAGAGAATGAAAGAATGAATGAATCAATGAAAAAATCAATGAATGCCTGCCTTACTATAGGTAAATTAGATATATAAGCATACTAAATATATATGTATTCTTTATACAAAGATGATGATTGACAGATTCTAGAGAAATTACTCCAGTATTTATCAACTATCAGTGTCATTATATCATTTTCAAATCTCATACCAAAATTTTGATCACAATGTTTATCTCTGATCTTTCAGTAAAACAGAGAAGGGCTGATCAATACACTATGTAGCACTTAGGCATTTCAAGTCAGTATTTGTTCCTTGGTCTGCTCAATTCTAGGCACAATAGTTTTTACAAAGTTGTTTTTATTTGTTTTTAATAGACATTTAATCATCTTAGATTTTTTTTTCTTATTTGAATCCATCTTTACGTTCCAATGACATTAAAAAACCTAAAATCAAATCCAGTAATTTGATCCAATGATTAGTTTTGCCAGGACTAATGAAAGGGTAACATAGCTGATTAAATAAAGTATGTAGGTACTGTTCTAATATGTATATCTTGACTTCGTGGGTGTTTTTTTTTTCTGAAATAAAGATTGGTTTTTCTCTTCCCTTAGAAACCATGACTTCCAAAAAGGACTATCTGAAAACTGAAAGGAAACCAACAAAAAACTTGAAGTAGATTCAGAGATCTCTTTTGCTTTTTAACATGTATTTATGGTCTAGATCAGAGGTGGACAAACTATAGTCAGTTGGTCAAATTCAGCCCACTACCTGTTTTTGCCTGGTCCAAGAGCAAGGAATATTTTTTACATTTTTAAATGGTTACATCTTAATAGTTATATAGACACCTACATAATATCCTCAATATTGACTCTTGGCCTCCAGCACCTAAAATATTTACTATCAGACCTTTCACTATCTACCCTCCATCTAGACCATTTATCTTTTTCTTAAAAAGGGGAATTTAAAGTTCTTGGGAAATGGTTACATTGTTGGGAGTGTAAGTAAATGCTGAGTTTATAATGAAGTATTTTTTGGCTCTTATCCACTTAGAACTTTCTGTCTGGAATCTGTTACTTGGGATTTTATTTGCCATTAAATGTTTGGCATCCTTTCTCATGAAGCGTGGATGGCCATTTCCTACTAAATCAAAAAAGTATGATGTAAATTTTTTAAACATCAATGTAGACAGTTTCTCAGAGACCAAAAATGAAGATAGAGGAGTATGGTACTTAATGAGACAAAACAAGTTTTTTCCATAAATTCAGTTTTTCCTAAGAAGTTGAAGCTGAAAACATCTTGCACCACTAACTACAGTGATCCTCCTTAGAGCTGAGGGTGAGGTCTGGAGAAGGGAATCAGAATCTCCCAGGGAGCATTTTAAGATTAAATTCCTCCAACTGCTCCCCTGCCCCCAGGCAGTGAGAATCTGTTTGGATAGGCCAATGTTCTTCCGGGGAGCTCTGAGTAATAATCCCTCAGCGGGACTACCTGGGTTGGAAACCAATGACCTGCTTCAGTGCCCTGAACTATGTTCTCTGGTTCAGATACTAACTGTACCCAAGACAAGATGGGCTCCACCAAAAAGTATGTTTGGGAAAAAAAGAATCAAAATGAACACCTGGATTGTAAAGGCTAGTTTAACTAATAGTATTTCCCTTTCAAGAGCACATAATCCTTGAGATAATTTTATTTAAAAAAAGAGAGAGAGAGAGAGAGAGAGAGAGAGAGAGCCTGGTGTGGCTTAGTGGTTGAACATCAACCTATGAATTAGTAGGTCACGGTTAGATTCCCCATTAGGACACCTGACCGGGTGATCCCCAGTAGGGGGCGTGCAGGATGCAGCCAATGATTCTCATCATTGATGTTTCTATCTCACTCCTTCTCCCTTCCTCTCTGAAATCGATAAAAATGATATTTAGAAAAAAGAAACACCCATATGATTTGTTTCATTTTATCATAAAAAAGGTATTTGAATAATTTAAATTGTCAACATTTGAATAGATTAAGAACACTGTTTAAAGCAATTTAGAGATACATTAGGGCATTAAAATATTGATGTTTAATTTAAAATTAATAGTTTTTCAAAGTAGAATGTAACAATATTCTTAGTGATTTGGCAGAATTAAGTTTTCACATCAGTGTAATTTGTATATTTTTAGATATTTTTACTTTCTCTGGGGAAAACATAGCCAATACAAGCAAATAACTTGATAATTTAATTTTAAAAAATTTTTTGATATATTTCTCTATGACATAAAATTTTCCTTCTCTGTATTTAACAGTAATCTAAATTGATAATGGGTAGGGTACATTCTAAATCTGGTTAAAATGCATAACAACTGTTTAACCATATAGCCATATTTTATTGTGCTCTCAAAATTCTAAATATAGTCATTGTCATAGCATATCCACTAGAAAAAAATGGGGATTTGTAACTTACACATGAGAAAACATCGTTTTCATAAATTTACAAAGAAAGTGGCTTAAAAATAATACTATACTTGTCACATTGTTTAAAATCCTACTCTTGATATCTCCCATATACCTGTCCACTAAGCAAAATAAAAATTCTGAAAGCATTAATAAGATTCACAGAAAATTCAAATCTCAAAGTAAGCTTTAGTTTCAACATTCTCATTTGATTTAACTGCATAATTGCCAAACCTCCACTTCGTTTATAATATGTAGGTGTGCTCTCTGGGTAACATAAATACGGCTTATGGATAGTGAAACGATGCTCATTGATACAGGCCCAAGAGAAGGAAAAGTTGCATTTTAGTATTTCATATTTAACCCTGGTCATTTCCATGGAAACTATTTATAAAAAAAATCCCTATCGTGTAACTGTATAATAAGCTTAATGCTAATAACTATAATGTATGGGGGCGGGGGCGGGAATAGCATGAAAGCATCACCTACTTGATATACTAAAATCAGGGAGGACAGAAAATACGAGTATAGAATAGTAATGTGTTCTCCTTTGCCCACCCAGGTAACCACGCCCTCCGCCTCCATTTAATGTGACAGATTAGATTGCTGTTCCAATATGAAAATCCATAAATACGATTTTGTTGTAGCTAGTTGGTTTGGGTCATCTATGCAATAAGTTAAATGCATATTTCACTAGAACAAAGGGAAAGGTCTCTGTTAAATTGAAATGCTCAATATAGCCACAGAGACGATCCATCGTTTCAGCAGGTTTACTAGCAAACTCTCAGGTGTCTGTGGTGTTTCCGTCCCATCAGGAGTCCTGGGCTCAGAGTTCCAGCCTGAAACTAGGATGCCCTCCCACAACTGACAGCCTCCACCATAGTCAAAGCAGAAAGGGTATGTGTGTGTGTGTGTGTGTGTGTGTGTGTGTGTGTGTGTGTGTGGGTGTGTGTGTAGGGGGGGTGGGGGTGTAATTTGGGGAAAATGAAAGGGCAAACATTCCAATTCCACTTTATTTCAAAATGAATAGATGCAGGTGATATTCACAGTTGCTCAGGAAATAGTCTCAAGTATTAGCCTCGTGAAAAGGCGTCACTCTGCTTATGTCTGCGAGGTGTGTACATGTGCAAGGAGCCGGATCTCCCGTTTGTGTCTAAGGCCTCTGGGAACTGGAACGTGGCGGAGGCCTGTGTGGTCCCCGGGGCCCTTCTCCGCGTGGGAGCCTGGGGGCCTGCAGAGCC
>NW_005354999.1:555540-555914 GCF_000412655.1 Myotis brandtii
GAGCCGGAGCCGGAGCCGGAGCCGGGCCCGAGCTCCAGGAGCCAGTCACTTACTTGATGTCCTCCCACACCTCCGGGCCGTAATTGCGGATCACCAGCAGCTCCAGCGCGTGGTTCACAAACCCGTACTGTGGGGACAGAGGGAAGCCTGCGCGTCAGGGACCGGCTGCCGATGGAAGAGGCGCGAGGGCGAGGCTGCCTTGACTGCCTCTCGGCTGCTTTAACTTTGGGTCCAACCTATTCGGGGTGCTCGCCGCTAAAGAGGGGTGCCTCTGGGTCGCCACCCACGCCACCAATAGGGGGCAGATCCTCTCCATCACCGCCCACCCCACACCCGTGCCACCTCCTTACCGCCGCTCACCTGTCACGGCCAGG
>NW_005354999.1:556241-606901 GCF_000412655.1 Myotis brandtii
GCGGTGCCCTCCCTGGGCCCCAGCGCCAAGCTCCGGCGGCGCGATCGGTTCGCTTGGGCTTCCAGGCCCGGTCCAGCTGCGGTTTGTGGGTTCGGCCTGAGCCGGCTGAGAGCACTCACCATGGTGTCTGCGCCCGGGGTGGGGGAGGATGCCCCCGCGGAGAGTCACGGCCGTAGGGACCCAGGCTACAGAGGCGACAGCGCAACAGGACCCCAGCGGCAGCATAGAACTGGAATGAGCGCAGTGGTCTCGGTCCGCCTTGATTGCCACCTCTTCCCGGCCAATAGCGAGTCGAGCCGCAGGGGGCTGGCCGCTGCCTCCTAGTTTTCAACCAATCGACGGCAGAGGAGGGAATTCAGATGCTGTCACTACTGCTGCGCTCCAGGTCTTCCCGCCCCCGTCCTAGTGACAAGGCTTTCATTCGAGGCCACAACAATGACGATGGAGAAGCTCCAGTTTTGCTCCTTGCATGAATTTTGGGGCAGGAAGAATGCAACTATTGTAGTCCCCCCAAATATATTCTTATCCAAAGATCTACCCGCAGAGGTAGCAAAAACTGAGTAGAGGTGTGTGTGTGTGTGTGTGTGTGTGTGTATTTATTTTGCCATGCACAAGCCTTAAAAGGAATAAGCCCTCGTGGTCAGCATCCTTCTTGTTTCATGTCATCTTGCAGAAAAATATTTCCGTTGTGGCTTGGTCCTGCAACAGTTTATGGTAAACTGAAAGCTAATAATACTGAGCTTCACACATTTTGCTTTCAGTCAATGGGACTAGTTGAGTGAGTTAGCTAAAATTTTCAGCAATGTAGCTTAGTGAGTGTGGTGTCAAAAGAAACTCTGCCCGTTACTAAACTTCTCTACAGATCCAGTAATGATCTGTGCTTGCTCCTGGTGGGATGCCTGATCCCATATCATGGCCAGGAACCATGAATCCAAAGTTTTTGACTGTCCAGAATTTGGTCTCTGTTGTTGTTTCTCAGAGCTAACTGATGAACTGTAAAAGGCCCAGTACACAATGAGTAGACTTTTAATTAATCTAACCCCAGTCTATAATCTATAAGGCATTTGAATTAGTTAATGCTCTGAGCCTCACCACAGGGATAAGAAGGAACTGTCTGATGATTAAAACTCTGTGCTTGGGGCACATGGACTCGATTGACTAGGGTGAGGTGAAAAGTGAGGAAGGGAAGGCAAGCATTGCTTCCAGATCACAAGGGTCAAGTGGACCTGAGAAGCCAAGATGATATTCTATGATATGAGTAGTTTGCTGTGAGAACAGTTTCAACATGGTGAGAGAAAAGGTCAAACCTATAAAACTGCTAGCATCCATACCCAGGGACCTACCTTGAGGCATAATTGGTTCATAAATAATTACATAGGAAACAAATAAAACAATGACAAATAATAAAAGTACTAATGTTGAATAGTAAATTATAAATTTACAATGACAAATAATAAAACTATCAATGGTGAAATTATAAAATAAATTAGAATCTTTCATACCATGGAACACTTTACTTTGTACAAATATTAAAATATTAAACCATTATGAATATTAGCTGTTAATTTTAATTATTAAAATAGCCCATTGCTCTATAGAGCCATGAAAACACTAGATACAAAATGATACAGAAAGAGAAACTGACATGAGAAACATTGATTGGTTGTCTCTCATACCTACAGCCTAGGTATGTGCCCTGTCAGGGAATTGAGCCCATTACCTTTCAGTGTATGAGAGACACTTCAACCAAATGAGTCACACCAGTCAGGGCAACCCTCAATTTTTTAATGGTTATACAGAATAAGGTGTCATTTGGATAACAATAACACATATACATATACATTGCTATAAAAATGCATAGGAAATTTTTTTATCTCTGTTGTTTGTAATTAAAACCAGTGGCTGCCCTAGTTGGTTTGACTCAGTGGATAGACCATCAGCCTGGGTTTGATTCTGGTCAAGGGCACATGCCCAGGTTGCAGGCTCAATCCCCAGTAGGGGGCGTGCAGGAGGCAGCTGATCAATGATTCTCTTGCATCATTGATGTTTCTATCTCTCTCTTCCTCTCCATTCTTCTCTCTGAATAAAGTAAAAATATATAAAATAAAAATAAAAAAACAGTGGCTGAAGGGACCAAGGCTTTTACTTTTTGCATTATGACCTTCTGTATCTTTTGATTGTTTTCTATTCACAGGTAATAATTTTTTTAACTTGTTAAAAAGACTTTTTCTCATTTCTCGACCTGTCTTCCTTTGAACAGCAGTAGAGTGAGCTGTGGTGTCCTGAACTTTAGACTCTTGATAGGTAAAAACAGGGAAGAAAATTGCTCTCTAGTGATGAAAATGAAGAAAGTTCACCTTGAGAAAGATGAGAGCAAAAATGAAGAATGAGCACCCTGCCAACTTTTTTTCTATCTCTGAAGTTCTAACTTCTACCATCACTGTTCTTTTTTGACCAGTAACTCTTTGAGCATATCGCCCTTTTGTCCAACACCTACATGCATTTGTAAAGACGTTATACTGTGTGTGTTTTTTCTAACTGTCTTATATTCACTCAGAATCTCAAGGAAGGTCTATTCACTAAAACTTTGCCAATTTTTGTTTGGCCCACAAGATACTACAAAGGATTTGCCGATCAGGGAGAGAGGTAGGCCACCAGCCATGGAAGAACCCAAAACAGGTCACTATGCTTCTGTAAACGCCCTACCCATGGTCCCTACTGCTGACAATGAAGCATAGAAATCAGGTCATAAGTAGGTTATGCCATATTTTCAGAAACAATAAATTTCCCTTTTCTCTGTATGACCCAAGCTGAAGAGAATCAGGGAGGACAAGGAGAAGCCTAGGGGATGGCTTAGCCAGCCATAGTGTCAACCCTAACTATTTGAAAATCAGTCCAATGCATAAAAATTAAATAAATCAAAAGGCATACATGGCTTTCAGAAATGTCCGCTGAAATGACTCACATTTTCAGCTAATAAAAATAAATTAGTAGCCTGGCCGGTGTGGTTCAGTGGTTCAGCATCGACCCATGAACCAGGAGGTCATGTTTCTTTCTGGTCAGGTTACATACTCGGGTTCGATCCCCAGTGGGGGGTGTGCAGAAGGCAGGCCCTTGATAGTTCTCTCTTATCATTGATGTTTCTATTTCTCTCTCCCTCAACCTTTCTTTCTCTGAAATCAATAAAAACATATTAAAATAAATTAGTTGCTCGGTTTAAGTATTAAATACATATTTAATAAGATCTAATTTAGAATGCATTTTGATGGATCTTTAACTATGATTTCCGTTGTCTCTATATGATAGTTCTCCCACATGACAAAGAGCATCAAACTGACATACAAAAACAAAAAGACCTAAACTGGTTTAACCAGATTCAGTGAGACTTTAATGATGCTTCACTTGAGAATCATCAATACCCTATTGAAAAGATTAGAGGGTAAAACAATATTCACTCCATTGGAATAATTCTAATGCTATTTAGTGGGGTTTTTAATGCCTTATTTCTAAATAACATTTGCAACTTACCAAGTACTTTCACACACTTTGTCCCCTTTTCATTATCTCATTGGTTATGAGGGAGATAGTGTTTTGCTCATCTTGGATGTGAGGGCCTGAGGCCCAGAGGAGTGAGGGATTCCTCACATATTACTAAGGGCCATCCTTTGACTCATTGACCCTATTGCAGAACTTTGATCCCAAACCCATAACTCTTTCCTTAAATATAATTATTTCTCTTTATGTGTCTGACAGTTGGTGTTTAATGCCAAATAGAGTATACAAAAGTCAAAAGAATAGTTATCTACAACTTGATAACTATGTAAGTTGGGGGGCGGGGGGACACATGATTTCCCTAAATTTCACTTTCCTTATCTGTAAAACAAATATAAATAGTAATTTTTATACCTCCTGTAAAACGGGTACATTACAAATAGTAACTTTTATAGCTTCTGTAGGATTTTGATAAGGATCAAATGAGCTAACATATATGTATGTATTTTATATAGAGTACAATTTAATGCACATTGGTTTTACTATATTTATTATATGACTCTCTGACTGAATTATATAAATTTTTAATATTCTTCATAAGACTTCTGGTCTTTGGTCCTACAGTGGACAAGTTACTGAGCTCATCTAAACCTCTGAAAATAAGGCAATCGTGAAGATGAAATATGATGATATACGTCAATGATGTATTACAGTGCTTGACACATGGTAACTGCTCACCAAATGTGAACTTGATAATCCATTTAAGAAATGTGTCTATAATAAGGTAAACAATCCATTTCATAGGTGCTAAGTTTGAGTTAAGATAATGCTTAACCCCCATACTGACAATGCAGAGAATATAAGCCATGGTTTCCCAATTCCTTCCTTTATTATCAGTCCAGACCCACAGGTTGGAGCCAAAGTCAGCAGAATGAAGCATCCCTTGATTTGTTCCATTCTATTATCCTAAGTGAATGAAAATTAAACCACCCTGGGTTATGTTTTTCTGTTCTACCTACCAAAGTAATGCACATTCATTTGACTGAACTGCTCTTATTTCTTTCTTCTTTGTACTCTGTTGCTTTCATTTTCATCCCTGGCAAGAAACCAATAAAAAACACCACAAATAATTGGCCATAATTCCCAAGGCTACTCAGACCTACATTTTGGGTCTGGCATGGAAATCTGTGGTTTTTTCCGGTCTAACCAAGAGTTTTCTCACATGAAAAAAAAATGGTACAGTAGAGTGAATTGAGTTAAAAAATCCTGAGCTGTGATGTGGATCTTCTCACATATGTAACATGAGGTATGCTTTGGTAGACAGAATAAGTCTTCTCCCCAACCCAAGTGTCCATGTCCTAATCCCCAGAACCTGTGAATATGTTACCTTACTTGGCAAAAGGGATTTTGTACATGTGATTAAGCCAAAGATATGGGCTGAGCATCCTGGATTTTCTGGTAATCAGGAAGGAGATTATAAGAGAGAGGCAGGAGTGTCAAAGTCAGAGAAGGTGTCATATTAGAAGCAAAGGTGGGAGTGATATAAGGAAGGCATCATGAGCCAAGGAATTCGGAAGGCCTGTAGATGCTGGAAAGAGCAAGAAAAAGGAATCTTCCCTGGAGCCTCCAGAAGGAATGCAGCCCTGCTGACCTGGATTTTAGGACTTCTGACCTCTAGAAGTAGAAGGTAATAAATTTGTGTTCTTTTAAGCCTCTGTTTCTGGTAATTTGTTATGGCAACAATAGGATACTAATACTATGGGCTGAGTATCTTTTCTGAATCAAATTCTGAGATCTCTCAGAAACCTTGATAGGGACTAAATGTATGCGTCCTCTAAATTCATGTGCTGAAGCTCTATCAAATCTTCAATGTGATAGTATTAGAAGGAACTAGAGCCATTGGGAGGTAATTAGGTTTAGATGTGATAGAGGGTAGGGTGCCTAGGATGGGTTTCGTGTCCTTATAAGAAGACAAAGAGACTGCTATGTGAGGACACAGCCAGAAGTTACCTATCTATAAGCCAAGAAAGCTGGCCAAGTTCTCTTTGCCCTCAGAGGAAATCAAAGGTCTTAAGCACCTATCTTTATATGGGGGTGGGGGAAGGGTTGTGGGGAGAGAGAAGGAAGTCAAAATGTTTGCCTCTTTTGTATGATGAAATAAAGTATTTGGGTAGCTCAGACTACAGCAATCTATTGTCTTCCATTACAGGAGACTTGAAACCCAAGATCAAGGTGTCATGTAGGTTAACTTCTGAGGCTGAGAGGAGAATCTGTCCCATGCCTCTCACCTAGATTCTGGTTGATTCTTGGCAATAATTCATATTGTCTGACTTGCAGAAGCACCACCTCAATCTCCACCTTCATCTTCACATAGCATTCTCCCTGTGTGTTTCTGTGTCCAAAATTCCCTTTTTAAAAATAAGGACACCAGTTATATTCGATTAGGGGTTTATCTACTTTAGTATGGCCTTACCTTAAATAATTACATGTGCTATAATCCTATTTCCAAATAAGGTCACATTCTGAGGTACTGGGGACTAGGACTTTAACATATGAGTTTTGAGGTGACACAATTTTAGCCACAGCAATGTCTTATCTATGGTTTCCATGGAAATTTGCCTGCATCAGGGAAATCTCTGGAAAAGAGCCAAATTCCCTTATTGCAGCAAAGACTACTAAAGAAATTCCAAGACTGTCATCTCTAAAAAGATCTAAGGTTGGCATGAAAGACTATAGGAAGGGCTAAGCCTTAACACTGCCCAGCTGTTGCAATTCTTTCTTAACAAGCATTATGTATTTGGCATGCCTATCTCCCAAGTGGACAAGCCAGTGTTCTAATAATTCACCTGGTTTCTGCTCAGAGGGCATGCAGGTTTCCATTGCATTAAAGGTAAACATTTATCTCTGTAACTCTTGTCTGAAGAGGGTCAGAATCTTCCTCTAACCCAGGACTGTTCTTTGTATGAGTTATGGCAATGAGGTAGACTTGATACTGGTAGCTTGAGTGGGAAGAAAGTCTTTTAGCCCAAAGAAATGCTAGCAACAACCAAGCCACTGTTCAGGCAGTGACTTTGAACCTCATTTCTGATAGTTGGCATGCTGCTCCCTCCCTAATTCTTCCTCACTGACACATAACAAAATGGTGGAGCATTATTACCCTATTGAACACGCAATTAAGTCACTGTGTTTGCTATTGATTCCCTTGGACTCTACATCAGCCCACAAGACTTCCATACTTTCTCTTTCTGGAAACTGTGTTTCCATAGGCATCCTATCCTCATTGCCAAAACTGTCAATAACTGTGAATGACTTTGAAGGGTCTGAGATTTTACTCTACATGCAAGTTAACAAGTAAAACTGTCACAGTTTCATAGGTGCTGGCAGAAGACGCAAGCTTCCCGGGTTAGAGACAAAAGACTTTATTACTCACAACTATAGCAGCCATATCTTACACTGGTTCCCTTGCCCCAATTTTCACAGGACAATGTGAAGAAAGCCAAGTGATCCCTGCACACACAGTAGGTTTCTTTAGAGGAGAGAAGCCCTACATTTAGGACAGCGGTTCTCAACCTGTGGGTCGCAACCCCTTTGGGGGTCGAACGACCCTTTCACAGGGGTCACCTAAGACCATCGGAAAACACATATATAATTACATATTGTTTTTGTGATTAATCACTATGCTTTAATGATGTTCAATTTGTAACAATGAAATTGGGGGTCACCACAACATGAGGAACTATATTAAAGGGTCGCGGCATTAGGAAGGTTGAGAACCACTGATTTAGGAACACAATAGGTAGTAAGCATGCCTGCCCTTTGATCTTCAGGGGGACATTATTCTCTAAGATTATTTCCTCTACAAACATCATTTAAAATACAGAGTAGAACAAAGGCAGTCAGTACTCCTGTTTCTCTACAGAAATGCAAGTGATAGAATATTTTCTCCCAACAGACTGTGATGGAGACAAATTAACCCCGAAGCTTGTGCTGCTAACAATTACACTTGGATACACTGAGTACAGTTTTATTAAATTTAGGGTATTTTTTTTCTATTTTGATTTTATGTTATTTGAAAAACCAGAACAAGTTTTGTTAGAAATTGAAGCTTTATATGCCTAAAAAAATATTAGTACCTTGTTTAAAAATAGTTTTTTGAAAACGGATTTTGGTTATACATTGGGCTATGCATAGCAAAAGCCTGAAATGATGGTGGTTGTTGGTCCTGGGTTTCCATGCCGTTATGTTGCATTATGTTGGAGGGTTCCTCTCTCTGTAGCAGCAAGTCTTACACCAGAACGAATGTATTTGTATGTTTTGGAAGAATAGTTTTTATTTTATTCAGTGGATTATTTTTCTTCTAAATAGAACTCACTTTAGCACTTTTATTATAATATTTATGTGGCAGCAATATCTAACAAGCTTCTGAGACACAGGATAACTTTTTGATAGACTTTGCAACTCTGCCAGAAGCAGAACTCAAACTAAACATGTTATTTAAAGCGGCTATGAAAGTTATATTAAGAGGAGTGTTGTTAGTATCAAGAAGGTTTTCAATGCAAGGTCCAATAACTATCCTCTTTCACAAAGAGAAAAAATAAATTACCAAAATTAGAAGAAGTAGAAGAAAACAAGGGCACCAATAGCAATACATATTTACCAAAAGCTAGAGAAAAAAATGTTGAGAGAGATGTTAACTATTTGCTGAAAACAAACAAACAAACTTTACTTGACTATATGTGAATACCCAAGAATCATTTCACAAACAAACAAACAAAAAACACCACATAGTTCCTTTATTTCTCAAAAATCAATAATGGTCTCTTCTAAACCAAAAGCACAGATTTTTCTCAGTTACTCATTCTCTTCTTATTTTGAACATTATTTACTCTTTCCCCCTCTAAAGAATATGTTCTTAGTTTGAGAGTCTATGCTGTCTCAGAGGGATGACCTAGGAGTAAACTTAAGGAAGTTCCCAAACCTCTGAAGTATATGTAAGTCTTGAGTTAGAAGTTCATCTGCACACTTTGGACGGGGTGATGGTCTATATCTTTTATGTTTTATCCAGTTCTCAAAGTGATATGACTCAATGAAAGTGAAACCCACTGGCAATTGAAGCAGTTTCCAAAGTAAAATATAAAGATGGTATACTAGGGTAAGAGAAGAAAATACTAAAATTTCTATTTACCTTCATGTTCATAAATAAAATAAGCTTTACTACGATATCATAGTACATAGGCTTGAAAGCAGCGTATTAAGTCTATTTATCATAAGTATTACTAATATTTATATTATAAATACTTACTTTTGATATTTATAATACATTGTCGATGTACTAAAATAGTTTACTCATAGTGTGCAGGAATACAAAAAGCTGGAGAACACCACTTCAGATTGGTGAATATCATTTCTGTAATAAGATTTTACAGTGTGTCTTTATTTTTTTTAATATATTTTATTGATTTTTCACACAGAGGAAGGGAAAGGGATAGAGAGCTAGAAACATCGATGAGAGAGAAACATCGATCAGCTGCCTCCTGCACACCCCCAACTGGGGATGTGACCGCAACCAAGGTACATGCCCTTGACCGGAATCGAACCTGGGACCTTTCTGTCCGCAGGCCGATGCTCTATCCACTGAGCCAAACCGGTTAGGGCAACAGTGTGTCTTTAATTTACAAGGGGCAAGAAGTGAAGGGGCAGTAAATTCTCAAATATTGATATATTTTTATTCGCTTCAACTTTGCAAGATACAAGTTATTTGGGGAAGAAGGCAGCTCATTGTGAGGGAATAGTCCTGCAGGCTCCACAGTCCTGAGTCATTGTGAGCATCTCTATTTCCCAGAATTCCATGACCATTGTCATTACAATTTTCCAAAAGGCTTCAGTTTGCTACTGTAGAATATTTGGGATTGCCCAACCGCCATAACAGCATTTTTTGTTTCTCTTCATTTTTTTTTTAGTTTTCTGCGAAGCCAATTAATAGTTCTTTGATCAACACAAATGGGTTCGGCAACATTTCAGACTAAATGAACATCCTGGCAGATAATTTAAGATTTGGGCATTGTGCAAAGTCCTTTTCTGACAAGCAGCTTTCTCCACAAACGGTAAGATTTACTGGCAATTTAATATTGTGACATTAAACACTAAAATAATTGAAAGGCAGCTCAAACTTATCTAAAATCTTGTACCAGAAATGTCTGATATTAAGTCTTAGATCTGCCATTTAATATTTTGTTCTGGTTTCTATCCCAATGTTTAAGTCTAAAATATTAACATTTTCCTGAAACTAAGTATGTTATGATGCAAAAAAAATACACTGATGCTAAAAGAAGTCTGGATTTTAGAATATCACTTTTTTCACCTTGTGCTATTTAAAAAAATTAAATCTATGTATTTATGAAGCTTTTCCTTTTTTTGCATGCACTGAATATGGGGAAAAGAGGGCATACAGAAAAAAGTAATGGAATAATTTTGGATGAAAAAGTGTGTGGATTGTGTGAGCGTGTCAAAACAGACACAGGTGTGATAGGTTAAGAGGAAAGCTACTTAAAGAGAAATAGTGATGGCAATAAAATGTAAAATGTTTGAAGTGGCTGTAAGAATATGAAAGGAGTGCACAGCATCAACATAATAAAAGAAGTCTTTAAAAGGGACTCACACTGTACAGAACATCTGAAAGCAAAAACTTGCAGAGAAGAAAATTCAAGACAACAAAGACTACAACAGACTTGAATACTTCCCAAACTCCTGGCTTCTCAGCAGGATTTTTCCACTTCTCACTACGATTTCTCAGGATTTGTGAAGAAACCCAACAAAGAGCATACATTACAACACTGTATACCTCGGTTTAAAAGTACATTTGTGTGTTCTCTGCTTCATAAAGCAAGCTGCCCCTGCTTTTAGCCTGTGATTAGACAAGGGAATTGCATTTCTCTATCATCTCTGCAGCACTGAGTTTTTGTTTTGCATGAGATTAATCTTTACAGGAATTGCAACACCTCTGGCGTAGCCTCCTCTAGTGACTGGCTGCCCACCTGTCTCCTCATATTCCCCCCCATCCTTCTACCCTTCAAATCTGCCTTCATTTAACTTTGCAAGAACAGCCATTTAAGAGTGACACAGCACCAAAGTGCACAATCAGGCAAAGCAAACTCTTTATGTTTTATTGTTCAGTGAAGGGTACTGACCTAGCAAGCCACCCCAACAATATGTATCAAAGAGATTCCGTTTCACTGATTAATACTTATTTCTCCAGGTAAGATCATTACACTTTAAACTACTACAACAATTCATTCACACATTCTCTTTGAGATGATTAACTGTTGCTTTAACAGGGATTTGCATGTGGCTTTCAAACCATTAGATAGCCCTAGACTTCCTTCAGGCTTTGTATGTAAAGCTCCATTTGGGCACTTTCCGGGTTGAGAAATGTCAGGGGGCCAAGTACATCCCCAGAACTATGTGAAATAGGCAGTCTCTTTCACTGGCTAGGCCCTCCATAGAACACTGTGCTCCATCCTAGGACAGCTGCTAACCTAACCACAGGACAGGCCTGGAAGGGTCTGCCTTGCGTGACTGGTAATATCACAGAGAAGAATTTGAAGGAAAGGTTAGTAAAATGTTGAAGCAACTCTTCCTTCCTTCCTTCCTACCAAAGGATGTGAAGGACTAGTGGCCTTGGAAGTGATATAAAATTCCTGTGCCAGACACCCAGCTTTATGTTCGTACTTTGGGTAAAATACCCAGGATGTAGCACAAACCATTGTCTTCTGAGACACAGAAGAATGTTCACTTGGTCATCTATGCAAATAAACATCAACCCTTATCCATGCTGTTTCTGACACTGCCTTTCAAACACACACACATGATCAGACCATTTCTTCCTTTAGCCTTTGGTGTCTCCTTTGCCTACTGGTTTAAAAAGTGTTGGGGAAGGAAGTGAAAGCTAATGGTCTGCTTCTTTTTTCTGTTTTGCACTTTTTTTTCCATTTGTAAGATTTGTTTTGAACAAAGGGTTCTATGGAAATGAATAATGATGATGATTAACTACCATCACCATCAGAATCACACATCTTACCATGAAAAGGAGCCCTCTTCATGATCTGTAGCTAAGTGGTCTTTCTATCCTTATTCTCTTCCCCTCCACCTCATCCCGGGCAACTTGCCACCTAGGACAGGCTATGCACCCCCAAGACTCCATTTCTTCGTGTGTGCTGGTTTACTTGCTTGGTCAAGTCCTTCCCCCTCTGCTGGATGAACTCCTCTAAGACCAAGACACTTCTCCAAGCACTTAGTGCTCCCACAGAATTTTGAAATTATTTATGTTTATTTTTAATTTTATTTTCTTGATAGAATGGGTCATGTCTTATCTTTGAATTCCAAAAAACAGCATTATTCCTGGCACATGGTAGTTATTCAAGAACTGATGATTAAATAAATGAAAATGAGCAAGTGAACCTATTCATATTTAGGTTCAAACTTTGCCTGTTCTTACAAAATCTAGATAGAAATAAAAAGATGAAGAAAAATGGGAAGACACTTTTTAACTCTATTTCTTTTTGCTTCTTGATGCGGACATCTTTAGAAAACAACCACGGAACTCTATGCTTGCTTAAGAAATAGGTATAAAGGCAAATTTATTTTGTGTACTGTACATTTAATAATTGGGCAAGAAGCTGTGAGTGAAAATAAAAAAAATCAGGACAAATGAAACAGCTCGTGGAATTCTCAGGAAAAACCATCTGATTGAAAAGCAGTCTTGGGACCCCACATTATTATTATTATTATTTTTTAAAGTCTTCACCTGAGGATATTTTTCCATTGATTTTTAGAGAGAATGGAAGGAAGTGGGAGAGATGGAGAGAAACATTGATGTGAGAGAGACACATCAATTGGCTGCCTCCTGCACCCACCTCAACTAGGGCCAACGCTCTACCTACTGAGCTAAACCAATGGGGACTAGACCCACATTATTTTTTAGGATAGTTATTCTGGCAACAAGATTCAGAACTCTTGCCCTAACTGGTTTGGCTCGGTGGATAGAGCATCAGCCTGCAGACTGAAGGGTCTCAGGTTCGATTCCAGTCAAGGGCATGTACCTTGGTTGCGGGCACATCCCCAGTAGAGGGTGTGCAGGAGGCAGCTGATCGATGTTTCTCTCTCATCGATGTTTCTAACTCTCTATCCCTCTCCCTTCCTCTCTGTAAAAAATCAATAAAATATATATTTAAAAAAAAGATTCCGAACTCTTAGCCCCCCACCCTGTCATAAGCCCTCTCTGTCCATTCTTTTCTCCATCCTCAATTCCACTCCTGAAACAGAGCTCCTATTTTGGTCCCTGTTTCCTTGAGAACATACCTTCCAGATTCTCTGCTCCTGGCTACCGTCAGTGGTCTGGATCTGGAAATGTATCCATAACCTCTATCCTCCAAATTGAATAGAAAGGGAAAGGAAATTCCTTCAAGTTTTTAGCACCCCGTTATGGACTTTGAATGCATTCTATCATGGGAATGTTGTATGTTCATCTTGCTTAAGGTCCACAAAGTATTCCATAATTAATGAGCCTTTATAGGCCAGCCTGGGGAACCTATCACAGATTATTTCATTTGTCTGGGAAAATACATGTTTGCTGACTTTTTTATTTAGATAAAATGTCAAACTTATAGAAAGGTTGTAGGACTAGTACAAGGAATTCTCAGATAGCTTTTACTCAGATTATATTTTTCTCTATGGGTTTTGGGGTGAACTCACACACATTAGAAACACACACAGAAAAAAAATATTTGTGAATTCTAATTAGCTTAAAAACTTAAGAAAACAAATTAACAAATTGGGGTCTGCTTAAATATTTTTATAAAGGTAACATTTTATTGTATGCCTTTAAATTTCCTTTAATTCCTATTATTTTCCCTATACTGAGGGTTGCATTACAGATGGAAAAGTGTATTTGTCTTTATTTTCCTTTTATGTATTTTTATTAACTTCATATCATTGTAAGATTGTAACTATATTTTCCCAACACCTATAACAATAAGATTGGTATTTAATGAGACACATTAAGTCCTTTAAAATATTGGGGAATCAGTAAATAATAATCATTGTAATATCTATAGTGGTACACATGGGATACTAAAGGCCAATCAGTAATTACTTTTTATTCCTGAGGTTACTATGGGGTAGCCTGGGAACTAGTGAAGATAATTAAATAATTTTTAAATTGAATTATTTTTTAGAACCCCAAATAAGAGTTCAGTGTATCTATGGCTCTGCTAATAGTGATTTAAAAATTATAATGATCATTTTTCTCGTGCTTTGAAGTTGAGCTCTTTTAAAATCAAAGCCCTATTTAGGTTTAGTTCACCAGAGATCTTAGACTAACATCATTAAAAATTAAAGTTCAAGCTCCAGAAACAAATGTTTAAAATTTTCCATAATAAAATCACAGCATAATTTTCTTCATCAACACTAACATTCTATTTAAAGAATATCATTGAGATATTTCAACTAGAATAAAACATTCACAGATGTGTACTTAATGAGACCAAAAAAAACCACACAAAACAAAACAAAAAAACCCCTCATGATTCTTAGAAAATATACACACACTAAATTATTCAACACAAGTATTTAAAAATACAGTCAGAAAAAGAACAAGTCTTATTTCCCACTTGTGAACTTAAATTTTCTTATTGGAGCTTTATATGGCTCAGCATGGCAATAGAGCATGTCTGCTGAAATAGAGCCAAATTCCTCTGTGTGTTGTGAGGTGGGGTGAGGTGAATGTATGCATGTTGTAAATATCTTGTTTCTGTATTTTATAGTTGGTTCCCTAAATGCTTACTTTACTCCCATGTTGCTTCTGGTTAAATTAAATCAGAATGATATTGCATTTTAATATAGGCTATAAGCCTCTTTTATACTGAATACTGTAAAATAGAAATGAATGAATAAGAATGAAAATGCTAATGTGAATTAAAATAGCCTTTACCATATATGGAATAAAAAATGTCAAACAAAAGGAAACATTTATTGTTAATGACACATTATATGGTGGAGAATATTTTTATAAAATAATCTTTGATATTTACAGAAGACCTATTTTATATTCATATTGCATCTAATCCAGAATTGCTTATTTCCTTAAAAATAAAAAAAGAAAAGTGCAACAGAGAAAAACCTCAATCTATTTTGTTATATAAGCTAAAAATTAAATGAGAAAATGTAATAAAATTCAGAGTTGAAAAGTTCCAAGAACTTATGGTATTGAAGACTATAATTTCTGTTCAAAAGCTTTTGTAAGGCAATGCTATCACAAACACACTCTAATAACCATAGCATTCCACCAGGACACAAGATTGCAAGTGACTCCATCACATTGTATAGGTTGCTACAATTACCTGATATATGTACAATGTGCTAAATTTTGAGTACAGATAATAAGTGATATATAACAGAAATCTCCCCCAAAGGTCATTTTTCGAGGTTTCTTTTTTTTATTTTCACTGAAGAGCTGAAGTATTGAAGTGAATACATGTTTGTCATGTTAAGTGGAAGAGTAAGTAGATTGTGAGCTCCTGAAATTTTAATACTGCTTTTATCCATCTGCATCCTAAAGTGCTCTCAGAGATTCCACACATGATCGAAGGAATCAAACCCCAAAGACTAATAATCAGGGACATATTTTGCTAATCTATTCCTGATGCTTTGCCTAAAAAATTGGCATTGCCATCTTCAACATTTTTCTTTTGGAACCATGGTTTTGAATTTGTTCCTTGTTGATAAGCTTCCAGAAAATGACAGATTCCAGGAATTTCACTGGGGAAGTTTGGTGGAAGTTCCTCCCTTGATCGAGGGGTAAAGACAAAACCTGGACAGTCCTTGAGTAATCTGAAAGAGTAAAATAAAAGTATTACCCTCTACACAAGAAAAGACAACATAAATAAATGAATATTCCTCAAATTATTAATAAACCATGTTCACTGTGATTGACAGAAAGCTCCTAATGATGTTAACAAACATCTTCACAGAAGAAGTACAATGGAAAAACAATTCACAAACACAAGAAAATTCTACCCAAATAATGCATTTCACTCATATTCAAAAAATTAATTTTAAAATATTTTGCAAAGATATAATCTATAATCTGAATAACAGTATAATTCACAGTAATGGGGGGAAATCCCCAAATAATCCAAGGTCTAACAATAGCAAAAAAAAAACACCCCATAAATATAATGTTATAGAATAAGTCTTCCTAAATTGAAAGAGTTAAAACATTGCCATTTATCAATTCATTCATTTTGTAAATATTACTGAGAAGTAATCATGGGCAAGAAGTTATAAAGGAAAAGTTCTACATAAGCTTTATGCATATGTATAAAATACTGTAAGAAGAGCTTTTGATCTCTCAATAGAATTTTTACAAATCCAAGGTTAATAGGACTAAAATGAGATTTAATTGTACATACTGATACCCAATTTTTTTTTAATTATTTGCTACTACTTCATTATGCTAAACTCATTTTAATTCTGATCCCACTGGTTAAGTTACTCATCTTTCTATTTGTTTCCCTAGCTTTCTGTCAAATGCAAACTTAATAAGCATCTCTCTAATCTATTATTTAGGCCATGGATGAAAAATGTTGAATAATTCTGGGATCTAAACCAACTCCTACAGAAGATTAGATTACTCATCACATCTGCCTAACTAGACCATGGCCTTCTACTGATGTTTTAGTCATGAATTCATAAATGTTTTTGGCTTATTATTTATAAGGCACAATATTTGGTGATATATAATAAAAAGTTACAGAATCCCAAAGTATAAGCTTCAAACTCCGTTGCTGAATAGCAACAAAGATGTCAGTTTTCTAACTTTGGAAAATGGGGATAGTTGTGAAAATTAAATAACTCAATTACAAAAGACTGGTTAAACATCAATTAGATATCACCTAACACTCATCATATTGGTAACAATTAATTAGTCTGATAATATCAAGCTTTGGAGAAGAGAAACAAACCTTCATACATTGTTGGTGGAATACAAATTGGTAGAAGCAATTTGGGCAGCTAATTGATTTTTAGTAAAGTTGAAACAGTACAGCCTATGATCTGGGAATACCATGTACAGGTATAATATCTAGAGATATATGTGTAAGAATATCAAGTCACTTTTATAATAATGAAAACCTGATATACTCTAATTAACCTTGGGGAGAAGATAGATTCTTGCTTATTCATACTCTAGAATACATATTATATCACCTGCACATATAGTGACATCGTAACATACTTGATTTGGATTGTACTGGCTCATGAGAGTGAACTTTTAACATTCAAGAATTTTGCAAACTATCAGTCGCCTAAAACCTGCCATGGTAGGAGTATTTACACCATAGAAATTGGTAAATTCTAGAAATCAGGGATTCTCCACTTTACTTCCCAAAGCTGGTTTACCAGTACACCCCTGCATTAGAAATAGTTTTAATAAATGAACTAGATTTATAGGACCTAGATTTACATTTCATCAAGAAAAAAAAATCTCCAAATATGTTGAGTAGGTTCAAGGCAAGTTGTAAAAGAATATGAACAGGGCCAGTGGAAATTTACTTTTCTCTGACTTTATATTTTTTTTAATCTGGAGGAACTTAAATGAAAAGAGTTACACTTCTGGCCTCTTTCTGCCCATTTTCCTTCCTGGTAAACAGAGCAACATGAGCTATTGCTCTATTTGGTGCCTTCCCGCTTCTCTCTTTAGGAGCCTGCCTGTCTTCAGGAAGTACACGTTCTCAGATGTTCCTACAAACTTTAAGGGATATAAAGTCTAGCATATCAGAGAGAAAATGGGGGCCAGGAGCCTGTGATATTTTGTTTCTTTCATAAAACAGGGATCTGAAACAAATATGGCAAAATGTTGACATTTGTTAAATATTAGTATTGGTTACACGGTATCATATTTTCTTTAAATTTTTTCTGTATGTTTGAAATATTTAAAAATTAACTATAAAAATGAATATAACTATAAGGGTTTAATAAATAAAAATGTATAAAACTATAGGTGATTGGTAAATTAAAAAAACATTTTTATGTCCATATTAGCCCAACATCTCCTATTAGTAAGGTAATTATAATCATAACCTTTATATCACTTGAATTTGTTAAGTGCTTTGCTCAAGATCTCACATCTGGTATTTGGAACTTGTAAGACACGTCTTCTGAATACAAATCCCAGGCTTTTGAAATAAACTTACAGATAAACACAAAATGTCAAATGAGAAATGACACTCATTTCTCATAAGACATGTTCATTAGATCATCTTCAAAAAAAGTTCAAAATTTGTAAGAAAAATAGATTGGAAAAATAAAACCATTTAGTGAATTCTTGATAGCAGAAAGATTCAAGAATCACAGCCACAGGCCCAGGGCAGATGTCCACATGGGGTAGAAGTTGTACTTTACTCCCTCTTGAACCAGTTACCATTTCCCCCAATGAAATAGTAAAAGAATAGAGTGTAGGTGGTCAGTGCAATCAGTACCTGTAGGTTGTTGGGCTGACATTGATTTTCCGTGGTACACTGCAGGACTCAAATTTGTTAGCCAAGGTGACATTGTTGCCAAAAAGACAGTAACGGGGCATCTTAACTCCAACAACTCCAGCAAAAACCGACCCAGAATGCAGTCCAATTCGCATCTGAAATCAAAAAACGTACCACAATGTTCCTGGTCATGGGTTAAAATTCTTCCCACTTGTCAGTGTTGTTTGAATGCCCTGTCTAAAGTATTGTAACAATTGCTCTTAACCACACCACTCCCTCCTTCCTCAAACCTCAGCCAACTTCCCTCTACTCACAGTTGATTAAAAATTATCGGAGAAGAATCAGCTACACCTCTTAACTCTTCTCTACTTATGCCCTTAGGTTTATTGCACAAAGCACTCTTATTTCACCTCTCTTCAGTATCTGAGACAGATTTCCATGCATACCTATCGCTGTCACCACCGTGACAAGACAGTGTCTATGGGCTGTTTATGTGAAACTGCTCTATCAAGTGAGATAGACATAACTTCTGGATTACAGTTGTTGTTTCCCAAAACACGGTCAGAGAGGAGCAAAAGTTGCTAGTTCTCACTATATAAAGTGTACATTCTGAGGAAAATAACTTTATGCCAAACATTACTCCACTATTCAAAAAAACATCCATTTGTTGTTCCACTTATTTATATATTCATTGGTTGATTCTTGTACATGCCCTGATGGGGGATAGAACCGCAGCTGAGCTATCAGCCAGGGTAAGCCTGGGCTTTGAAGCCAGATAGACATAACTCCAAATACAGATGCATGGGAGACTTGACCACTTTTGTCCACCAGTGAATTGTAGTTTCCTCTTCATAATGTTGTTGTAAATATTAAATGAGATGATGTTTGTCACAATATGCTCCCCTGACCCCAATACACAATAAGGTTTCTCTCTCTACTGAAAATGCTCTTCCCTTCTGCCTCTGTGATGTTCCGTAGGCAGCTCCTAAAGCCATCAGATAGTCCCTAGGACTGTAGGTTAGAACAAATAAAAGGTATGCTTAACATCTCACTTTACAGGTCATTAAAGCTAGACTCTTATTACTCAGGTAATTGTCTTTGAAACCAGCTATAAATAATTCCTCCAGTTGCAAAACTCTAAAAATACATTTCTACAAATAACAAAATCCCCCTGGCTCAAACATACACATTTTAATTACAAAATCCATTTATGTGGAAACCACTGATTTTATTGTTAATGTGGATATTTTAAGCATTTACTTTGATGCTATGATTTTCCTCATCAAAAGGAGAGAGAGAGAGAGAGAGAGAGAGAGAGAGAGAGAGAGAATTAAAAGTAAGATGCTGTGATGATTTTATTATTATTTTTTATTTGTTAATCCTCACCCAAGGATATTTTTTCCATTTATTTTTAGAGAGAGTGGAAGGGAAGGAGAGAGAGAGAGAGAGAGAGAGAGAGACATAGATGTGAGAGAGACACTTTGATTGATTGCCTCCTGCCCGCACTCCAACTGGGCCGGGGATTAGCCTGCAACCGAGGCATGTGCCCTTGACAAGAATGGAACCCGAGACCCTTCACGCCCTTCAATCCCTTCAGTCTGCGGGCTGATGCTCTAACCACAGAGCCAAACCAGCTAGGTCTGCTGTGATGCTTTTAAAACAGCCACAATTTATCTCACACTCTCCTCATTAAGACATGAGCTCTATCTCCTCCCCTCTGGGCAGGCTTATGATTGCTTTGACCAACAGAATAGAATGGAAGCATCACTGTGTGTCTCCTAAGGTTAGGTCATAAAAGGCCATGCTGCCACCAATCAAGTTCCCTGGGACATAAGCCACCATGTAAGAAGTGTAACTACTCTGAGTCTACACCATGTAAGCACATGGACTGACAGTCCTAGCTGAGCCCAACCTTTCAGCCATCGCCAGTGAGCAAGGAACCAGGCATGTAAGTGAAGCAGCCACGTGAGAATGGATCCTCCAGCTCCAAGTGGTACATCCAGCTCTTCTAATTGCCCTCAGCCCTTTGAGTGTTCCCAGCTGAGGTGCCAGAGACTGTGAGCTGAGGTGTGGTATCCCTGTTATGCATCATCTAATTTCCGATGCACAGAATCCATGCGTAATAAAAGGTTTGTATTTTTACAGAACTAAATATACAAAATGTGTCACACTGTAACATGTAACTGGAAAGACAGTCGACTTGTAAAACCAACATGATGACTTGCATGTATGGTGTCTACTAACCGTGAAGAGAGCCAAGACTAAACTTCTAAATAGTATAGTTATTTTTTTTCTTTCTTCTCCCTATATCTAGAGCATACCAGGTAGGATTCTATTCCCTTCAAAGGCCCACTTCTGAATCATCAATTGAGGCCTATTTGATAAAAATTGAGTGCCAGATTGACTACAAATAAACATAAACTGCTCATGTTCTGTCTATTGAACCAATGCCTAGTGTGTTAATTTTATTTTTCATGTGCAATGAAATATTATTCTGGAGTCTGACTGATCTAGACATCTTAGAATTTTATGTGTCCTGGAAAATACTGGTGGATTAACAGTCAACATTCATTCTACTGTGATGTCCTCCCCTGCAGTTATTGGAACACTAAAAACTACATATTCCAAACTCCCTGGCAGCACCTAGATGCGTTTAGGTCCAGTGACTCAGAGCCACGTGCATGAGATTTGGGAGCCAGGATTTCTGCTGGGACTGCACTTGGGATGCTTACAAGTGGGGAAGCTTTGGGTTTTCTGTGGGTGCTTAGCGGAGAGTCCAGTTCCCAGGCGCTCATTTTGTGAGGGTCAGGATGCAGGAATTCATGTTGCTGATCCAGATTAGAGGAGGTGCGTGCAGTTGTGTTCTGTAGCCCGCAGCAGAGGCAGCAGCTTTCAGAACACAACCTTTTCCTGACTGGCTATGGTGGTATGGTTCTGGAGCCAGCTTCCCAACAGAGGAAAAAGCAATGGCGCTGAAATGTGGCTTTAGGACCCATTTTTAAAAAGCTCAACTTATAGATGGCTTCTTTGGTCCTCCCAATGATTCTGGGAACCATTCCATACCATGTGGTAAATGTTCTCCTGCTTCAACAAGTGAGAATTTGCTCTCTGCAACTAAACCCCGACTGATACACCATTCTTTAAAGAGAGGAAGGGAGAGGGAGAGAGAGATGGAAACATCAATGATGAGAATCATTCATCAGCTGCCTCCTGCATGCCCCCTACTGCATGCTCCCTGCAACCTGGGCATGTGTCCTAAACGGGAATTGAACCATGACCTCCTGGTTCATAGGTTGACGCTCAAACACTGAGCCACACAGGCCGGGCACACCATTCTTTTGATAACTAACTAAGCATTTATTCTCATTTCCTGGACAATATATGATCTAGTTTACCTTGATAGGTTCTCCATGGGGAGACATGACTTCATCAGAGAGCTCCATCATCTTGAGGGCCATCAGTGCTATCTGAACAGCATGGGTATCACTTTCTTTGTGTAATCCCCCAGCCACACAATACGCATCGCCAATGGTCTCCACCTGCACATAACAGATTTTCCACATTACAAATAAAAAGCTCAGGAAGAATTAAAGCATATAATTTACAGCAGAAATTAAGGATCATATAGTAACAATCTCAGTGTTCTTTGTCTATGATACTGGCTACAAAAAGCTAACAATTTAAATCCACCAAATTGTAATAATCACATTTTTCTTTTCTAAATATTTATTGTAACTTATCAGATCATCTCATTCTTCTTATCCACAGCTTCCAGTGTGGAAAAATGGAGGTGAGAAGAGGAAAAAGAGATATAAACGTTTACTCAGAATAAATGCTGAAACCCTTATAAGGTGCCCAAGTTTCTTCTTGACCAGCTTGTCTGCTAATTCCTGACACTCCCTGTTGCTCACTTTGTCTCAATACCACTGGCTTCTCCTGTTTTCTCTCAAATATACCAAACAGGCTCCTACTTGCTATCCCTTTGCCTGGAATAACCTTTTTGCAGATAACCATTTGGTTTGTCCCTCATTTCCTTCAGCCCCTCCAAAACATCTCCTTATGAGAAAGACTACCCTCTATGAAACAGCAATCACTTCTCACCCTTAACCTGCTTTATTTTTCTTCCAGAATATTACACGACATGAAATACTATATATTTACTCATCTGTTTATTGTCTTCCCCCCGCCCCAGTAGAATGTAAGCTCTCTGAGTTTGTCTATTTTACTAATTCCTATCAGTGCCCAGTATGTTCACCAATGAATGAACCAGGCAGCAATGCCTCCCATAAGCTTTGCCTCAGCAGTGAATATATATGAAGTGCTTAACTGAAAGGCTAACATATCACAAGTGCTCAAAAAAGTGTTACTAATTAGAAGTAGAACCCTCACCCCTACTTGTGCCCATTCTCTGTGCTATTATAGCACCTGGTCCTCCAGACTTGTGTGAAATGGGGCTTAGTAGGTCATATGGAAACCTAGTATTTGCCAGTACCCTCCCCCCACCTCCACACACACACACACACACACACACACACACACACACACACACACGTCAACTCTTCTCACAGGGATTTTGCCTACCCATGCTGGAAAATGCTGGGTAAGCAGTAGATATTTGCTAAAAAAATAGATAAATAAATATTAACACAAAAAGATGACCAAAAGATGGAATGCTGGAAAATGACGTTAAATAAAGTCCTGGCATGATCAGGTCCCTGAATAAATAAACTTGACTATTCCTTGGAAGCCATGACACTCATAGGTCGGCCTATGGTTATACATTCTGTGTATCTGAAATTTATTTAGTCGTTAAGACCCTCCTTACTTATTTACAGCTGCCTCTATGTATTTTCATGAGAAATCAGAGCGGAGAGAAGGTGGGCATAAGGACAGGAAAGAAGGTGATTGACGAGCCTAGGCTGCAGTTGGGTGGGTCAGGGAACTCTATGGCTACCATCCTGGTAGTAAGGAGGCTAGATTCTAAATACTTGACAAAAATAACCAATTTTGTCAGGTTTCAACAGGTTGAAGAAGAGGGCTACTCCTTCTGACATCAATCTCAGTAGTTTGCCAAGAACAGCAAGCCTTCCTTCTCACAACTCTGCTGAGAGAGGAGACATTCTCAAGATAGAAACTGTCTACAAAAAAATACAGCGGATTCCACAAGAGGCCATCAAGCTTAACCTAACCAAAGCCAATTATTTTATCTGTAATTATCCATGAGCCTATTTTTGTCCCAAGGGATCATAGCTCTGTCTGGAATTTCCTGTTAGAGTTTTTAAAGGAAGTTTTCTTATTTTCTCATTTTGTTTTTACTTCTAGCATCTAAATTAGAAAAAAAAGCAGGGTCTTGTATATTCCCATAAATAATTTTTGTTTCTCCTTAATCATTTTGTATTGGGTTAAGTTCTGAAATGCCAGATTGTTATGTGGCAAATTAAGAGTTGATATCAAGCCACATAAATGAGAGGCATGCTTTGTGCTTAATGATAATGTCTAAAACAAGGCAAAATACGTTATATCAGTAAAAAATATATATATAATTTTACTTCTAAAGGCAGAACATGAAATCTCTTCATTAGTTCTTTCTTTTGACAATAGTTACATTTTAAAAGTAGCTGATTACATGTTGGGGACAATCACTGTGCGTCCCCAGTGCCTAGAATGATGCTGGTACATCCTGAGCACCCCAAAAATCCTGCTTCCTGATGAATAACAGATATTATTTACCATAATATTTATAACAATCCCGCTCATAAAGCTTACAGGACATATGTAGGTTTATTCAAATAAACCCTTTGGGTAGATAATATTTTCTCTTTCACAAATGAAACACATCAGGTAGAAACAAGATTTGAAGACAGGTCTCTCTTATTTAGGTATCGCTGCCCTGGGCTGCTCTACAATAAAGCCGTAAGTAGGTAATTTGAGTTTCTGCTAACTGGCCATAAAAAGTATCATGTTAACTCTGAATTGAATTAATCTACTTAAATACGAGTTGTATAATCCTCATGTTTCTTTCATTTTACAGGTACAAAGGATAATCTTTCCCTGTACAAGAGATACTCTGAATTATACCATGCTTAGCAACTCCACTCAGTTCCCACAGTCAAGTGTCATGTTCATTGACTTCTAAATTTCACTTACTCATGGGTCCTGCACCCCATCCTCCACTCCATCTATCATTCCCTATTCTATGCTTATTCCTTAAGAAGACAATGTGGCAGTCTTCTCATGGAATCCTCTCTTTTCCTGAGCAAATTCAGAGCTATTTCTGGCTGGCGAACACCCAGGTGATTAATGCACAATGCCTACTCCCAGGATGTGGCTCCCAGGATGGCCTTTCGTTTGCTTTATAACTCAGATCCTAGTTACAGTGCTTTTTCTCAGTGACTTTTGCCTGGAAAATGGGCCCCGTCCTGCTCCACCCCTACCTTGTAGACATCCAGCTCTCCGCACTGCTGGTCAAACCGGGTGTAGAGCGCATTGAGCATGGTGATGACCTGCAGCGGCGAGCACTGGGAGCAGATGGCAGTGAACCCAACAATGTCTGAGAAGAGCATGGTGACGTTATTGAACTTCTTGGCTTGCACGACCTGCCCTTGCCACAGCTGCTGCGCCACCTCGGAGGGAAATATAGAGCACAGGAGATCAACTGTCTTCTTCTTCTCCTCCTCCAGGGCTTGGTGGGCTTGCTCCAGCGTGGCCTTCAGTTTTCCCAGCCTCTTCTTCAGGCCATCTTGAGCTCTGGCCTGTTCTCCGATCAAGACCACATCCCTCAGCGCATTGTGAATTGGGATGTCTGAGAGGTAGAGCCCTCGTCCTGTAAAATCTTCTAATCTGTCCACGCAGGGTGACCCCAAGAACAAGATCGCATTGGATTCAATGATGTAGATCATTTGGCCTTTGAGGTCCATAACCTGTGAAGCAAAGGAGAACCAATTGCTGTGACCAATTCAAGTTTCCAACATTTTTGGAGACAAAAGGAGAGGAAGTAGATATAGTGATCATCCCTTTGTATTGTACTTGATTTTTTTTTCTACCTGCTGACCAAGAACAATATATTTTCATATAGTTCCAATTTACTATGAGTTCTAAAAATGTATGCAGGTATTTGAAAAGTATACTTTACACATAGATCATACTTTTCAATAAGCAGTGCAAACAATGTTTCCTGCAAGGCTTTCTCAGTAAGTGGCATGTGACTACTGTACTTCCTTTTGATAGGAGCAGCCAGCAGAAACAATTGAGCCAAGGGAGCCTTCAGGGAGGTGAGGCTTCAAGTGATCATCCTGGATCACAAGATTTACTTGGATGAGTGTGGACAAATATGTACATGTGTGTTGCTCACTATGGCAGAGCCAAAAGCAATCCAAATGTCCTTTTCAGAGCAGATGATTACATGGAGGACAACCTTATAATGAATACTACACAGCTTTTGAAAAGTGAAACAGCCCTATATCTAATGACATGGAAGGATGGCCAAAATAGATTGTTTAGTGAAAAAAAGGAAGTTATAAATAGTATTATTTTTGTTTTAAACAAAAATGTATAATCCTCATGTTTCTTTATTTTTACAGGCTCAAAATTTTTCCCTGTATAAGCATACTCTGAATTACAGCATGCTTGATAACTAATGTCATTGAGTTTTTGTTATTGTTGCTACAATGGACATCTTTAATTATTACCAAATTTTTAAATATTTAGTTATACAATTTTTATGATAAAAAGCAATAAAGCTGTTTTAATTTTGGGGAAACAGTGTGTCTGCTGGGGTTATACATGACTAAAATTGATATGCACCATAAGCCTCTCTATTAGCTTAGCTGTACTATTGACTATGACTTAGCAAACTTTGTAAGCTAAGAGTAAATAATTACCAAAGTTCTCTACCAGGAGGAGACAGAACATTTCTCCCCACATCCTCTAACAATTAATCAAAAGGTATTGATTTTTCCATTTATTGAATATTGAGTAAAAAAAATTACTTAGTTGGCTCCTATAAGGAAAAAAAGTAGTTTTGTTTGTTTGTTATAGAAAAAGACCTCTTATTCCAAATTAAGTCAACTGATGATGATTGCAAGCATATTTTATATAAATATTTTTATAATTCAGTTGTAAAATATTTCATAAAGATGTTAAAGGGTAGACTACATTCAATGAATATTTGTGAAGTAAGGGTCAAGTAGAGAAGAAATACATGCAGAAAGGACCTTATTTTAAATTTATTCCAGCCTTAAAAGTATTTTAGAATTATTTTTAAATATAAATGTTTTAAGAAAACATTTGAAGTGATGCATTTACATTTGTACCATTTTTTTTTGTTTCTGGTCCTTAAATATGAAATAATTGATTTCATAATCAAAATGCTATTATGTTTCTCTTACCCTTGAAGATTTCTTCACAGAGTTGTCCCATCTCCTCACTCGGACCACAAATTGCAAATTCAACATAGTCATGATTCCGCTAAACGTTTGGTTGACTTTTGGAGTGAGAATATCAAAGTACTCTTCAAAATTAGGCTTTCCTTGAAAGTCTCGCCTGTTCATCAGCCTCCTGATGCCATTGCCAAATTGCAGAATTGTCATGTCTTTGTCAAACATGAAATGGAACGGGAATGTCTTACAGAAGAGAGAAGCAGGAATGACCAGTGAGGACTGGGGTTTGCCCGGGGACAGGGATGGTTTGGTGCTTGTGACGTGAACGGAGTACAACAAATAGGGCTGATTAACAAACTCACTGCCATCGTTATGGAAGCAGGAAGGCATTAATGACACTTCCACTTCGGTTTCATACAGGATGTGAGCAGCTGCCTTAATGATGCCCGGAAGAATCAGGGACGTGATCTTCTTCGGAAAGAAATAGTAAACGTTTAAGAAATCGTGGTCCTTATCCAGACAGAGAATGGAGGCAGCCTCCCGCCTGCCTTTCTTCTCTGCTTCTTGGCAGTGGCTGCTCTGCTTCAGGAGGGTGCTGAAGCTATTTAAGAAATCTTTGAGGGTTCCTCCCACCACACCCAGGATGTGTTCATCTTCCTCATAACATATTTTAAAAATCTCTTCACCGAGAGATGCTCTGATGCTCTCCACTGGAACTCCTGAAAGCAGATAACACATGTCCTGTCATGTCAAATAGGCCAGTGTGGGAGAACTGTGCTGTTACAACTATGGTAAATATTGTTTTATTTGATGATTTCATTCCTTTTATATCTGGTAGTAAGAATGCCAACCCAAATTAACCATGTATATTCTAATTATCGACATAGATGAGTTACTAAAATTCTGGTAATGCTGACTAAAAATCCCAAATCATTTATTTAAAAAAGAATGATCTCCCGGCCAGCGTAGCTCAGTGGCTGAGCCTTGACCTATGAACCATGGGTGGCCATGGTTTGATTCCTGGTCAGGGCACATGCCCAGGTTGCAGGCTCGATCCCCAGTAAGGGGAGTGCAGGAGGCAGCTGATCAATGATTCTCTTCCATCATTGATGTTTCTATCTCTCTCTCCCTCTCCTTCCTCTTTGAAATCAATAAAAAAATTTTTTTCAAAAAAGAATGATCAATTGAATATATTGTACATTTTATCCCCCTAAACTTAGCTAGAAAAGGGCAATAGGAATTGCAGGAGCAGGTCCATTTTGGAAAAAGCTGTCCCACCCTGGTAACAACAAAACCCGACCATCCTGATGAAAGGTACTGTCCCCCTTGCAGGGCCTCCAGGAGTGTAAGCTTCAGACACAGGAATTAATTTGAAATCACTGGCTATGAAACGAAATCTTGTCATTTTTCTTTAGAGATGACATAAAGTACTTTTTTTTCTGGGTATAATAGCATTCTTGTTAGTGTTACTCTAATAAATATGTGTTTGGAATATATTAGTCACTTCCTACTTCTTCCAGAACTTCCTTTATTCTTTCAACTCTGTGTACCACGTTCCGTTCCACCTGTAACTCAGGAAGAGCAATGGTGCCCTCTTTATGCCACTGTCACGATGTGTGGGGATGGCGCTTAGAATAGTCCCTGGCTTCTAAGAAGGATTCACTATAATAAGTCAGCCATAATCACCACCATCATCATTATTATTATTAAAATCTTAATATCTTGATGTTCAGAAAAATTTAACTTGTTGGTCCATGCACTCAAACTTTGAAAAGGGTAGTAGGACAAAGTTACTTAGCTACTTGCTTTCCTAAACTAATTATTAATATGAGAACACTGTTAACACCTTTCCCCATTATTGTTTCAAACCTTTTTAAAATTCTTTATTTTAATTTGTGGAGTAGGATTTTTTATGCATAAATAAGGAACACGTAGTTAACTTTAAGACCAAAGCATATACTTGTATATGAGTCAGCTTCCCATGCAGCCTTATCTAGTTCTCAGCAAATGAACATTGTACAAAGAGGAAATGAGTCCTGGGGGTGTGAGGGTGGGGAGGTTGGAGGTGGAGGGGGTCAATGGGGGGAAAAAGGGGATATATATAATACTTTCAATAATAAAGATAAATTTAAATAAAAGAAGAGGAAATGTTTAAGGTCAAACAAAAATATATAGTATGACAAAGAGTTATTCTTTATGTTAATACAATACATAGATTGAACAATTCACACTGGAATTCACCAGCTAATAAAAATAAATATTTTAAAAGAAAATGTTAGTTATACAGGCAAATATATTTTTACTAATAGAAAGCATTAGTTTACAGATAAAACATTAGTTCTATGAGCATAATTAATTCCTAATTACATATACTAGACAATTAACATGAAACAATTCTATTACCTGCTGCAAGTGCTTCGTCTGCAATTATTTTTTCAAAGTCTTCTCTTTCCACAGATTTTCTGAAAATATTTCAATATCTTAAATTATAAACTGACATGTGAATGTCAAAAGTTCAGATAATAACAGACAGAAATCATGACAAATAATTTAAGTAACTTTTTCTTCTTGACTATCAAGTTTACAGAAAAGGAGCAGTTACATGTACAACCCAAAGCAATGTTGAAAACCCCCAAATATATCTGAATACGGAGTGCTTCATCATTTTTTATGAAGTACTTGCCTTTTAACTGAATTTCACTTAAGCTAATACTATAGAGGCCTACACTGACAGGGAACCAGGAGTACGAAATGACCCACAAGAAGAAAAACCTACATACTGATGGATTTCATTTTTAAGTATCACAATATTTTTCTAAAGTGAATATACAGTAGATTCTGTACATTTACTTTATAAACATACAGTAAAGCCTGTATATTTAACTCTCAGACATCTTTACATTAAGTGTTATCCTTGATCTTGTATAAAAATGAGTAACTAATCTATTCTTTATTCAATTACTGCACTGGTTTCTGTAGCATAGAAGTTGGTAATAGCACACATTTTGATTAATAGAAGGCTGTAGTGATTTCAACTGGACAACTTGCTGATTCATGTCTGCCTAATTTTTTTGTTGATGACTTCTGATAGTGATGACTGATCATGAGCAAATTTGCCAAACTACAGAAGCATATTAAAAGGCACCCAAGTTCTGATTGTGGTTCAGTATGCCATTAGACAAGCCAAGTTTACAAACAGGCATGAATCTAAAATTTTTTAATAGATTTCAAAGAACATGACACATGTAGAGAAGTTTCAAAAGGGAATATTTTCAAGAAGGAAAATTGCTCAGTCCACTATTTTGTCACATAAAGATATATTGCTTATAATTATTTAAAATACTAGGTGGAAATATTTTCTTATTTTAACTGGTTGAAGAACACTAACTGGTATTATCTAGTTCGACTTTAGAGACCCCCAAACACTTTGATATATAGTGCTCCTTTATAATACAACATCTGTATACTCTATTGTGTGCTCACCACCCAAAGTCTAGTCTTTTATCATCAAACCCCTTGATATATATTGTTTTGTATTAATCAGCCTTTAATTGGCTCCTTTTTTGTCATTTAAGCAACTTCTTTTTTTTTCTAGAGAATGAGAGCAAATCTGCTCAGAGAACTATAATGCTGCCAATCCCCAGCACCCATAATATGAGATATGAGCAAAGTGATTCCAAACAGCAGATAGTGCAATTCAAAATAAGCCCCCTCTCTTTATCTTCAAAAAGGAGGTAGAAGCTTGAATGTGTGCTACACACACACACACACACACACACACACATCAGCCAGGAGTTCATACATATGATGATGTGAGCAACAGATCCTAGAGAAATTGACAAAACAAAAGCTCTATGTGCAACCACCCCAGGGAGCTATCAGAATGGTTCTACTAAAACTCATTTACTTAAAAAATAGATGGTGGTGCGTAGGGAGCTCCAGTACTCCATTGAGGGACAGTTTATTATTTAATATATTGGTGTTTTGCTTTTCAAGACACATAGGAGAAGAAGCAGTCTGCAAAAGGGAGTCAGGTGTGTTCAGCAGTTGGCAAAATGAGAGCAGCAGAAACAGCAGTTGCCTTGCCAAAAAGATGGTGGTGCCGGTGGGAGACCCAGACACAACGAGCATATGCAACAATTTTAAAAGGCAAAGCCGAGAGAAGGCATTTGGCATATCAACAGGCACTCTTATTAAAAAAAAAAAGGGGGGGGGGATTCATCTTATTTCAACAACTGAATAGTTACCACGAGGACAATTTAAAAGTATGATCCGCTCTATAAAAAGTCAGGCAAGTGGTTAAAGATGTTTCAAGATTTGCAAATAAAATATTTATTTTTATTTATTTTATTTTATTTTTTCAGTTTTGAGATCTTTAAAAGAGATACATTGCTGGGAACACATCCTGAAGGAATGTCTGCCTCTAGCTTAGGAACATTCAGAACACAAAGCACTGAGAATAAATTTTGTGTGAACTGGCTGCCAAGGACTTAGGCAGACAGACACAGTAGCGCAGCTAGGCTGACTTGTGGCTATCTTATCAGCCGGACTGAGAATCAAGGTCGGGGGCTCTGGAATACTTTGCATATCGCTCCTGTAAACAAAGCTTCTGTCAGACACACGGGTTCACTCTCTCTCCTCTGGACCCGTCTGGGACTCCTCTTGGCAGCCTGCTGCCTGCAGTCCGGGACCAGTTAGTCAGCAAGGAAAATTAAGCGCAGATAATCCACAGAACAGATTATTCACTCATGAGTAGCAGGGAGATGAACGAATTTATAAAATATCTCTGACAATGGTATTGGTTTGCAGAACGTCAATGTTCAACTCTGTAAATTTGAACTCAAGTATTTATTCTATCATTGGCAGATTGAATAATCCTTGGCATTTCAGGGGATCGAAAACAAGGCCAAGTCAAATTATCCACCAGCAGTGACTGCGCCAAGATATAGTTGAAAAATGAACTATATAAATCAGATTATTTTTTTAAATCACCTTATCTATTAAGCCTCTACAGATAGCTAGCTTATTATAGATTAAGCCTCTACAGAAAGCTAGCTTAAATAAAATTTCAAAGACACAGTACAAGAAAAAGAAAGTATAAACAGAACTGATATTTAGCCAGTGCACACCAGAATAACCATACCGGTTATAAAAAATACTGAAAATTGCCCTAAGGATTAATAGCTGCTTCCCCAAGGCTCCCGAATTCCCCACCCCCATCTTTCTTCCATTTCATTTCCTCCTGATGCAGCACCTAAAGTCTAATTTGGGGGGAGGGAGAAGTGGGGAAGAGCGGGCATAGGAACCCTGCTTCAACCTTTTAGCAGTATTCATCAGCCAAGGAGTGTGCACTGAGTGTCTGGCATCCATGCCTGACCTGTTAAGTATTTTAGAAATCACCCTTAGTATGAGAGAAGAGGCCTATGGGAGCTTGTTCAAAGCAGCAGTATATGGCAACAATGTTGAAATCATGGGCTCTGAAAAACCCAGCTTGGAAACTCAGTTCTGCCTTTTCCTAAACCCCTAGAAAATCCTAAACATTTTACATAAACTTGGAGCTTAGGGATGCATAACATGCGAAAATGCACTTATTTTTGGATTAGTAGCAGCTAAAACAGTCCAGTTTTTGGCATAGCATAGTGATTCAAAATATGTGGATACTTTCAGCACGCGTTGGCTATTAGTAGTGGCCTCAGAGATGGTAATAAGAAGTTCACACAAATAAAACAGCTCAATTTACCTGCTTTCTTTGATTTTGTGTTTTGCCAGTGTCCGCTGAAGTGCAAAGTTCAGCCGCTCAAACTGAAAATCGAAAAGAAAAGTTGTAAACATTCCCTTAAATAATTGACTCGACGATACATTTTAATCCTTCTCCCTGAAAGTTTCTTGTGAAGAAGCGGCTATGTTATCACTGTAATGGTAAGTGTCATGAATTTACACTTTGGAAAGTGGGACTGGTTTTCCATGGGTTTTTCAAACTTGGGAAGAAACCATGAGCTCACACTAATTTGAGTTTGGATGTGGGTTTGTGGGCCTCAGGCTTTACCAGTGGCAGGTGGTCTTCCTGACAGCCACGGACCAAGGTCAAGGTGTGTGGGAATACAAATAGAAGACTCCAGTTTGGCAAAGTCCGGTCTCCCATGAAGGAATTCTGGGCATCACTCCCTCTGGGTCAGGAAACCCCTTTGGATGTGCTACCAATACGTCAATGTCCGTGTGGCTCAAGCCAAGCCCACCCCTGCTCCTGTCACCAATTCCACACCCAGCCAAGCCAGTGACTCCCTGCCCTTAACTCCACATGCATATTTATGTTTCATGTATCATTTACACTCCCAGGTCTAGAAAACTCTGGCATTATCTGTCTCTCCCTTTCTTTTATCCCTTAAATCCAATCTGTTGCCAAAATCAGTTGATCACTGATTTGAAACAAATCTTGGATTTGCCCTAATTTGCACCGATTTCCTTTCTTTGAACTAATTATCTTCACCAAACACATGTAATTTTACTCTCTTTTATTGATTTCGTGAATTTTCCTATACTTCAAGATATTGCAGATAAGCCTCCATACTTTTTAAATACTTGACTCTCAATCTTTCTTAACAGCTTGTTGTCTCTGGTTAATAAGGGGAAGGAGAGCATTGGTAAACAGAGCTGCCAATTTTTTTTTTTATTTTTTTTTTGCAGAGCATGTAAAAATCATATGTATCCACATGGGTATACATAACCGCTGGTTCTTTCTGTAGTTTAATGAGAGAAAAGTGAAGAATTTTCTGGCTCTATTCCAAGTTGGGAAATTCCTTTCTCCTAAGCACTATTTATATCTCACTTAGAGTTTCCACTGGTTAAGGGAGGCAGTGGAGTTCAGCAAAATAGACCAAGCTGCTGTTTTAATAAAATAAATCATGAAAGGGACTTTCATTATAGAGCTTCAGAAAGATTTGAAATTTATTAGGAAAAAATGCAAGTGCCGAAAAGAAATAAAAGAAAACTTAAATGTAGAACAGCTTTTCTGACTGGTCCGATAAAGAGAGGGAGGACATGTCTGCCTCAGGATGAAGGAAAGGCTGGAAGGTTCATGAATTTTAATACTTACTCCAGCCATAAAAACAAATTGGAGAGTAAAGTCTGATTATCTAAAATGAGAACTATAGTCTGTCCAATGGTATTTTGAGTCTCTTCCTTTGGATAACAGATAGAATTGTTATCCAAACAGTAAAAGAATTAAATGTCTACATTAAAAAATTTTTAAATGCTATTTAATTAAAGACATGCAGATGTTTGGGCAGTTGATGGAATAATCTAGATTAGTATTACTCAGTCCAAATGTATGCAACATTAGACCATTTACTGTTATAAGGCAAATGACCTCAGTTGTCAGAGAGGAGTTCTAGTGAATAATACCTACTGTACCTCTTCTGCCGCTTAGAATTCTTATAGTCTTGCCTTTCCATCTACTACCAAGCAGTATTGTCAAATTTTAATAAATACTTCTATGAGTTCACAAACAACAGAGATTATTCTAAACAAAGACAAAGAATCCAGTACAATATCATTTATATTGATATTTGGAATGTTTTAGCATGTGGGTGACTTCTACTTTAGGAATTCAAAACCTATCAGACAAAATAATGAAGCCAACATGGCAATGACAAGACTCAGGAGAAGCATGGAGGCTCTCCGGCTTCCCCATCATTCCCATCATCCCCACCTGTTCCCCTCTGGGCACCTCACTCTGTCCTTGGAAATGAGACTACCAACCACTCCCCAGACTGGGATGCCAACCAACCAACTCCCTGACAAGGGCTATGTCCCTCATCCCAGCCAAAGCTGGCTGTCTAGTGACTAGAGTAGGATAAGAATATTAAATATTTCTATTTCAAAGGCGATTAACCAAAGTATTTTTGTGATGATACTATATTCAAAATTAGTCCCTTCAACTTTCAGCTAATTCTAATTCAAGCTTCAATTTAAGTATCTTCTTTCTCACTCACTGGAGCCCATATTGTTTGACAGCAGAAATTGCCTTCGAAAGCTGTGTGACTTTGGTCAAGTTACTTAGCTCTCCTAGTCCTTAGGGATGTGCTTCAATGCTTTGGTGTTGAGTCAATTAAAAATTACCAGTGGATTATGATAGCTGGAGTCTAATTCTGATCTCATAGGTTATGTGAGTGTCTATAAAACTGAACACAGATGGAGGGAAGAAGAAATCATGGAGACTTTCAGCTGCTCTTCTCTTTAGCCCTGCAGGGGGAGAGGAGCTCTCGACATGCCTCTTCTATTCCTAAAATATTTGACCTAATGAAGTATATGCTCTATTCCCAGTGTTCTGTCACAGGTAGATTAACAGAAGATGCTCCATATCTCAAAATGATATTAGGCTAGGCAGCTCACAGAGCTATTTCAAGAAGTGTCTGAATTAACAACTCTGACACAAAGGACCAGGTCAAGCCTGGCCTGAGCAGAGATTTCAGACTCAGACACAGCAGGAAAAGGGAGATTTCCCCACCTCAACAAATTATCAGGGGATACATCTTACTCTTTGGATTTAGAAGAAGAAAACATGGCAGAAAAGAAGTTATTATTCAAGGAACTTGATTTTAAAATAACAGTTGACAACTACTGGTCATTTATGGTATGGGAAGAGGTATGGATCACTTCACTTCATGTTCATTAAAACTCTCAAACATAGAGACTGTCATTGTTTCCATTTTACAGATAAGGAAGCTGATGCTAAGGGGCTAAGCAGTTGCTCAAAAGGATCCTTTTGAAAACAATTCAAGATGTTAAACATTTTAAGAGAAACACAATTTAAGACGATGATTGCTTTAAAGGAATGCTTTTCTGTGTTTCCAGGAAACATCTATCAGAGACTTGAGAGTGAGAAAGCAAGTGTTTACGTTTTCCTTAGAAAACCATTATTTTACAATTTTCAAAATATCAGTAACATCCTGAACAGGGCAAGCACTCACCTCGGGGAAAATCAGTTTGCAAATGCTCTCTGCCAAAGTGTGAAGGTAGACGCGGCTCCGACTGGTCTTCCTTTGAGGGAGACTTCCTTGCACATTCTTCTCAGGGGCGTCCTGACAGATGGGCAGGGTGGCTGAGCAGCTCTCTGCGTTTCCTGCCACCTCCTCTGCTGGCTCTTTTGGAGCCTCCCCTGGTGCCAGTAAGGAGAAAGGACACTCCCCTGTGATCTTGAGATCCTTCAGCTTCGTACAGAACATGGTGTCAGTGGCCTCAGCCTGCTGTGGATCTCGCCCTGGTGAGCTGCTCTTCTTATGTGGGACTGACAAATGGAAGCCACGATCAGCTCAAGGACACTGGTGATGGGAATGTCTACGGGCAGTAGAAAGTTGGAACAGAGAGCGAGTGACTTAGTGCACTTACGAAAACAGAAAAAGACAGGTGTGAATAAGCAAAGACCACACAGTCATATTGCATTTTTCAAGTAAAAAAAAAAAAATCTGGTGGGAATCTAATCTAATAACAGACAAACAGGTAATTGACCATACCTTCGCTACACCTCCCATTGGCTAATCAGTGGTGTATGCAAATTAACCGCCAACAAAGATGGCGGCTAATTTGCATACTGCAGCCAGCTCAAGCTGCCATCCGGCCCCCGTGTGCCGCCTAAGCCCCACCCCCAGCTGGGACCCCCATCTGTGGCCCTGGGCGGAGGGCAAAAATAAACTCAAAATGGATAAAGGACTTAAATATACGACCGGAAACCATAAAAATACTAGAAGAATCCAAAGGCAACAAAATCTCAGACCTATGCCGAAGCAATTTCTTCACCGATACAGATCCTAGGGCATTGGAAACTAAAGAGAAAATAAACAAATGGGACTACATCAAAATAAAAAGTTTCTGCACAGCAAAAGAAACCATCAACAAAACAACAAGAAAGCCCACTACATGGGAGAACATATTTGCCAACATTATATCTGATAAGGGCCTAATCTCCAAAATTTATAGGGAACTCATACAACTTAACAAAAGGAAGATAAACAATCCAATCAAAAAATGGGCAAAGGATCTAAATAGACACCTTTCAAAAGAGGACATTCAGAAAGCCAAGAGACATATGAAAACATGCTCAAAGTCACTAATCATCCGAGAGATGCAAATCAAAACAACAATGAGGTACCATCTCACACCTGTCAGACTGGCTATCATCAACAAATCAACAAACGACAAGTGCTGGAGAGGATGTGGAGAAAAAGGAACACTTGTGCACTGCTGGTGGGAATGCAGACTGGTGCAGCCACTATGGAAGACAGTATGGAGTTTCCTCAAAAAACAAAACATGGAACTCCCATTTGACCCTGTGATCCCACTTCTAGGAATATATCCCAAGAAACCAGAAACACCAATCAGAAAGGATCTATGCACCCCTATGTTCATAGCAGCACAATTCACCATAGCTAAGATTTGGAAACAGCCTAAGTGCCCATCAGTAGATGAATGGATTAGAAAACTGTGGTACATCTACACGATGGAATACTATGCTGCTGTAAAAAAGAAGGAACTCTTACCATTTGCAACAGCATGGATGGAACTGGAGAGCATTATGCTAAGTGAAATAAGCCAGTCAATGAAGGAAAAATACCACATGATCTCACTCATTTATGGATAATAAAGACCATTATAAACTTATGAACAAAAATAGATACAGAGGCAGAGCAACCTCGAACAGACTGTCAAACTACAGCAGGAAGGCCGGGGAGGGTTGGGGGGCAGGATGGGAGGGTAAGAGATCAACTGAAGGACTTGTATGCATGCATATAAGCATAACCAATGGACATAAGACACTGGGGGGTAGGGGAGACCAGGGGATTGTCAAGGGCAGGAAAAAAAGGAGACATATGTAATACTTTTTGTTAATACTTTAGCAATAAAACAATTAAAAAAAAGATCTATAATATGTGTGCATTTTGGTATACTAGTAAAATACTTGCTTTTAATATTTTAATATTTTTCAAATGGAACATAATTTTCTCCAAAGTGTCCTCATTAACACAAACTACTGGTGTCCATTTTTATAACCCTTTTAGGCTAGTTTGATTCCACATTGGTGAAACAATATGGTTTTAAGACAGAAGCCAAATCTAAATGTAGTTTTATTAGTGCTCATACTACTACATTCTCACTATGCTATCACTTCTGATAAATCAGAATAGCATAAACTAATGTCTCCCAAACATACCCAAATATATATACTTGATGCCTAAATACATTTTTTTTCAGATCTAAAACATTGAATATATATTTTCAGAACTGAAACACTGTCTGGTTATAAGTTCAGCTTATAAACAGTTCTAATGATCGTGATTAACTGGGTTCATCATTCTTGGAAAATAAAAAACACACAAAAAAGAGTGGAAAAGAACCTACGTTTATTCACCCCGTTCTATATGCCTGGGAACTCTGTACTTACATTTAAGCCTCACGGGAGTCATTTGATTCTCATAGCAACCATATGGCACAAACATTCTTATTCCCAACGAGCCAGATGCTTGAAAGTTTAGGTCATTTACTTTAGTTTGAAATGCTAGAAAGTGATGGAGCTTGAGTTCAAAGGTAGGTCCATCTCACACCAGAGCCAATGCATTTTCTACTAACTCAAGCACAAATGATACTGGTTTCTAAATAATAAGGCTTAATTTAGAAACTAGGATTAGTTTATCTTAAAAGTGGCTTAGAAGTTTATATTAAAGAGCCAACAAGAACATAATTCTCCTGTTCATTGGCTGGTGGTATTTGAATTATCCAGGATAGAGCCTTATACTTCCGTCTTTAGAACTAGAGTTCAGTTCTTTTCTTTTCTTTACTATGCGCCTAAATGCTCTTAATATATTCTTAATATGCATAAACAATAGCTTTTAATTTGTCACAGGTAAGTTATCTAATAAGTTTAGAGCAATGGACAATTCCTTTTCTGAACTGAAACAAATAGGAAACCTAAATTACCATCTGACAACCTTTGGGGTCTCATGGATATTGAGTAGGTGAAGATTATGGATGCTGACAGGCCAGAAGAAGCTGCCAGTATTCTCTATTATTTAAAGTCATGCCCCAAATCTGTGTTCACATGTAATTTATGAATCTTTAAGAAGGTACAAAGAAGACCCTATATATTCAGGAGCAGAAAACATATTCTGCCAGAATAGAATAGGTAGCTATCTCAGCAGGCTACTGAGTGTCTCAAAGGCAATTTGGCAGTAGGTGCAATGGTTACTTGGATTCCGAAAGACCTAAAAACTTAAAGCTCTCAATTGTATTCCTTGGAAGACTCAGTTCCACAAATATTTGTTTCTCGGGCTTTAATGCATATCAGCATAACTATACTACTATTTACCAATTCCTGACCTCATGTAGGGTTTAGATCTGTGGTCAGCAGGCCTTTCTGTAAAGAGCCAGAAAGTAGGTCTCTATCACTGACCCAGTTCTGTCATTTTTGTATGAAGGCCATAGCTGCTATACAAAGGAATCAATATTGATGTCCTTCAATAAAACTTTATTTGCAAAAACAGGCTGTAGATTTGCTATACAGGCTGTAGTTTTCTGACCCCTGGTTGTGAAAAGCTGAGCAAGTTAACTGAAACATTTTAATCCAAATATAATTTTGACTATAGGACAAGTTACTTCCTCATCTCCCAAAATATAACAGCCTCTGCAGATCCAGTTTTGCACAAGGTGAAAGTAACAAAGGACATTATAGTAGATGGTATTAAATAATTATTGATTTATAATAAGCATAACACCATTATTTTGTATTAGTTTTCAGGAAGAAGAGCTATAGTAACTGAATGCCATGATTTCAGTTATATTTTAATGTAACTACAACAATTACAAGAAGAAAATATTAGAGGAAGAATCATTAGAATTTTTTGAGGGTATTCAAATAAAAGCAAAAGTGATAAAAAATAGAATTCTGATTATAGGTTGAATGTAATGAAGGTATAGAGCTACTTCCTAAAATAAGTTATTCTGGGGCACATTAGAACTTAAATATTGGATCTAGGAGTTTGCTATAATTTCATTTATGATAACGTTTTTCATCAGCTTAATCTTCTCATTAACAATGGATTTCAACTCTTGCCCTGAAACTCAATGTTTTAATTCTCATCTTCCTATTCAATCTCACTGTGGCAGGATACAACTGACTACCCTTCCTTCCTTGAGATTCTCCCCTATTACACAGTTCTATAACTTCCAGAAAACTGTGCCTAACACTGTTTTTAATTAAACTAAAAACAGCAACAGGAAACAAGTTGTACCTATTTCAAGATCAGTTAAGTGTTTAGTCTCATTAAATCACAAATGTATAAACAAACTAATTAGCATTCTTCATCTGTTCAACTGATGAAATTACACTATGAAACAGATGCACGCAGTGCTGATACCTTGGAAACCTATATTTGTCTTATGTTTGCCTGCCAGGAAGACAGAACAGGTTCCTCAACCCAACCAGTGATGTTTTTTACATGTAACACTAGTGGTAACTTCACAAATGACGTGGTCACTTGCAACTTAACACATAGCTTATGATAAAAATGAGAACAACCTGTTAAGGAGAAAACACATTAATTATAGTAATAAATTTGGTGGCAAAGGCTTGGCAAACAGTGGCCCTGTATGTTCTCAGAAATTCAGAGAAATATTTGCCATTCCCAAAGTTGATGATTAAACAGCCTCCAAATATACTGAATGCTCTCTCCTTCTTACTAGTAAGTGATTAACTACTGTGGTGAGAATAATGGTCCAGCTCTTGGCCTCATATTAATAATCAAGATGCCTTACTGTTCAGGTAAGGGGGCTCTTCATCATTTCAACTCTCAGAGCTAATTAAGCACAAAAGTCTTTTTTTTTCTACAAGTAAAATGACCTGAAGAAAACACCCCACAGGTACTCTCTGACACACAAAGCCTTTTTTATAAGAGCAGATCTTAAATTAGAAATGGTGTGTGTGTGTGTGTGTGTGTGTGTGTGTGTGTGTGTGTAACCTAAGAACTAAATCTCCATATATCCAATGATCAATGTCAGAACTAGCACCTAGTCATGCAAAAATCTGTGGTTAAAGATATATACTAGTAAGAGGACCTGGCTGGGTAGTTAAGTTGGTTAGTGGACAGGGCACATACAAGAATCAACCCATTAATGCATAAGTAAATGTAACAACAAATCAATGTTTCTCTCACTCTCTTCCTTTCTTTCTCTCTCTAAAATCAATTAAAAAAAGAGATATAAGTGTTTTAAGATGAAATTCCAAAGTCCAGATTTTTAAGAGTAGCTGAAAGGAACTGAAAACGTGCTGAAAGGAACTGAAAACTAAAACAAACGGCCTTAGTAAGGATAAAGTTCGCATACTCCAGTACAAACTATAGCAACCATGTTCATAAACAGATGTCAAGAACACAGCTTACTTTTCAGGCAGACTGAAAATCTAAAAAATTTTAATTCTTCCAAAATTGAAAAAATATTAAATAAATCAGGCTTTTAAAATGTGTTTCATTTCACTTTGCAGTAGGAAATATTTATAGAACTTTCCCCTGTGATATATAAGGAAAGCAGGACAAAGCAGTAGATAAACTGGTGAGAATGCCCAAGTCTTTCCAGTACTAAATTAAGAAAAAAGACAAGCAAATGACAGACTCCTTTAGGCCATCACTCCTTCCTAGTGTTACCATTATCTTGGCTCCCCTTATAGTGACACTTCTGTTACGTGCTGTGTTCACTTCCTTAAATAACATTTATTCCTAAGTCTCCAACTCTCCTCTGGCTTTTGTGTCCACTATGTTACCGAATTCAACAATAAGCTGCTGAGAGTTAAACTTCAAGGATCTATGAGCTCTTAATAGTTGAATTCTTCGTGCCATTTGCATCTTCCTTTTCATAATCTCCACTCCCATAGAGTCTTTGATACACTGGATTGCCTCCTACTTCGTTCGTTCACTTTTCATTCTATTCAACAAATATTTATGGGTGGCTACTATATGTCAGGCATTCTTCTTCAGCGGTTCTCAACCTGTGGGTCGCGACCCCTTTGGCGGTCGAACGACCCTTTCACAGGGGTCGCCTAAGACCATCCTGCATATCAGATATTTACATTACGATTCATAACAGTAGCAACATTACAGTTATGAAGTAGCAACGAAAATAATTTTATGGTTGGGTCGCAACATGAGGAACTGTATTTAAAGGGCCAGAAAGTTGAGAACCATTGTTAAATGCAGGGACAGAGCAATGAGTAAAGCATATCACCTGCCCTCATGGAGTGTCCAGTGCAGCAGGGAAACTATTTCAGACACATCAGTCCCAAGGTGTGACAAGTGCTATGAAAAAGGCAAGCACATAAGCGCTTTACGAGTGCAAATCAAGGCTCCAAACCCAGAACCAGGAGAAAGAGAACTCTGAGCTGAACTGTAACTCTGAGCCAGGTAATGAGAGTTGCAGAGAAAACAGCAGGCTTGGAGGCCAAGACAGCCCTAGTCATGTTCTAGGAACTGAAATAATTCTAGCCTGGCTAAAGCACGGGGTCAGGGAGAACAAGGTGGTGGTGGTGAGAGATGAGACAGGCAGAGGTCAGGATTTGGGGGGCTCTGTAAACCATGTTAGACAAAGTAAAACTCTATTCTAAGAGCAATTAACGAAATGACTAAAAAGTAAGAAAGTGAATAGGTTAGACTGGATTTTTAAAACGTTATTTGGGATACAAACTGAGAAATGGGCCAGAGTTGGATAGGTGGCTGATCTGGGTTGGACTAGGAGTGACCCTGAGAATGAAAAAAGGAGATCAATTCCAGAAGTATTTCAGGGAGGGACTCTACAAGACTTGGCTACTGACTAGACCTGGCTAGCTGAAGAAAAGGGAGGATACATTCTTCTGACTTTATTTCTCAATGCTACAGCCAAAGGAAGGCTCTCAGGGCGTGCAAAACAATCAAAATAGTCTGTAATGTATTTCCCATGGCTTTGGTTATTAAATTATGACTAGGATCCGATTGGGGGTTTTCAGGATTACAAAATACCTTGTAGGAGTTGGCCTGTTCCAACTCTCCTGATAAAATAGCCTTTTGGAAAGCAGTTTCTTCTCTTAAAAAGCTCAGACAAGAGAAAGCAGGCTCCAATTTACATTACAGAATAGAGCATTCACCTTCCCAAGGACTGCATACACATGCAAGTATAAGGCACTTCCATCTATCTTCAAGAAGAGTGAAGGGTGTTTATCCTAAATTTTGTAAGGATACTGGTAACCCTCCTAAAACAAAGATGTTAACTCTAAAAGTGATGGCAGCCTCACCTCCAGGGACCCAACACAGCAGGAATACCCCCTCCCCTGATGGCAACCTCCTCACTAAAGCTACAGTATGGGACACAAATTATGTGTAATAAACTGTATTAATTCTTCATTTAAAATAAGGTGGATGTGATCCACAACCTTTTTCCTTGGACTTAGGGGCGATTTCTGTGAGATCTTTGCGGTAACAACAAAGTTTAGTATACTCTATAGCAGGGAGATCTTACCTCTAAGAATTAGCATTTTGTGATTTTCAATTTTTATTTCAAAATGTTTACAGAATGTTTTATAACTTTAGTTATAAAGAGCAAGAGCAAAACCTTTAAGACTATAAATCCTAAATATCTATGTTTTTAAAGCTTGAGTGTCATACTCACTAAAATTTGAATATATGTAGTTGGCATCTCTTCACATTAAATAGCATTACCACTTATGAGAGGTCATGAGGAAATCAGATAAATGTTTCAATATTTTGTTCCTGAACTCTATAAAACTATTTCCTGCAGCTACTTTGATAATTCCCATCATAGTTATAGTGCTGTAATAGTTCCTTCCAGATACTTAGTCATTTAAAACTATATTTACTGAAAATATAATTATTACAGAAGAAGTTGTTACAGAATTTACCAGGTGACCGAAAAATGCACAGGAGTACTTGAAGACACAGGAAAAACCCATTTATTTTCAGGTGTTTCGCATGTACTAGTACAATGACTCAGGGGAGACTGTTTCTCTCCAAATCCTGAGCAAACCAATATGGAGGAAGCTTTCCCTTTATACCCTTTTGGTTTCTTTGTCCCCCAAATATGGATGGGACTTCCAGACCTTTCTCGGGCTTTGCAAAAAGCCCCGTGTGTTGGGAGGGGGGCCGTGAGACCACACCTAAAGAAAGGCCTGGCCTGGTGCCAGTGCTAATAACCCCCCTGGGGGGGGGTGTGTATTGTTCATGGTTTAGGGCCTCTGTAAAATGGGAGTACTTAGGTAAACAGGTCTTGCAAGACCAGATAATTAAGGAAGGGGCAGGGACTAGACTATAGGTTAACAAGAATGAACATTAGGCTACTGGCATAGATTCAGATTGCTAGCCCCCCCCCCCAAAAAAAATGTCTTATTTTCCCCATCAAAGTAAAGGGAGAGCTATATTGATGGTATGAAAGGAGTTAAGGGAGAAATAGAATTCCTTTTTACCCTATAAATAAGCCATTTTGTTTCAATCTATTCTCAGATAAATACTGTATATTTCTGTAATGCAGGACATAGAACCTTACCCAACCTAATCAAGAACAAATTAATCAAGAAGTGTAGGCATGGCCACACAGCAAGGAGAAAAGGAACAAATGTGTCAGGGGAGGCTCAGGCTGTGGAGGAGATGCCCGCGACCAACAGAGAGAAAAGCAAGGAGAAGAGGAACAAACGTGTCAGGGGAGGCTCAGGCTGTGGAGGAGATGCCCGCACTGGGCCAGGACTGGGAGGGTCAGACAAGGCTAAACCACCACTGAGAACACCAGACACTCCGGACCCTTGAAAGCAGAGCTTGAAAGCAATGGCTTGTGGGCCAAATCCAACCTGCTGCTGTTTTTGTCCATTCCTTGAGCTAAGAATGGCCTTTACATAATGAAATGGTTGAATAAAAATCAAAAGAAGAATATTTCAGGATACATGAATCCTAGATGAGATTCAAATTTCCATAACTAAAGTTTCATTGAAACATGCCCTCTTTCCTTGTTTCCTGCCACACAGCTCCTAAAAAACCCTGAAATCTCCAAAGTGAAAGGTGTCTTTCTGTATGCTAATGAGATAATGGGAGGCACGGGGCTCCTGGATACCTTCAGGATGGGGCCTGGTTGCCAGGGGAACCATACAGGTGATGAGAGGGTTGGAACGTTCCATCTCACCCAGATCTCTGGGGAGGAGAAAGGGGCTGGAGGTTGAACACATGGAGGTGCCGGGAGGGTAGTGTGTCCAGAGAGGACATGAATGTTCTGAGTTCTTTTCTCCATACTTTGTTTTATGCATCTTTTCCATCTGGCTGTTCCCTGGTTGTATCCTTTCATAATGAACTGGTAACCTAATAAGTAAACTGTTTTTCTGAATTCTGTGAGCCATCCTATTATGAGACCCACAGAGAAGGTCCTGGGAACCTTCAATGTATATCTTGCTGCTTAAAAGGACCAGATGCCCAGACTTGTGACTGTCAGGTGAAGTGGGAGCACTCTGGTGGGATGGAGTCCCTTCATCGGTGGGAACTGATGCTACCTCCAGGTTATAGTGTCAGAGTGAAACTAAGTTGAAGGACATGCAGCGGGTGTTGGAAATTACTTGGTGAGGACAACACACACACACATTTGGTGTCAGAGTTAAGTACTGATAGTAAAGGAAAAACAGGAGTTTTACCTTCTCAAGCTCCTTTATTTATGAATGGCCTATGGCTGCTGCTGTGGAAGTACAACAGCAGAGATGAATAATTGTGACAGAGACCACATGGCCAGCAAAGCCTAAATATTTACTCTCTTGTCCTTTATAGAATCAGCTTGCTGACCTCTGTTTTAAAGGGTTACGAAGAACATACATATGTCATTTAATCTTCTCAATAATCCTATGGGGAAAGAGGTGTGTGTGTGTGTGTGTGTGTGTGTGTGTGTGTGTGTGTTTTAAGATTTTTTAAAAAAGACATTGTTTATTGAGTTTGGAGAGAGAGAGGAAAGGATAGGGAGAGAGAAAGAGAGAAAGATCGATGTGAGAGACAGGGACCAAACCTACAACTTGGGCATGTGCCCTGACCGAGAATCAAACCAGCAACCTTTCAGTACACTGGACAATGCTCAACCAACTGAGCCACACTGGTCAGGGTTTTAACATCCTTTTATTCTAGAAGAATCTGAAACAGGAAACAAATCTGGGCCTATCTGATTACAGAGCCAATGCTCTGGGGTGGTCTTTAATACACCATAGTGTTTGTTACTTAAATTCCTCTATGAATAAATACAACCTGGGAATATAAAGATTAAATTCATCTGCTAAACTAGAAGACAGAAGAAAATGGAAGGTCAGACTGTTGGGCATGTCAACTGAGGGAATGAAGCCATGATATTCTGGCATGGTTGGCGTGAGAGACCCTTTCAGGGTCCCGGTGAATTCTAAAGAGACTCCCTTTTGCAAAATATTACTTTGAGCCTCTCTCGTTCTAGGAACTAGAGTAGATCTGGATTTTTGCATAATAATTAGAAGAAATCATTATCAGAAATGAATTTTGGCTTCAGAACCTGTGCTTTGCGCGTATATGTTTGGATACTCACAAAGTTCATGCTGTGCTGAGGTCTTTCCCATTAAACCCCAAACCACAACCGTATTCTATTAATGCCTTCTCGCCTCTCTAATTGTTTGAAAACAGGGAAAGTGAAAAGAAATATTCCTGTTCACAGTAAACCCCAACCAATTTTCTTATTCATTTCTGTATCTCTCACATAAAAGTCTACATAAAAACACAGGCATTTCAAGATTAGAAGTTTAGAACTAGAAGTTTATATAAGATTATGTATTGCAATAGTTTCCACTTGCAGATGACAGAAGTCCAGATTTTAGTGACTTGGCCCACATCCCAAAGCTCGTGAGGTATAGAGGTCAGATAAGATTTATGCAAGTTTCACCAGGAGACCAGAGTTCACCTCAGTGAAGTCTGATCACCCCCTCAACTGAAATACAGAGAAGCCCTCCTCCTTTTGTGGATCCCCAACAATTACAGCTACAGCTTTGAGAAAAAATTAACAGTACTTTTAATTCAAGTTCCACACTTAATCACTTGCGAGTTATCATAAATCATTCATCTTAGTCCCACTAAAGGCTTATGGTTCATCTACATTTCACACGAATATTAATGCACACTATAAAATTATTTGGCTGTCTACAATTTCTAAAATATTTCCCCAGGCTCTTTATTATGGTTTTCTCATCACTTTTGGTACGTTCTCAAGAAGCTATCTTTAGTCCTTTTCCAATTTTCTAAACATATTTTCTAAAGAAACTTATTCTTCTGTCTTCACTACTTAATTGAAAGTTAGGCATGTTTTCAGCCTTAATCTAACTAGCCAATACAGATGGACAATTTATCCAACTTTGGACTTCCAGTAAGTTATTTTATGCTGAAAGTGAAAGACAGAACTACTGGCTTGAAGACATCTGGTATAAACATGGAAAAGGTATAGGCAGCTTACTCTTTGTTATCAAATTTATTCAATTTCCCCCCCAACCTCCTTGTATTTTCATATGTGCAGACACAAATACATATATGTAATTGAAACAAAACTTGAAAAGAAAAATGTTTCAAAAGTTTTCCTATATATTTCCCTTTTCCATTTATTATTTTATTAGCTATTTATATATTTGTATGATTTTTACCAGTTATTTTACTATTTTATTATTTATTTATTAACTTTTTTGGAAGGGAGAAATCTCACTCCACCTAGTACATAGAAATTTATGAAGTTCACTCACATCTGCCAAAGAAACCAAAAATGCTCATGTTATGCACGATCCTCCTTTTCCATTTCACTGTGAAATTAGCTTAAATGGAAAACCACACATTCTTCCTATAGTTCTTTTCTCTATCAGAAGCACTGAGCACAGTATTACTGGACATTTAATACATATTAAGTAATATAAATAAAATATACTATTAGGCTACTAATATACATAGGACAAAACACAGGCAAAAAAACCCCACACCTGCCCTAACCGGTTTGGCTCAGTGGATAGAGCGTCTGCCTGCAGACTCAAGGGTCCCAGGTTCGATTCTGGTCAAGGGCATGTACCTTGGTTGTGGGCACATCCCCAGTGGGGGGTGTGCAGGAGGCAGCTGATCGATGTTTCTCTCTCATCGATGTTTCTAACTCTCTATCCCTCTCCCTTCTGCTCTGTAAAAAATCAATAAAATATATTTAAAAACAAACATACAAAAAAACCCCCACACCTATACAATAAAAGTAAAATGAGGCTACTTTGGAACCCATAGAATGTCTTTGCTTTCTGAAAAAAATTATGAGTCATTAATAAATTCATTTATAACTCAATCAATATTTGCTGAGCTTCTGAAGAGAATGAAGATATTCCTTTCTATTTTCTTCAAAGTCTAGTATGTATATATTTATATTAGGTATACATATATTCTTAAATGGCTATAATAAAAAGTGGAGATCGGGTAGAGACAGAGAATTAATGATGTTTATAATAAATATCATTTTTTAGGCTGGGGCAGCAAAAGGCTGATCAGGGAAACTTCCTTGTAATGTATGGAATTTGAACTTATTTTTTTAAATGTCTACAGCTTAGGCATAAAAATATTAGCAAAAGGGCATGCCATAGAGAAAGAATGGTGTAAGTGAATTCAAGGAGTGAAGGAAGTGGTGGCGAGGGGCAGGAAAGGATGGGTGCTGGAGATACTATAAAATTAACATTGTCATCATGTGGCAACAGACTAGATCTAAGGAACAAGATGACTCTGAGGTTTGTCTAGAAGGATAATGGTGCCTTTAACAGAAAGAGGCAACAGACGTAGGCTTGAGAGAAGGAATGTGGAATTTTGTTTAATATACAAGGATCTTGAACTGTTAGTGGGGCATCTAGGTAGCGATGCATTTGAAAATTGGAGTCTTTAATTAAGGAGTGTTTAACAGACTAATGATATGAATTTGTGGTCCTCCACATAGAGGAATCCATTAAAGTCTGAAGTTTATTTCAGTTTATTTCAATCTGTTCAATGTCAAGGGGCTACCTGTAGAGAGAGAAGATGGCCAAATTTAGTACTGTGGGAAAAATTCATATTTAAGGACTGGAGGAAGATGTTATGACTAACATGGAGAAGCAGCTATCAGACAAATATGATGAGAATGTAAACAGAAGAGAACACGTTCAAAAAGGAGTGTATGTCGAGAGTCTGAAGAGGGTAGGGGAGTGTATTAGTCAGCTTAGGCTGCCATAACAAAATGCCAGAGACTGGGTGACTTTAACAGCGGACATTCATTTTCCCATAGTCCTGGAGGCTGGAAGTCTAAGATCAGGGTCCAGCATGGTCCAGTTCTGGTGAGGTCCATGAGGTCTATCTTCCTGATGTGCAGATGGCCACCTCCTTGCTGTATCCTCACATGGCCAGGGAGAGAAAGAGACAAGCTCTCTGGTATATCTTCTTATAAGGGCACTAATCCCATCATAAAGGTCCCTACTAATGACCTCAACTAAACCTAATTATCTCCCGGAGACCCTGCCTCTAAATACCATCACAATGGGGATTTGGAATTCAACATATGAAATGGAGGTGAGGCACAAGTCAGTCTATAGCAAGAAGACCGAGAAAATATCATTTGACTTTTAGATGGTAAATATATGACTTTTATGAGGCAAATTTCAATAATAATAGAGTAAAAAAAGAAGAATGTAAGAAATTATGGAGGAAATATTATAGTGTAAATGAGTGAAGATTACTTTAAGGCTAATTACATTAAGAGGAATAGCAAGTTTGAAAGAAAGATTTTTCGGATTAGAAATCTTTTGATGTACGTATGTTTATTGGTAGCTTTTTCTAAATAAGAATACTTACTACACAGTTTGCAAAGTTAGCTCAAAAAAAGTGAAAGACAGAGACTTTCACTTCTGATTAAGTTGTATAAAATCATAAGAGACTCCCACTCTAACCCTAATAATGAGAACTAGCTTGATAAACTGTATGATCATAGCTATACTGGTAAAAAAAATATCTATCTGAGCACATATACTGAGAAACTACAGTTAAAGTCATACTTTATTTTTTAATATGTTTTTATTGATTTCAGAGAGAGAAAGAAACATCAATGATGTGAGAGAATCATTGATTGGCTACCTCCAGCACGTCCCACACTGGGGATGGAGACCAAAACCAGGGCACGTGCCCTAACCGGGATTCATGGGTCAACTCTCAACCACTGAGCACACCAGCCGGCTAAAGTCATACTTTGAAGTGAAAGACTGAACACTTTCTGACTATGATGAGGAACACAAGGCAAGGACTCCTTCTCTCACATCTAATCAACATCGTACTAAAATTAGCTGCTAGTCATTGAAATAAGAAGAAAAAGGCAATAGATGGCTGCCCCAGCAAGCTCCGCAGCTCAGGGGCCCTGAGCCCCCTGTCCTGGGACCTGGGGATAAGTTTGGCTGTAGACATGGGGGTGAGGGTGGGGGGAAGGCAATAAGATTAGAAAGAGATAAGTATAACTGCCATTTTATGTATATATAATTATTTATGTGAAACTTTCCAAGAGAATATACAAAATAACAACTAGAACTAAGAAGTAATTTTAGCAAGGTTGTAGGATACAAAGCTAATTTTTTAAAAGTCCATTGTAATTTCTGTACTGATAGTTAACAATTGAGAAATTATATTTTTAAAAATCCTTTTATAATAATGTCAACAAATATAAAATAATTAGAAATAAATCTAACCAAAGACTTGCAAGACTGCCAAATTACAAACATTCGTAAAATAATTTTTTTAAAAGCCAAATAGATATACCAGGCTCAATATTGTTAAGGTATCAAATTTCCCTAAATGATCTGAACATTCAATGCAATCCCAGTCAAAATCTCAGCCAGCTTCTTCGAATTTTACTATTTAGTATTCAGCTTTTTAAGATTTAATGAAAACCATAGACTAGCTAAACCAATACTAAGGAAGAAAACACTGAAAAGCACACACCTGATTTAAAACTTATAAAGTTACAGTAATCAAAAAGTTTGGTATTGGTTTGAAATGAGTAACAGAGATCAATGGAACAAAGGGTCCAAAAACATGTTGACCTGTGAACCAGGAGGTCACTGTTCAATTCCCATTTGGGGCACATGCCTGGATTGTGGGCTTGATCCCCAGTGTGGGGCATGCAGGAGGCAGCCAATCAATGATTCTCTCTCATCTTCCTCTCTCTCTTTCTC
>NW_005354999.1:606979-616850 GCF_000412655.1 Myotis brandtii
ACAATTGTTTATTCAATTATTCAACAAAAGTATCAAGGCAATTCAATGGAAAGAGAAAGCTTTTTCATTAAATAATGTTGAAAAACCTGAGTATCCATATGGGGAAAAAATGAACTTTGATCCATATTTCAGATCATACACAAAAATTAATTCCAAATGGATCACAGACCTAAATGCAGAACTTAAAATTATAAAACTTTGAGTTTTGAAAACTTTTCAAAAGATACCATTGAGTAAACAAAGAGACAAATCACACAGTAGGAGAAAACATTTGCCACACATGTATCAACAAAATAATTAAATCTAGATTATAAAAAGTTTTACAGCTAAATAAGAAAACAAGCAATTAATTAAAAATTGGGCAAAAGATTCCTCAGTCTATTCCATGCTTCCATGTCTCTGGATCTATTTTGTTTTTCAGTTTATTTTGTCCATTAGATTCCACATATAAGTGAGATCATGACTGAGGAATCTCAGAGGGAAGGGGGGAGGGGAGATAGGAAGAAATTTACCAAAGAACTTGTATGCATAAATGCATAATCCATGGACACGGACAATAGTGGGGAGGGGTGAGGCAGGAGTGGGGTGGAGGGAGTCAATGGTGGGGGGGACATCTGTAATACTTTCAACACTAAAGATACATTTTTAAAAAATGGGCAAAAGATCTGAAAAGATACTTTACTAAAGAAGATATATGAATAGCCAATAAATAACTCTTTAACTGTTCAATATTACTAGTCATGAGGCAAAAATCCACTAGAATACTTAACATTTAAAAGTTTGACAATGCCAAGAGTTAGCCATGATGTGGAATAACTGAAATTCTCAGACACTGCTGGAGGGACTGCAAAAAAATACAATCACTTTGGAAAACAGTTTGGTGGTTTCTTAAAATAATAAACATATCCTATCATATCACTTAGCTATTCCATTTCTAGGGATTTACCCAAGAGAAAGGTAAACACTATATTCCAACAAAGACTTGTATATAAATGTTCATGGCAACTTTATTTGTAATAGCTAAAAACCAGAAACTGTTGAAATGTCTTTCATCATGTAAATGAATAAACATGATGTTGTATAGCCATACATGTAAAAAACTATTACTCAGCAGATACATGCAACAGAGTAGATAATTGTGATGAGTGAGAGTTCACACAAACAAGGTTGTATATGGTAATATTACTTTTATATAAAATCTGGTTACTGCAGCCCTAACCAGTTTAGCCCAGTGGATAGAGCATTGGCCTGCGAACTGAAGGGTCCCAGGTTCGATTCAGGTCAAGGGCACAGACCTCAGTTGCAAGCTCCTGGTCCTGGTCGGGGGCATGAGGGAGGCAATACAGCGATGTGTCTCTCTCACATTGGTGTTTCTCTCTGTCTCTCCCTCTCCCTTGCACTCTCTCTAAAAACCAATGGAAAAATAACCTCGGGTGAGGATTTAAAAAATCAAAATAAAAAAATAAAATCTGTTTACTGCAAACAAATTTGTAAGTCCAGAAAGAAGACCAATGATTGTCTAGGACAGCGGTTCTCAACCTGTGGGTCGCGACCCCTTTGGGGGTCGAACGACCCTTTCACAGGGGTCGCCTAAGACCATCGGAAAACACATATATAATTACATATTGTTTTGTGATTAATCACTATGCTTTAATTATGTTCAATTTGTAACAATGAAAATACATCCTGCATATCAGATATTTACATTACGATTCATAACAGTAGCAAAATTACAGTTATGAAGTAGCAACGAAAATAATTTTATGGTTGGGGGACACCACAACATGAGGAACTGTATTAAAGGGTCGCGGCATTAGGAAGGTTGAGAACCACTTGTCTAGGGACAGAGGAGGAGGGGGAACTGATTGGAAAGAAACACAAGAAAGCTTTTAGGGGTGATGGAAATGTTATTTATCATGATTGTGGTGGTGGTTTCACAGAGATATACATCTGTCAGATCTTATTCAATTGCATATTTCACATATGCGAGGTTTATTGTACATAAGTTATACATTAGCCAAGTCATTAAAAAAAAACTCAGTCAAGGACTCAAAGAAACCTAAATGATCTAGATTCCAAAATAAATAAATAACAGGCCCTAGGAGAGCTGAGAGTCATGGTTACTTTCAGCCCAGATCAAGTGGTAGAAAGTGACAGAATCTCCCATAGACAGAGGTCAAGAGAAACTGGTTAATGTTTATCAAACTTTGAAGTGATATATGACAGATTAGAATCCCGAGGCGCTCCATAACTTAGCATGACTCATTCTTCCATACTTGCAGCCTAATATACACGTGTGATAAGACACATACACCCATGTGACACCTATATGACACATGAAGAGGGAAAAAAAAGTGACCCATGGTCAAGAGAAAACAATGAATAGAAACCAACCAAAAATGGCCCAGATGTTGTTATCAGATAGGAACTTAAAAATAACCATGATAAATATGTTCTACAACCCAGTGGCAGAGTTGGGTAGCATACACAAACAGGAAGTTTCCACTGAGAAATAGAAATAGATAAAAAGAAAGGAAACCTCGTAGACACAGACAACTGCTGGGCAATTACCAGAGGGAAAGAGGGTTGGTGGGGGAGGTAGAAGAGAGTCTAGGGGACATCAATGGTGATGGAAGGAGACCTGACTCCTGGTGGTGAACACACATATACAATACAGATGATGTACTATAGACTTGTACGCTTGAAATCTATATAAATTTATTAACCAATGTCACCCCAATAAAAAAGTAAAAAGAAAAATACTATATTAGAAAAAAGTATATAAGAAGCCTAACATCAGAAACCAAAAAAGATCAAGGTAAAAATTACAGTGGAGACAATGTGGCTATAACATTATATTCCAGTGAGAGACTGACCCAGACATTGGGTGGCAGAGCTAGGCCATCAGATTACCTGTATGAATAGTGCATGATTCCTGCACCACTTAAAATGGCCTTTAGCACATGGTACGAAGCAAAACCTCTTGATGGTTAACACTGACCAATGATTATTTGTCAAGGAAATCAGCGCCAGGCACCGTTCTACTGTGTGTAAAACGGACGGTGACAACATGCAGCTACCAGTTTCCACTAGGCATGAAAACAGACCTGATCGTAGCATAAAAATAACTAAACCGATGTTACTCTGGTTTGATTTAAATAGATAATGAAGGCCACAACATGCTGGTGAGAAAAATAGTTCTAAACACCCCCATCCCCTTGGAACATTTCTTCATTAGCCATGAAGAAAATAGGGAACAAAAGTGAGAAGAAACAGTTCTTTTTAGGACCGTCTCTGCTTTCTTTTGACCTTCCTCTTCCTGTTGAGCACCATAGAGTTGTGCAATGCCCCCAACCTGTAGCCACCTTTCTTGTCTATGCCTCACATATTGGGTCTTTTGGTTTCCTTTTTCTGTTAACTTTAAAAATCTATGTCCAAGAAACCATGCTTTTAATGGACGGCAGAAGGCAACATGATAAGTGACTTCTGCTATTGGGCAAACAAGGTTGTGGTGCTCTTCTGGGTAAAAGAGTTATCCCCTGGTCTCTAAGAGATACAATTCAAAATACTGCAGCAATCCAAAGGTAAAATGGTTGAAAATTGTGAATAATAAGCAGCTAACAATTTCAGTGCCTACATAAAAAAACAGATTAGTAAAATAACAAAGTTTCTCTAATAAAAACACGCAGTATTTAAGTTATAGGGTTTCTCAACTTCATGAATAGAAACACCTGATATAAGGTACGGAGCCAAATTTCCTCGTTAAGTCTAGAAATGCATGTCTGACTTGGATAGTTTGAAACTGATTTATGAAGATCTAATTAACAAAATGGTTCCACATGACCTAATATAGCAGAGTCGGCCTGCCATGCTGGTCTTGTTTGTAATCTAACCCCTCTTTACCTTCAATCTTTTTATAAATATTCTCCAGCATAACCTCATTGCTCCAAGCAGGCCTATATCATCTCACACATTTTTACTGAGTGCTTATGATCCATGGAGCACTTCTATTAGGTGTCTGTGAATAAAATGAGAACTGAACAGAAATAATACCTGCTCCCGCAGAGTATCAGGCTAACAAGGAAAATAGACAATTCAGCAAGCAATTGTAGTAGAGCTTAATAATGTGAAGGGGAAATACAGGGCGTTGGCGGAAAACATAGAAGGCACTCAATTCAGACCTGGAAGATCAGGAAAAGTTTCTGAGAAGTAGAGATTTAAAGGATGAGTGGGCCTCTCAAAGATCTAGCAAGGGAAAAGGAAATCTAGAAAGGGGGAAGGGAAGTAGTATTTTCCACAAAGGAATACCTCAAAGCTGTGGCTTAAAAAGATTTGGTGTTACCGCTTCCCCTTCCATGCCTTGGTCACACACACACACACACACACACACACACACGCACACCACTCACCTGCTTTCTGGGATGCTCCTTTCCTCTGTCTAGAAAACACTCTTCCACTATCCTCTGTATTTAAACCCTACAAGTCCTGAAAAGTCCAACACCTTGGTCCTGTTCTAAAATCTCAACAAGTGCTCCATTATAAGAAAGCCTTCTTCAATATCTCCATCTTGCTGAATTCTCTCCCTTCTTTTAAGTTGTTTAGCAGTTATTAAAATTGCACCACAAATATTAAGCTGGTTGTTAAGTGCTGACATGTATAATGCTGAGACTATTTGTGGGTTCTCTTATCTCCACATGCAGACTTTAAATTCCCTCAAGTCAGGGACTGTGCCATAAACTTCACTTGTATCTCTGACAGTGACAAGCATAATACATTATAAACTTCATTGTGAGAAGTACAAAAGGTGACAGACCTCTGAGAAGAGTGTCATAAAACATAAAACAAGCTAAGCTTTCAAAAATTACAAATTCAAAAGAATATTCTTTTCATTCTTGTTAATATTGCTAGATAAAGTGGTGATAATGGCATTTGTATTAGATATAGAAAGAGTTCGCTGATGGGGGATGAAGAAATTCAAATACTAATACTCTATTCTTATTCTGTTTCATCAAAAAATAATATTTATGCTGGCAAAAGTGAGACAAAAGTAAAAATTATACATTTTAAAGCCCAAGATATAGCAGGACATTTAATATTCTAAATGAGTTTGATTTCACTAATTTGGAGAAATTATACTGCAAAGTACTGAAAGCGTTTGTAGGTATGGTAAATTATCTTTATAGATACTACAGTGAATAGAATGGTTGACAGAGAACAAAGAGCCACTGTCTCAATTTTCAAAATAGAGAAGGTAGATTCCAGCAACTCCAGCCCAGAGAGCTTGACATTAATTCCAGACATGATTCCCAAGAGATTCTTAAAACTATGGATGTGAGCACTCAAAATGTGAAGTGTCGTTACCTACAAGCTCGTGTTATTTCCTCTTGGTTTTAATAAGGTTACTTGATATCTATTCTGCAGAAAGTGGAAACGCATTTCAGCAAGGAATTCGACCAAGTGTGCGAGAGTATACTCCTGGGCCACACAAAGGAATGTAAACTCTGAGGAAAGAGAGTTACTTGACTATATAACTGGTTGAACAGCCTTATAAAAGGGACTAACTCATGGACTCTTGAAAAGCAAGAGAAAGGAGGCCAGGATCATGCCAAAAGTCCTTTCACTTCAGCATTCTACACATTTACTCAGAAGAAGCTATTAATTACCTCCTGACCAAATCTGTTAAGGCCTCTACATTGTGAAGAATTGCTAATCTATATCATAGAATCAGAATCCAAAAATAGCTTGACCTTCTGAAACAATGGGCTAACTAAAGGTAAAGGTTAAATTTAATTGCAGTATTTTTAAAAGTCCTAAATCCAGTGGCCAAGTGTACAATTGTGGAGACGTATATTTACACAAGAAGAAGCAAAAAAGATGCATAATTAAATAGTGTGGTATGAATGCAAAGAAAGAATGAGACTCTCAAACCTTGCCAATTCAGGATGAGTTGAAGGAACTGAATATTACCATAGGGACTAGAAGAGGTGTCATATATAAAAGCATTTTGTATAGGTATTCTAAGAGGTAAAAATTGGGATATAAATTGATAGAAACAAATAGTATAGTTCAATATAAGAAAATAGTCCTTAGGCTACAAACAGAACAAATAGAGACATGCCTCTTAGACTGAAGATCAATCATGATAAATAGTTTGCCTAAATTAATCTTCATATTCTCTATGAATTCAGAAATAACTGCTAAGGGAGAAAAGAATAAGGATAATTTGAGTGAACTGGAAAACCTGGAAAAATCTGGAACATGTACTGTAGAGATTTTGATATGGAATTATCTAAGAAAGAAACAAATTCCTAGCACTGTTAACCATCCCTTCAACTGAATCAGGTTAGAGGGAATCAGGTTCTAGGGGCAGGAGATTTGAGGGTTGGAGCAGAGTTGACATTGCTAAGACTACTGTGATAAGTAAAATGAGAAATATGAAAAAATTAAGGGTAGCCAAAGAAAAATAATGGAAGAGGATGGTGTCAGGTAACGGGGAATGAGTGGAATTATTGGAAGGATAGGAGATTGTGGTCGGAAAGAGAATATGAGATTCTCAGCTTTTTCAGCTGGGGTAATTCTGAGTGACATGAAGGCCTAGGTGGGTGAATACCAGTGGATTCCTGAAGGGCAGGGCAGCAGGTTAAGATCCTGTGAAAGCCAAACATGTAGATGTTCAATGAAGTCTGAAAAATTCCAGCTGACTAAAGTGAAGAAAGAAAAACCTCCATTGTTTTAGATTCCTAAGGAAAGTGGAATCTCAGGTCATTAAGCATTGGTAATGGGGACAGGATAGATAACATTAATGAAGGTTGTAAACTTAGAAAGACAATGGGTAATTGGGAATGGTGAGAGAAATACCGTTTACAAGCAGTTCTGAATAGGCTGCAAGGCATCTCTGAGAGAAAACCATAATATTCCATGGAGGGTCATTGCAAAATGAATATCATTCTTTAAATTGCATTCTTAAACAGAACAACCTATAGGATCAAGGCATAAAAAACTTAACTCAATAATTACAAGGATCACACAATTTCACTTACTAGACACTTTACTCTGTGCCAGGCACTGAGTCCAATGATGAATATCCTGAGGGAGGCTGGAGTTCAGTAAGATACAGACACCTAAACAAGTATTTTTAATGCAATGTAGCATGGCGAAAGGGAATATGTAGGTTAGGTCAGATCTGGAAATAATTTCAGGATTAAGACTTTTCCTTGATCTACCCAACTTCTTTCCCCCAGGGTGTTCTAAACTTCCCAAGCCATTGTCTTCTGTTGGCCTCTCGCTAATTCCTACTATGGTGAGAAGAAAGAGGTGGTATGTGAGCTAATTAATTTGAGTTGCCTTTGATTTTCTGAAAGGGAGGGTTCATCTTAATAAAAAATTATTAATGACCAGAAAGCATTCCAGGTTGGTGAAGTTAGTAATTATGAGCAGTGAGAATCACATTTTTATGGGAAGGGCTGGGGGGGCGGGGCATGCCCTAGAGACCCTCGAGTTTTATAATGTTCTAAAGCTCTTCACTCCTTGCAAATAATGCTATCCATAAGAAGATAAAACCTATTGGCCTGAAACCAGGAGAGAGAGAGAAAAATATGGCATAGGTCAGATACTTCCAAACTATTGAGAGAAATAGAAGCAAATATGATTCAGGATAGCCAAAAAATTACTCCAAGCCAAACTAAGTCAACTACTCTATGGGCAACTAAATTTGTTCATCTAAAGACCTAAAAAATGCTAAAACCTCTTCTTCCATCAGGTCAAAATGAAGATATCCAAAACAAAACTATTGGACAGGCACCTAATCAATACTTACTGAATGAATCTAGATAGTCTAGAGCAGGGGTGGGCAAACTTTTTGACTCGAGGGCCACAATGGGTTCTTAAACTGGACCAGAGGGCCGGAACAAAAGCATGGATGGAGTGTTTGTGTGAACTAATATAAATTCAAAGTAAACATCATTACATAAAAGGGTACAGTCTTTTTTTTTTTAGTTTTATTCATTTCAAACGGGCCGGATCCGGCCCGCGGGCCGTAGTTTGCCCACGGCTGGTCTAGAGACTAATAAGTATTGACATTATTGATAATTTAGAATTAAAAATATCAGTTTCTACAACTATGCAGAAAAGTAATAAATAGTAATGTTTAAACAAGTTGCTTGGGTAAATATTTATAATTTAAGTGACAGAAAATCAGTGCTATAAAAGTTATATATCCTACCAGATAAAAGAAAAGCGTAGAAACTTTCTGGAAAATCTGACATACAGAAAATATTCTGAATAAATAATTTCCTCCAATATTTTGTCCCATCAATAACATACTTTTTGGCTTGGAATTTTCAAATATTGCTTTAAATCTCCATTTCGCTTTACCTAGAGAAATAAATTCTTAAGGCTAATTTGATTTTTATCTATTTCTGAAAAAGTTTAAATAGAAACTTGGTGGGTATAGCTGTTGTTTTAAAATAACATGTAAAAATGTCAGTATTCTCCTTCCTATACTCACATTAATTGTTGGGGAATGCAGCCTACAAATGTAAATATAGAATTTAATTTCTCTTGTATGGTTTCAGACTAAATCAAAAAAGCAATGCTAAATAAAGATTTTTTTTGCTTGAAAGTGTCTATGACAAAACTGTTGACCTTTAGTCATATAATATTTTATTGGCATAGTCATAATATAATTTTAGTTATTGCTTCTTTAGTTTTTAGTGGAAGGTAATATTAACTAAAACAGGTTTCAAAATAAGACCTTAAAGTAAGATCATTTAATAAACCATAGCTATAAGAAATATGAGTACTAAGCATTTGAAGTTTCCCGCATTTCTTTTTCCTTTGGCGTTGCCAGGTATAAGTGGAATGTCTTTACATTTCCTTCCGCATTCTGTAAATGACATTTGTTTAGACCAGTTATTTTCTCCCTGGACATCTAGACACAGGGCCTTTAAGGGCTCTTTACATTTATACACTATGAACCACCACAGCAAGCATAAGTACTTTACATTTTTGTTGGCTTTCAAAGAGAGAAATATAATTTTATTTCTTTGTCATACACCAGACTAAAAAGAGATCTTAGTCCAAGAAGAAACAGAAGATACCCATTTATTCATCATAAGTTTCTACTAAATAAATTGCACCAACCTAAGTTTCCTATCTGACATATTTAAAATCATACAAGTGGGTCTGTTTTCAATGACATGTCTCATTATTGTAACACTACTTATTCTAGGATTTTTCCTGCTCTTCTGCCAGAAGGCTTTATGTAGGAAGCTTATTGTTTTGACAAGAAAAAGTGTACTTTATATATTTAACTTTGTGGTTCTTATTTTTCTATGGAGTCACAGATCTCTTCGGCTATCTGAGGGCTCCAGACTATTTCCCTAAAAATGCAGCAATTCAGATGTGTGAGTACAATTTCAGGGACGTGCGTCAGGACTCCTTGAAGCACATCCACAGAACTAGCTGTTTGGGAACTGAACACAGACCACACAGGCAACCTCCACTGAGAAGTAGTCAAGTTTATATAGCTTTTTGACAAATAAGGTTTGCTCTGAAATTTTAGACATTCGTATTGTTTTTACGTTGTTAATGGTTTTGACCACTCTTCGTAATATATAGTACCTGCAATACCACGGCTGAAGGAAAAAATATAACCATATTAGGAAAAGCAACAGACTAATTTTATCTTATGAACGAAGATATTAAATCTATATCTATCATTAAGTGCTTCAAAATTTTATATATGCAACCAGAGGGTTAACGATTTTCCTACCAAGACTAGTCCTAATAAGTAGGTAGACATTTAATGAAATCACCATCAGAGAACTAACCCTGAAAAATCACTACAGATATGTTATAAATGAAGCTCTAA
>NW_005354999.1:617804-649309 GCF_000412655.1 Myotis brandtii
CTTTGTTCCCTCGCTCCTTCCCAGCGTGGGAACCGGCCCCGGGCCCCCGGGACGGGGCAGGTGGGAGCACCAAGTAGGCTTCCCGGGGTGGGGGTAGAGGGAGGAGATCGAACCCAGGCGGGGGACACGGGGAAAGCGACCGCCCCTCTGGGGAGCCCGACCCTCTCGGGGGTGCGGTGACCACTTACTCGGTGGCCTCCCAGAGCTCGGGGCTGCGTTTCCGGATCTCCAGCAGCTGCAGGGCGCGCCTTGCAAATCCGCACCACGAACGCAGAAGGAGAGTGGGTATCGGGGCGGGAAGCGGTGGGCGGGAGCGGGGACCCTTGGTGGCACCTGCCGGTCCGTGTGCGGGTGCCCCCACCGCACACGCGGCCGCAGCGCGCACACCCGGCTCACTCCTGTCTACCTGCTCAACAGGCGGGGCGGGACGCGTGCCTCGCCAACCCGGTTCCCATTCAAGCGTTCCGGTAGCGATCTCTCCCTGTATCTCGTGTCTCTCTCTCTGCGATGACCCCCAGAGATCCCTGGCAGTTCCTCTCCCTACCGCACTGGACTTCTTTTCAGAACCCCTCCCCTTCCCTGCCCCGGAAAACTGAAAAAGAAAGTAGCGGCCCTAACGCACCATGGTGAGGTCACTCAGGGTCCTTCGGCTGCGCTGCGGACGGGCGGCGCTCCCTCCGGGCGCAGGTGGAGGTCGCTGGGGGCGGCTCCCCAGCTGCTGTCCGCTTTTGGCCTCCGGTCTAGCTCGGGGAGCGTGTAGGAAAACGGCAGAGACATCTGCTTGTGGAAAACCAACTCTGGGCTGAGTCCCACCCACTACAACCAGACCAGGGCAGGGGAATTGACTCCTGGACCCTGCCGCTACCCAATCGCCATCTCAACAGTTGCTCTGTGGAGACAAAGACAAGGGGACGGGACAAATAGAAGAGAAAGAAAAAAGGAAGGAGGGGACTCAAGAAAAATTTGGCCTACTTAAAAAAAACACACACAAAAAAAACTTCTCCAGTACGCTCTGGTGCAGAAATACTGGAGTTCACCATAGTTAAACATTCCAACATTTCTGCAGCGAAGTTGATGTCTGTAGGGATGGTTTTCTTGTCCTGGTCTCCAGGTTTCAAGCCCATTTACTCTTGCAAGCGCAGTTCGATGGTTGCAGATATTTACATCTGTCCAGTAAGGTCCTGATTCTGCTTGGTTTCGTATATTTAGTTCTATTTGTTGTTGTTGGGGATGGGGGGCGGGAGGGGAGATTGTACGTGTGGTGTGTATCCCAGCACAGGGAAATAAGTTCTGATACTGTGTTTGAGGTCATCTTTCTGACTTAAAAAAAAAATAAATCTCGTTATGTGGTTTCATTGTGAATTCACAACTAATCATGATTATGTGATCTTTCTTCAAACTCAGGAACTCTGAATCAAATTGTTCATGGTTATCTCCAATTCTTATATTTCTCCCCAAACCTACCACAAAATCTGATCTCATTTTAGAGTCATCCCATTTTTTGCCTACTGTTATCTTCTCATGACAAGTATCAGTCAGAATAAGCAAAAGAAAAAAAAACACATTTAAATAACTTTAAAAAACACATTTCAATAAACTTTGCCACCTCTGAAACCTGCTCCTCCTCAACTCCCAACCCATCCACCTATGATAATCAGGGGTCAGTAGAGCTTTTCTCATCAGGGTGCTTACAATTTAAGATCTAAAAGGATAGAAAAAGAAATACCCACTAGTACATCATTGAAAGAGAATCTCATGCTATTTTCAAAATAAATTCAATGATATGAGAGCACAGAAGGAGAAATACTTCATAAAGGAGCAGCATTAGAGTTGAACCTGAAAAGGTTGGTCATATTTGGAAAAATATATAATAGTTTCTTTTTGTTTTGCTTTATTTTTTCAGTCTGAGCAAAGGCATGGAGGTGGGAAGGCGTGAAATGGATATTCAAGAAACAGGAAGTGGTACCAGTTGATAAAAAATACAAAGTAAATTTTACAAGTATAGGGAGACAGGGTGCAAAGATCAGTTGGGTCCAAATGGCCTCTAGTTGTCATGCACTGTAGACCTGGCTAAAACTTGTGGGGTTTTTTGTTTTTCTTTTCCTCAATGGCATTACTCTTGTCAATATTCCTTTAATCCTGGAGTGAGATTTGCTAAAGCTGTTAACTTCTGCTTTTACCATCCTCACATTCTGTGGCACACCCAATCTCTTCATAAGTACTGCATTTAACCTGAGTAATTTCTGCCAGGGGCTATTCAGTTTTACCAAGGGTTAGACTGTCAGCTGGAGACAGTTTTGTGTTCTTCTCCTGTGCTTTGTGAGTATGGGGTACGTGGGGAAAGCAACCAATCTAGGGTTAAGGGTGGGTGGAGCCACCAAAAGGTGATTGTGAAAGACATTCCCTAATCTGGATCTTTGCTATGCCCTGAAAAAGTCATGAGAGTACTTTTGCCCTAGAGAAGTAATTGTTTGCACTAAAGAAATAATCTTTTGCACCAGAAAAGTCATCTTTTGCACTAGGGAACTAATCTCTGCAGCCTAAGTGCCTACCAGTGAGCATGGTTCATAATAGGAATTGAGTAAAATGACTGTTGATTGGATAAATGCATACCTGAATATGTCATCACCCTCTGGGTCCATTCTTCTGTCTTGTCGATGATATGTAGGTTAAAACCTACTTACCTCCACTTCATTGAGAATAGGAGAGTTGTCGTACCAATTTAACAAAAATGTTAACAAGGACTTGTATTCAGTTTAAAGCCATCCTGGGACAATGTGTCAGCTCGGGCAGAAAAGATGCTTTGTATTCCTATGCTCACAATGACAGCAGTACAAATGTCACTCTTGCAAATGCCAATGCCAACCAGAGACGTGATCTAACCCTCATTACTTAGGGTGTGGTCTGGGTATCAGCAGCATCAGCCTGACCTGTGATCTGGTCAGAAATATGGAACATCAGGCTTCACCCCAAACCTACTGATTCACAAGGTCCTTCTAAAAGCAGCGTTTCTCAACCTGTGGGTCGCGACCCCTTTGGCGGTCCAACCTACAAAATCGTCCCTTGTAAAATCCTCCCTTGATCTCCAATCAACTCATTAAGTATGCTAGACCTGGGAACAGGTTGTCTGAATCTCTTTATCTTAGAGATTTTTAGAACCAGCTTCTTTTTCTCCCTCCCTCTCTCTTTTCTGGAATATTATTGCCATATCAGTTCAAATTAATTAATGGGACTAATAGATTTAGCTCCACTGGTTTCTTGATCCAGTTCATAAACCAAAACCACAAGTTCATAAACCAAAACGAATTGAGAGAAAGGGTGAGGGGGCGATGCAGCAGGAGGGAAGAAATGGGAGGACCATTGCATCCTATTGTATACATTTTTTTTATATGTCAAGGGCAAAATTTCACTTTACCACTTAACAAACCATTAATTGTACTACTTATCAAATCAGGATACCATGTCCAATACAAGAAAGAGAAGACAAACTTGATTATCTTTTTCCTCTTTGTTACTCTTTTATACTCCACTTCTTAAGATTATTTTCTTTCAATTTTGTCTTAAACACACCTAGTTAAATATATTTTACACTGTTAGCTTGTAATTATTGAGACATTTAGCACTCCAAAATGTCTCTTTTGGAATGTGAAGTTTTAATTAGAGAAAGCAGACCATGTGAGGTTGGAATCCCTAAATTTCTAGTCCTGGTAGGACATACTAGTACATGAAGAAGCATGGACTTGAAGAGATTCTAATGGTGATAGAAATGTTGTCCTATATCTTCTCAAAACAGGTGGTTTTCCTCAATAGTTAATAGAATGGTAGGCTGAAGAATGCCCCGCAACCCTTGACCCAAAGATGCCCATGTCCTTATTCCTGAAACCTGTGAATACATCATGTTCCATGGCACTTGGCAAGGGGGAATTAAAGTTGTACATAGAATTAGGATTGTTGCCCGGTCAGTGTTGCTCAGTGGTTGAGCATTGACCTGTGAACCAGGAGGTTGTATTTCAATTCCTGGTTAGGACACATGCCTGGGTTGCGGGCTTGATCCCCAGTGGGGGAAGGGGGGTGTGTACAGGAGGCAGCCGATCAATGATTCTCTCTCCTCATTGATGTTTCTCTCTCCCCCTTCCTCTCTGCAATCCATAAAAATATATTTTTAAAAAAAGAATGAGGGTTGTTAATCAGCTGACCTTGAGATGGAGAAATTATCCCAGGTTATCTATGTGGACCCATAGCAATCACGAGGTCCTTCTAAAGCAGCGGTTCTCAACCTGTGGGTCGCGATGCCTTTGGCGGTCGAACGACCCTTTCACAGGGGTCGCCTAAGACCATCCTGCATATCAGATATTTACATTATGATTCATAACAGTAGCAACATTACAGTTATGAAGTAGCAACGAAAATAATTTTATGGTTGGGTCACAACATGAGGAACTGTATTGAAAGGGCCAGAAGGTTGAGAACCATTGTTAAAGGAAAGGTGGAAGCAAGAGAGTCAGAGTCAGAGAGAGTCAGAGTGATGCGATGTGAAAACGAGTTAACTTGTCATTTCTGGCTTTGAAGATGGAAGGGAGTTATCACCAAGGGATGTGTGCACCTCGAGAAGCTGCATCAGCCTGGAAAACGGATGCTCCCTAAGAGCCTCCAGAAAGGAGCACAGCCCTGCCAACACTTTGATTTTAGTCCAGTAAGACTCGTTTCAAATGTCTGACCTCCATGTAGGATAACACATGCGTGTTGTCTTCAGTAATTAGGTTGATGGTTATTTGCTACAGCAGCAATGGGAAGCCAATACAGACTTTGGAACTGGGAAGTGGGGTGCTGGTGTAACCAATACCTAAAAATGTGAAAGTAGCTTCGGGATGGGGAAATGGCCGAGGCTGGAAGGATTTTGTGGAGCATGGTTTTTCAAAACCTTAAGTTGCTTTGAATGCACTGTTGGGAAGGACGTGGATGTTCACCCTGCGAGTGAGGACTCAGAAGCCTGGTAGAGAACCAGACGCCATGGAAAAGAACACCTGTGTCTTCTTAGAGAATACTGAATATTCCAGAAAGGGACTGCTGGCAGAAATATGATCGTTACAAGTGCTGCTGGTGAGGACACAGATGGAAATGATGACCCCGTTATTGGAAAGTGGGGGGAAAGCATATCCTTATGATACAGTGGCAGATCTTAGCTGAACTGCAGTTTGCCATATGCAGAAATGATGAATTTACATATTTAGAGGAGAAGATTCTAAGCAAAGTGTTGAAGGCATTGCCTGGCTTCCTCTTGCAGCTTATTGTAAAATGTGAGAGGAAGGAAGAACTATTAAGGAAAAAAGGAACCAGGGTTTGGTGATTTAGAAAATCCTCAGCTTATCTAAATTGAAGAAGCTACGCCATCCTTATCTGGGTAAACATAGCATCCCTGTACTGTGGCGATACTGGGAGATTTTATTGATTTTTATATTTTAAAAAAATATGGCAGATCCCCATATTTTTATTTTATGTCCTAAAGTAATAGTTGTATTGACTCCTTTGTCCCTAATATCATTACATAGCACTGGCATTCCATAAATTGTGCTTCAAAAAGAGACCAAACTGGTATCCATTTTAATGACGCTTTTAAAATGCTTCCTTATAGAAGTAACTTACAATTTCATTGACTTCCAGAAATTGAAAAGAAAGCATCCAGTGGAGACAATGACATAAAAAGTCCCTAAGAGGAATGGATTAACAGATACCACAAAACAAAAGTTTGGGAAACTTGTTCCAAGGTATTTGTTGAGGGTAACTATGTTTGCTTAATCCAGTTAAAGATATTTCACATGAATAAAAATTGACAAGTTTAAAAAGAACAGTGTAGCCATACAAAGATATGATGTGTGTAAACAAAAGAGTCCACAGCTATGGTGAAGCTCTTCTCTAACTTAGTTCAAAAACACACTTAGTTTTCAATATTGCTTTTCCTTCTCTAAATTAGTCCCTCACTCCACCCTGCTTTTACAAGATTTCTTGGCATTCCAAAATAATTGGCCATATAAAGACAGACTCTGAGTCTGTTTTGTGTGTGTGCACCATTCCCAGAGCACTGCAATACCGGGTAGATGTGCAGGATGGATGGAGCAAGCTCTGTTCCACCTCCCTGCTCCAAAATGCCATTTAATATAGTGTCCTCCGACAGACAACTTATCAGATGTTAAACTGGTAGGAACAGATAATACACTCGATCTTAACCAAAAGGCCAAGAAGCAATGTGTTGTTGGTTTTATTTTTATTTTGAGAGCATGTTTATTAAAGCTGGGGACAGTGAGCAAGGGGGGGCTTTTATGACAGAAGAAGCAACAGGAGAGCCTAGATGGAGCTGCTTTAGCTCCCTGAAAGGTCATAGAAAAAGGGGCTCTGGAGACGGATTCAGGGGGTTAGCCAGGGAGGAGTTGCCTCAGCCCATTGCTCCCCTGGTTGTAAGTCCTGTGGGGACCTAGAGTTAATGCGATGCATGCCTGAGAGGCAAGAAAGGCGTGGGAATGTTTACAGGAGCACACTCTAAGTCTTTGCCTTCATATTTTTTAAATAGAAAAACTAACACTGTCTGCCAACAAATAAGTTATTTGGACTATTCTGGACTATTTGTAACATATTCATAACAGCCCCAAATTGGAAAGAACTCAAATGTCCAGCAACAGATGAGTGGATGAACAAATTATTGTACAACCATGTAATGAAATACGACTCAGCAATTTAAAAGAAGGAACTACTAATACATACAGCAACATGGATGAATCTCAAAAATATGCTGAAGGGGGAAAACAGACAATAAAGAGTATGTACCACATGATTCTATTTATATGAAATTTTACAAAGAGAAAAACTAACAAAGGGCAGATTAGTAGTTGCCTGGAAGCCAGGGTGAAGAGTTACCAGCAAAGGGGCTCAAGGAGCTCTTTGGGTGATGAAAATGTTCTGGGGTTCTAACATTTTAATTGTTAAACATAGAATCATAATTGTTAAATTGTAGGCTGTTAATTATGTGCCAGCCGCTCTTCTCAACACAATATGTGTTATGCTCTTTGTTTCCTCCAGCAAGCACTATTATTATATCTGCTGAACATATGAGGAAATTGAGGTATAGGGAGATTAAGTAACTTTCCCAAAATCACACAGCTAGCAAGTGGCAAAAGCAGGACTCAAACTCGGGCCATCTGGCTCATCACCCTGGGGCATGAATCACTCTGGTCATCCTGCAAAGAGCTTATTAATTATGTGAAATAAAGAGTCCCAGATTATACTTCTTAAATCAGATTCTTTGGGTACTGGCAGGTCCCAGGAACTGCATTTTAACTAGCATCCCCGAATCACTCTGATGGTTGAGGATCACACTCAGAAACACTAACTATTTCAAGGTAGTAAAATTGTTTTATTGTGAACTCCTTAGCAGGTTCACATTCCCAACACCATCATGTAACAGGCTTGGGTTTTCAACACTTGCCTTCAAACTATTTATATATTCTCTTAATTTCTTTGACATTAGTTTAAGCTATCAAGTAAGTGGTGGAGAACATGAGTTTCAATAGCTTTATTTTCTAATAGAATGGTTAACTAAATAGGAATAGTATATTTTCATTTAATGAGAGAGAGAGAGAGAGAGAGAGAGAGAGAGAGAGATTGATTGAAAATAAAGGACAGAAGCAAGGGAGGGAGGAAGGAAAAGAGAGAGGTGGGGGGGAGGGAGGGAAAGAAAGAAGAAGGAAGATTACTAAGCAGGTAGGCAAAGCATCAAAAGTATCTACACTAATAAAAGAGAAACATGGTAATTGGCGTATGACCTACCCTTCCCATTGGCTAATCAGCATGTCCTTATGCAAATTAACTGTCAGCCAAGATGGCGGCTGGCAGCCAGGCAGCTGGAAACGAACATGAGGTTTGCCTGCTTCAGTGACTGCAGACTCCAAGTTGCCGGCCGCTGAGCTGGCAGTTTGAAACATTCTAACAAATACAGAAGCTAAACAAAAGGCCAGGATCTCAGAGCTGGAGTTATACATTGTTTCAATTATAGAACGCTCAGCAGCGGAAGCCTCAGAGCTAGAGCTGGCCCAGAATAAAAAAGAAAAAAAAAGAAAAAAAGGAGCGGTTGGGAGTTTCAGTCAACAACCGCCAGCCTGAAAGCAGCCCTCAGCCCCTCACCCAGACTGGCCAGGCACCCCAGTGGGGACCCCCACCCTGAAGGGTGTGTGACCAGCTGCAAACAGCCATCATCCCCTCATCCAGGCTGGCCAGGCACCCCAGTGGGGACCCCCACCCTGAAGGGTGTGTGACCAGCTGCAAACAGCCATCATCCCCTCATCCAGGCTGGCCAGGCACCCCAGTGGGGACCCCCACCCTGAAGGGGGTGTGACCAGCTGCAAACAGCCATCATCCCCTCATCCAGGCTGGCCAGGCACCCCAGTGGGGACCCCCACCCTGAAGGGGGTGTGACCAGCTGCAAACAGCCATCATCCCCTCATCCAGGCTGGCCAGGCACCCCAGTGGGGACCCCCACCCTGAAGGGGGTGTGACCAGCTGCAAACAGCCATCATCCCCTCATCCAGGCTGGCCAGGCACCCCAGTGGGGACCCCCACCCTGAAGGGGGTGTGACCAGCTGCAAACAGCCATCATCCCCTCATCCAGGCTGGCCAGGCACCCCAGTGGGGACCCCCACCCTGAAGGGGGTGTGACCAGCTGCAAACAGCCATCATCCCCTCATCCAGGCTGGCCAGGCACCCCAGTGGGGACCCCCACCCTGAAGGGGGTGTGACCAGCTGCAAACAGCCATCATCCCCTCATCCAGGCTGGCCAGGCACCCCAGTGGGGACCCCCACCCTGAAGGGGGTGTGACCAGCTGCAAACAGCCATCATCCCCTCATCCAGGCTGGCCAGGCACCCCAGTGGGGACCCCCACCCTGAAGGGGGTGTGACCAGCTGCAAACAGCCATCATCCCCTCATCCAGGCTGGCCAGGCACCCCAGTGGGGACCCCCACCCTGAAGGGGGTGTGACCAGCTGCAAACAGCCATCATCCCCTCATCCAGGCTGGCCAGGCACCCCAGTCCTCTAGTAATTAATAAAGCTACTTATAGAAGAAAATATTAAGGAAGTACACTCAGGTAACTTGCATCCAATTCCTTTAATGTCTTAAAGGTTGACTTGTCCACGCTTTCTTTCATGGTAAGAGATGTTAAATAATAATTATTGATCAAATGAATGCCTTTTATAGAGAGTTGAAAATGTTTTAACACTTTCTATTTCTAGGCACTGGACTTATAAACAACTCCAAAGCTCCTGTGGTTAAGTCCCCAAGCATCTTCCTTAATAGTATACTATTTCAGGGGTTCCCTGCAAAGCTGAGTTGAAATAAAGTTTAAAAAAATACACCCATAGCCCTGATAGAATACCACTTTTATTTTTATTTTTTTAATATATTTTTATTGATTTCAGACAGGAAGGGAGAGAGAGATAGAAACATCAATGATGAGAGAGAATCATGGATCGGCTGCCTCCTGCATGCCCCCTAGTGGGGATTGAGCCAACAACCAGAGCATGTGCCCTGCCTGGTAATTGAACCCTGACCTCCTGGTCCATAGGTCGACACTCAACCACTGAGCCAAGCCGGCAGGGCTAGAATATCACTTTTAGAGGAAATCACTTAATCAAAATGAGAAGAATTTCTATATGTGACTATAGATAAGTGAACATCTACATGTCCTTTAATTTTAAGAGAAGCTTTCCAAGGCAACATTACCTACTGACCTACAGAAAAGAGAGCTATCTGTGCAGAAAGGCATGCTTGCAACTTTTCAAGTAATGGTGAAAGAAATGAGAAGTATCCTTTAGTGACATGCCCATTCTCCTTTCAAATATTGTAACAGATAAAGCTTTTCCTGCTTGCTTTTACACTTTCCTCATTTCAAGCTGGTATGAGAAAAATATCACATGCCTCTCACTAGGCAGCTCAGTGGGAGGAAGGCCGGGTGGTTTGCATTATTCTTCACAGGACAGTGACCAACTGGTGATGTGTTGCGCTAACGAGCTAATGAGTCTGTGCCAGAATCAGCCAGTACGTGGCTATTAACTTTGCTTGTGGCTTTCACTTTAATTCCGAAGTCAAGCTGTTTTCGTTGAGCCGTGCTCGTAGAAGTGTTTCACGCATGCTTCTTCTTGGAGAAGTGAAGCACAGAGACCTCAAAGCTAAAAGGCAGCCAAGTAGAATGACATGCTCTTCAACGATGGTTGCTCCAGACGGGCTGGACCCAATATCCTGCGCCTTGGTTTGAAAAAAAAAAAAAGAAATTGATTGAAGCTTCTTCTGAGCAAAGAGAGCTCTGTTTTGACACAAAGAGAAGGCAATTTATGCAGAGACAGACTTGCTGGAAATCTCATTTTATGAAAATGACAATTATGACTGCTGCTCTTATATTTATAAGATACTCTGTTTAAACATTTGACAATATTACCTAAGGGAAATTAGTGTCTCACCAAATCTTTCTTCTTACTTTGTAGAATATTTTATTTTGGTCTGATCATAAAAGTAATGCAAGTGGCAAAAGAGCCCCTCCCTTTCCAACACCATGGCAGATGTGCCAAGAAACCCTTCCCAGTGGAGAGGACCTGTCCACATTGGGTAAAAATCAAAACACATTAAATAGCTACTTCATGCAAACAAAAACAAAAACAAACAAACAAAAACAAAAATTAAAACACGATTTTAAGGCTTCCCCAGGTTGGTGTCCATAGAGGACAAGCTGAGACTAGAGACAATGAGAAAGAAGGCTTCACCCGTAAGCAAGTCCATAGCTGGCAATTACTCTGAGGTCGCCTGCTTAAAACTAGTGGGCAGGAGCTTGGGATACTGGGCAACATGTGCCTGGGAAATAGAAAACAAAGCCAAATGCAAATAGGAATGACAAAACACTTCGGAGAAATCTTGGAGGGGTTATTTTTGCACAAGGTATTCTCTCTCTTTAGGTATTGACTCAAAATGGAGCAGCGGGAGACAGAGTGTCTCCCGAGTGTTCCTGATCTCAAGCCTGCACTTCCACCGTTTTGGATTGGAAACTCAATCAAATTCAGTGCTTGGACACCCACAGGCAGAACCTTGATTTTAAAGTGGTCAGGTGGCCCTAACCGGTTTGGCTCAGTGGATAGAGCATCAGCCTGCAGACTCAAGGGTCCCAGGCTCGATTCCGGTCAAGGGCATGTACCTTGGTTGTGGGCACATCCCTAGTAGGGAGTGTGCAGGAGGCAGCTGATTGATGTTTCTCTCTCATCGATGTTTCTAACTCTCTATCCCTCTCCTTTCCTCTCTGTAAAATATCAATAAAATATATTTAAAAATAAATAAATAAAGTGGTCAGGTGTTGGAAATGCTGTAGGAGCCTGGTGGAAACGCAAATCCTCACCAGGGAATCCACTGTACAGAAAGTCTTCAAGCAATTTCTGCAGATAATTTCTACAGAAAAAGTGAGACTGTACAAAGAACATCACCAAATACATGAGGAAAAATGCCACCATAAATGACAGAAAGAAGAAAGTTAATTAGAAGTCAGACCTGCAAGGACTACAAAAGTAAAAATTATTCATAATCCTATATAATAAAGAGCTAATATGCAAATTTTTGTCACGCCCTCATGCCCTCGCACCAGGGCTGGGGGACCTGAGGCCGAGCCCTCCAACCAGTGGGGCTTGATGGGGGACCTGAGGCTGTGCCTCCAACCCTGCGAGGCTTGACGGGGGTGGGGAAGGCCGGGTCTGGATCTCATGTGATTTCAAGGCATGCACAGGTGGGCGGGGACTTGACTCTCGGTCCCGAAGTGCACCTCAGACTCTGATAGGAGGGAGATTTTTATATACATTTTACTAATTTTCTTTCATCTCTGACACTTCTATTATAGAGAAAGGGCAAATAGCAATATTAAAATATTTCCTCTAATTAATTCCCTTTTAATGTGCATAAATTTTGTGCACTGGGCCACTAGTAGAATTTATAATAAGCGTGTTTAATACATTTTTAAAATGAAAAGTATTCGTAGTGTAAGAAAGGAAACAGAGTATAAACCCTGACCAGCTTGAAACTGGAGCCCAAGAGAAGTTCCAGAAGTGAAAAATAGAATTAAAAATAAAATCTCATGGAAGAGTTAAATAGCAGATTAGATAAAGGTGAAGAGAATATTAATAAATTGGAAAATAGGTCCAAAGAAATAGTCCAAGAGTTGGATGAAAATATGGATATGTTAAGATGTACACAGGATGCTACCGAGAGAGTAGAGGTTTAGTGGAAAGACAATATTAAAAGGGACAACACCTAGGTTTTTCAGAACTTAATTTAGTCATCATCCTCTTGTTTGCCCTACAATTTACAATAGGGATACATAAAAATGTAAAATATCCACTTATAAATTCATTTGATACAATGACAAAGCCAAAGATAAAAAGATCCTAAAAATGACCAGAAAAAACTAAAATTATCTACAATAAAATGACAACTTATAAAATAAAATATATTACATATACATTACATAATTCAATATATGTAAATACATTTAACTTTCTCAAATATATATATATATATCCATTGTATATAACATACATGTATACTTATATATGTACTAGAGGTCCAGTGCACGAAATTCGTGCACTGGGGGGTGGGGGTCCCTCAGCCCAGCCTGCCCCCTCTCACAGTCCAGGAGCCCTCATTGGATGTTCTACTGATGGCGTAAGCCTGCTCCCGCAGTCTGGCCATGGAGGCTTGGAGCAGGTGCCCATGTGTGTTTGTATGTGTCCACTGGGGGTCTGCCCCAAGCCACTGTGGAGGCTTGGAGCAGGTGCCCCGTGTGTGTGTGTGTGTGTCCACTGGGGGCCTTCCCCCAGCCATGCCACGGAGGCTCAGAGCAGGCACCCCTCTGTGTTGATCTCTCAGGCTCGGGCAGAGCCCAGCCCCTCTTCCTGAGCTGGTCGTGACCGTGACAGAGTCTCGACCTCATTTGCATATTACTTATTTTTATATATATATAAATATATATATATATATATATACATATACATATATGTGTGTGTGTGTGTGTGTGTGTGTGTGTGTGTGTGTGTGTGTATGTATCTGTTTAATTCTCACCTTCTTTCATTCAGTTTCTCTGTGTCTCCCCCTACCACACGTAGGAGGGCATTTTTCCTAGATCTCTCTACCATGAGAATCTGATGGGACTCCTGGAGGTAAAATCCACAAAAGTGTGCGGCCCCTTCTAAGACTGTGGTCTCCAGGAGTTTCTCACTCTCACCCCAGTCTATTGTCAGCATCTGGAAATTAATCTAAATCATCATTTAAATGGTCCTACCAGTGTATGTCTCCAGTGGATCCTACTGTTGGTAAGCAGACTTAGCTCTGATTCTCTGGATTCTCCCATCTGTCCAGAGTTAGGGATTGTGGTTGTCCATGCCACTCAATCCTCTGTTGGGTCTAAAACAGTAGATGAGGCCCTGGCCCGGTAGTTCAGTTGGTTAGAGCATCGTCCCAATATATCAAGATGCCAAGGTTTGGAGTTTGATCCCTGGTCAGGGTACATACAAAAAACCAATGAATGCATAACTAAGTGAAATAACAAATCTCTATCTCTTTCTCTCCCTTCCTCTCTAAAAAGCTATCAATAAAATAAATAAACAAGTAGTTAATTTTCAGGTTGTCCAGCATTTTTCTTCTTTTATAGGTGGGAGTGACAACTTCCAAGCCCTTTACATGTCAGAGTTGAAACTGAAAGTTCTACTTATGTTATATTCAAGATAGTCAATATAAAAACAATTAAAATATCTTTATGATCTAATTTTTACAGACATGTTATATTTTTAATTTAAGAAGAAAATGCTTTTAAAAACATATTTTAAAAATAAATACATATCCACTATGTACTAAAACTATCTTCTTAGAAAAAAATTAAACATTTCAAGAGTTATATAATTTCAATGACTTCTGTATCCTCTTGCACTCTCAAAAGTGTTTGGCTTGGATTATAAATTATATGGGAAGACTCAAGCACCTACAGTTATAAAGACCTGTGCCAGTGTTTGACTGTAATGCCTTCTGGTACCATTTACGCAGTTTCTGCATTAGCATCAAGAGGTATAAACTAATCAATAACTAAAGTACACGTATCTCTTATTTACCAACAGAAAATTTGATGAGAAGGTTGTTTACCATCTGTTTCTCTGGTTGGAAGAAATACATTTCTGTGATTAATTTTCTTGGATTTGTCTTAAATTACTTTATTCCTAAGTGGGATTAGCTATTAGCAATAATAATTTTCTTAGAAGTTATGGAAAAGGAAACATCTGACATCCTCTGTTTATAATAGAAATTTCCTCTGTCCCACAGTGGAAAGGCCTGTGGCCCACAGGTCTTTTCTCTCAGAATTTTTTTTTTTAATAACTGCCAAGTTAGATATATCAAAAGAACAGCAAAGTTGAAAAAGGAGACACTAAAGATTTTTCCTTTAAGTCTTACTCTTAATAGAGCAAAGATCTTTTCCCTTTGGCTATTTGAGATTATAGAATAGAGGGTACAATAAAAAAAAAAGAACTAAAAACATCCAGGAGATTAAAAAATGGAGGGTATCACTAAGGTAGGCACAATAAAGGAGGCGGTCACAGATAACTTTTTTCAAATTGATTTAACCACACACTTTATTTTTGTGTATTAAATAAAGCCTAGATTAACACATTCACAAAATATAGTGGTGAACAAAACAGTTTAATATTTTGCCCACTGTTCCATAATTAGTGAGATGGGAAACACTAACCAAATATTCAATTTAAAATAGCCTAAGTGTTACGAAAGGGACATACAGAGAAATACGAGAAATTATAAAGGGAATCTGATATTCACAGGTGGAGGTGGACATGGGGTCAGGGAACCTCCCAGAGGGAGTGAAGTTGAAGCTGAAATATGAAGTGTGCATGGGAAATAAGTGGATCATTGGGGAAGGAAGAGGATTTCAGGAACAGTATGTGTGAGAACCCTGAGGACAGGAAACATAGCATGTTGATAGAACTGAAAGGAGGTGTGTGGAGCTGGTGTAGAGATCGCAGAGAGAAAGAAACAGTGGCCTTGACAACAGGTAAGAATTATTTCCTCTGACTCTGATCTGTGTTTAAAAGCACAGTGGTCCAGGGAGGAATCAGAGATCACATTCTGTTATCTCCGCATCCACTTTGGACCCCTGTGGTACTCTACTTTCTTCCCAGAAGGCATCACCACCTCCAGGATGTTGGTAAAGTTGGCTCAGTTGTGAGGAAACCCCAGACTCAGCCCCTTGCAGACCCTTCTATGGAGATTTCTTCTTTTTGTACTCAGCGATTAGAGGCCAAGAGTGGTATTGGCATTCTTCTGGATCCCCCTCTCACTCCACTTACCTGCTCTAACTTCTCCTGTATAAGGTCTTTCCTTTCTATGCCCAAACCCTGAACAAAAGTTGAGCAAGCTTTTGTCTATTTTGCTCATATATGTATTTAGAACTTAGGATACTATATTGCAGTATGTTGTTTACATCTGTCTACACTACTTGACTATGAGCTTTTTGAGGATAAGAACAATGGAATTTATAAATTCCACTAGGAATTTATAAATATTTATTAAATGGATGATAACAATAAAGCTTATGTAGTCACTCAAGAGTTAGAACTTTGGCATTGAATTATTCATTCCCTTTAAGCTTTAACTGAGGTGAGTGGCCCAGGGAGCAGAGGGTCTCACCTTGCAGTCATCATGGAAAGGTGGACAAAGGAGGCATTGAGTCAGGCCAGAAACAGCTGTCAATGCAAATCTGCTGCCCTTGACTATGGTCTTAAGGTTTTCTTTACTTTCCCATTCTCAACAAAAGTCTGAACTTCCCCTGACTAGTCTGTATTTGAGAGTCCAGTTTACTGTTCAGAATAGAGCTGCTCTTCCTCTACCCAACAGAGAAAATGACATGCACCATGCCATGTGGGTCCACCTCTTCTAAGGACTATGGTATAGACAAGACAGGCACAGGTTTGATGGAGACTTAGGGGCGCTTCCAACGATGTCACTCCCGCTTAAGAAAACACTTTGAGATGCATGTGAGAGTGGCATTGTTGTAGGGATAAACTTGAATCTACTCTAATTTACTTTTCAAGCGAATCTTGCTCATACTTGTCTGTTGTGCTAAAATTAGTGAATTTTTGAACACACTTCACAACTGATCATGACAAACCACAATTTAGAACTTCTATCTCATTTAATACAGTCAGTTTGACTGGGACAGACATGAAACAGTAAATCGCTTAGTAAACTTAGGGCTATTTTGTTTTAGGGTTTATATTGGCATAAACTGAGAATCATATCATAGTCATACTATCCCATTTTCTATCATAAAAACTATTGGCCAAAACATTAATATCAAGATCTTTACAGGCTCATGGGACTTCTAACTATTGTGTAAGTTGCATTCTAGGGGTTCCAGTCACATGTACCATTCAACTGTGCAGTTCAACTCATAGTTTTACATAGAATCTTTGTAGCAACTTACATTCATTATTTTTTTTACATAAGATCCTTTCATAAGTAGTCATTAATATTTTTCATAGCAAGGACTTACTAAGTGGATAGAAGGTGAGTTTTAAATGTGGACTCTACATGTACACATATTGTGTCGGTACTAAACACACTTCTAAAGCTGACATTGTCAAATGTGTTTTTACAGGAGCTGCATTTTTAAGATCTCACATTATTGTGCTATAGATAAAGAGATATTATTCCATTTTCCCATAGAAATCAGAAGTCATTTTCATATTGTCAGTAAGAATGGTGTGCTTCAATAAAGATTCCAGGGGTACCCAGCCAGTGGGTGCAATATAATACTCACCAAGCAGCTTATTCCTAATATCAGAACCAAACCCTACCAGACAATTGCTATTAAGTAAATAATGACTAAAATGAATCTATTGAAGATTTGACTTGGAAGGGGGACAGATATAAAATGTGCTCCCAGTGATGGAATGTTTAAAACAGGAACAGCTGCTTACCGTCAACTCGTTTCTCTCACACATCTCCTTTCCCAGTCATGACCACACTTTTTTCAAGGCCATGTACAAGGTTCGAAATAGCTATTTTGTCCACACACATCTGCATGATTTCAAAAGCTACATGGTGTGACTTTATGATGCAATTAGTGGAGTTTCATTTGGAAGAGTCCAAAAGAATGTAAAAAGGGGGCAAATGTTATTCAATAAGAGACAAAAGGATGTATTCTAGAAGAATAATGATAACTTTCCACATTAGTGCATAATAAATGTCCATTTTGTAATGAAAAGATTAGCTGAGGTTATAAAAGAAGGCTGTAGTCATGGAAGTGATAAAACAAAGTTTGCATAAGATTTAAAATCAACATATTCCCTTCCTAAATTAACAGTTTATATGAAATGAGTGTAGTGATAATTGCTAAATAAGCATTTAGTGATTAAGAATTAGAAAACACTGTTTTTTTGGATGGTGGTGAGGGGTGACAGAGAGAGGACTGATAGGATAGTGATAATTTGTAGTGTTAATACCTGTGAAAAATAGACAGTTGTTTATAGATTTAGTGCTTATATTGTAAATTAAGTGACAGGAAAGTTTTTGTTTGTTTGTTTTTACATTTAAAGATAAAGTTTAGCCCCAGCTGGTTTTGCTCAGTGGATAGAGCATCAGCCTGAGGACTGAAAGGTCCCCAGTTCGATTCTGGTCAAGGGCACATGCCTGGGTTGCAGTCTCAATCCCCAGTGTGGGGCATGCAGGAGGCAGCCAGTCAATGATTCTCATCATTGATGTTTCTATCTCTCTCTCTCCCTCTCCCTTCCTTTCTGAAATCAATAAAAATATTTTTTTAAAAAAGATAAAGTTTATATATAAGACATATCTGCTATAGACGAAGTAGGATGAAATACATTTGATTATTAATATTTATCAGGATGGTGAATAAATTTCATCTTTTTGTCAACTCTAAATCATTGAAGATGGCCGCCTGGGGCATTGTGTTGAGAAAGAGTCTGAGGACCCATTGAAAAAGTGTATAATGATAGATTAGTGATGATTGAGTGATGGCCCATAACCTTAATATTTATTTCCCTAGAGCTAATGTAACTTAGAAATTACCTGCAAAGACAAAATAAATTTGATGATCCATATATCACTGAATACATATTTAACATTTTATTCTACAAAGCTTAAAGAAATTTAAATGTATAGTCAAAGTTTTTCCCCCCTCTAAACATAGTACTTTCTATGCCATATGGTGACTTTCATAATGTTTTCTTATTTGGAGCACATTTTTGGTTGTGAAAATAAAATGAAGAGATTATAGTGAGCATAAAGCATAAGTCCTACTCTTGACAGAGTATTTCAAATAACACTTGACATACAACCAAGAGTCCAAAATTTTTTATAAACTGCTTGGATAACAAGTTCAATCTAGAGTGTTTTTATTTATTTTTTAATTTCTTTATTGGTTAAGGTATTACAAATGTGAGTTTATAAGAACAAAGCACATAAACAATGATAATGAAGGTTGGCTCTAATATAAATAAGTAAAAACTTTTGAAAAGGAGCTCATAATTACTATTTGAAAATTTAAGTTATAGCCCAGCTGGCATGATTTAGTGGATGAATGTTGACCTATGAACCAGTAGGCTATGGTTCCATTCTTTGTCAGGGCACATGCCTGGGTGGGCTAGATCCCCAGTGTGGGGCATGCAGAAGGCAACCAATCAATGATTCTCTCTCATAATTGATGTTTCCATCTCTCTCTCCCTATCCCTTCCTCTTTGAAATAAAAATATATTTTTTAAAAAACATAAAATGTAAGTTACAGAATACACATTTGCTGGAACATTGAAAGTACAAATGCTCTAATTCCTGTTTTGTTTTTGTCTCTAGACAAGTCCTCAGGAATTAATATTTTATAAGTATAAGAACAGTAAAAACTTTTAGTTAATACTGAGAGCTCCACAAGAAAGGTTATTGAAGATTTGGTGACATAATTGAAAATGTTAACTATTTTGGCACCACTCAAATACATTTTTCTTAAAGGGAAAAATTTAAAAATTAGGGTTAGGGTTAGGGCCATGCATTAACTTGTATATAAGTAATAGACACCTTCAAAATAAGCAATGCAAAAAAGAACAGTTTCATTAAAAAAAAACTCCTTAAAAGTTTTATTTTTCTTAAGTTCTATTTAAAATGAGCTGACCCTTATCTGATAGCTGGTTTTCAAAGGAAAAATGAGTCATGTCAGAAATGTTGTCAATTTTGCTTTTATGAGCTTTGGCAAAGGACTTTCCATTTTCTTCATATTTTATGAGACCTCAAAATAGAGTTAGGAATTTCCCCTCCTAGTGTGAACATTATAATACCAACTGGTATTTAAAGGGTACTTTTGAGTTCCCAAAGGGCTTTCTCCTATGTTATGCAGCTTTGTGAGTCCTGCCAACCTTGTTCAGTATGGAGTCAAGATGTTAGTGCTCCTGTTTTACAAATGAGGAAGTTAAGACATGGCGGATTAAGGGGGTTTCCAAGGACACATGGTTGCTATGAGCAAAGCTGGGACCTTGAACCCAGTCTGACTCACACCTTAATTGTACTTCTGACCACTTTAGGTTGAGTGTTTGGAGAGATCCTGAGGAAGTAGAACCCATGACTCTTCTTCAAGAACCAATGCCCTTCCTCTATGGACAGTCGTAAATGGACAGAGTAAGCCATAGAAAATAGCATTATCATTTTATCCTTTTTACTTTTCATTCTTCATACCATCACCCTGGATGATAGCAATCACTCCTTAGCTTAGCTTACAATCTATATTCTGATGAGTCCCAGATTTATATGTCTAACTCAGATTTCCTTTCTTCTATACTTTTAAACCTAAATGTTTACCTACCTACTGGTACTTCTGCTGGAATGCCTTCTAGGAGAGCCAGACTAAAAATGTCCCAAATGTAATTTACCATCTTATTCCCAACCCTGATCCTTCTCTGTTTTCTGTATTGGAATTGATACTACTCTTTAATGAACTAATCAAAATTTAAACTGCATCCTTACTTCTTCCCTATTAATCCCTCATATCCAAGCATTTGCCAACCACTGCTGATTCAATTTTTCCAAATTGAATCAACAAAAATTTAGGAGAATTCTTTTTCTATACTTTGCACTAATTAGCTATTTATTTACTAATTAGCTTCTTTATTTACACCATCTTTCCCCTTTCTCTTCTTTTTCATTCCTTTCTTCCTCTCTTCCTTCCTTCCTTCCTTCCTTCCTTCCTTCCTTCCTTCCTTCCTTCCTTCCTTTCTTTGTTCCTCTCTACCCTTCATCCCTCTCTCTATATCCCTCCCTCCATTCCTTTCTTCTTCCCTTTCCTCTTTCTTTCTCTCACTCTCTCTCTCTATCTAACATTGCCTATTTTTCAAATAGTTTCTGAACCTCATTGGACTTACTGTTGTTGACATTTTACAGTCAGTCCATCAGTGGACCTGTTGCAGATCCCAGTCATTCTGCACATGGGGTCACTAATGGATAGTAAATTAAATAAACTGATATCTCAGATGAAGGACTTGTAAGAGAACATAGAAACTAGAGCAGTCATTTACTGAGAATTAAAAATAACTCAAGGTTTTCAGCCTAATAGAAAGCTGACAGCATGTACGTGCTTGGGTTAATGTGACATTAAGGTGTTTTAGGGGAGGAAGGATGTATAAATTTAGGTTTAAATATATTGAATATGGGATGACAGTGATCCACCCAAGTGGAAATACCCAGCAGACAGTGGAGATTAACAAAAAGAAGGAAATTCAGGGATGATGAAGGATGTGGACTTCTAGCAAAGGAGGCAGAGGAGATGTAGAGAGAGGTGTTCTCTTTCTCTGAAAAACTTTGATACAGGGTCATAGAAACCAGAGTGGACAGATTCTGTGGAAACAGTCAAGACTGCATATGGGAGGAAGCATGGAGATGTGTTTGGTTTGTCCAATCCGATGTTCTCTCTGGGACTTGGACTCAACTTGAAGAAAACTTTGACTCACACACAAAGAAGGTTGGAGGTTAAACTATACCAGGTGTTTGTAGTGTGAGAACAAGACACTGCTCTTGGCACAAGTGGATCCTGCTAAGACCCTTATGTTGTTGCTAGTTTTCTTGGCCATTTCCTCAGCTTCCCATTGATGATGAGACCCTCCCATTCTATTGAAAAGCTATAATTTAATACTATCTTAAAGAAACATAGCAACTTTCATTATTCAAAATGTGTTTGTTCCACCTGGCCGGCATGGCTTAGTGGTTGAGTGGTCACGGGAATTGAACCAGGAGGTCACAGTTCAATTCCCAGTCAGGATACGTGCCCAGGTTACAGGCTCAATCCCCAGTGTGGGGCATGAAGGAGGCAGCCAACCAATGATTCTCTCTCATCATTGATGTTTCTATTTCTCTCTCACTACCTTCTTCTCCAAAATCAATAAAAATATATATATTTTAAAAAATGTATTTGTTCCATCATGATGAAATTACCACAAAACCATCCTATCTAATAAAGAGGGAATATGCTAATTGACCCTCACGCTGTTGCAAAGATGACGGCGCCCATAGCCAATAAGGAGGGAATATGCTAATTGACTGTCACGCCCTCAAAGATGGCGGCACCCACAGCCACAAGATGGCGGCGCCCAGTCCCCTCAGCCCTGCCAGGGTGGCAGGCGTGCGGCAAGGCCGGGCCTGCCCAGATTGGCCTGGCCACTCCGTGTGCCTGCCTCCGGAGACCCCCAGTCTCGTCAGCCCCCCAGCCACCCAGGGCTGGCCTGAGGCATAGGCAAGCCTCGGATGGTGGCTGCCCAGCCGCCCAGGGCCACCCGAGGCTCAGGTAACCAGGGCCAGCCAAGGCTTGCGCTGCCAGCAGAGGGAGCAGCAGAGGAGTGATGGGGCGTCGACTTCCCCTGTTCACTGGGTCACCTCCCGCCCCTGAGGGCTCCCAGACTGTGAGAGGGGACAGACCGGGCTGAGGGACCCCCCTCAAGTGCATGGATTTTCATGTGCCGGGCCTCTAGTATACCATAAGATGGGAGATATTAATATTTCTAATCTAAAAATAGAATATCATAATGTCAGAAGGATTAATTGTCTTGATTCCACAGTCATACAGGTAATGAAGACACAAACTGGGGGCTAATCCTCAAGATTCCTGTCTACTAAATAAATTTTCATTACATGTACCATAGTTTTTTTCTTTTATACCATGAAGGCTCCTAATATCTACCAGCAATGAGAGTAAGAATGTTTCTGACTATGGTTCTCCTGACCTCCACCAATAATAATAATAAAGAGTGGATATTTTTGTAAGTAATATGAGAATTGCCCGTTACCCAGCCACATGAGATCTTCAAAGTGTAGGGATAACATAGAAAATAAAATGATCACAAACAAAGACTTACAATTATGCTATTTTAAAACTCTTTTGAAACCTATAGGATGAGAACAAAATACTTCAGTTTCAAGTCAGAGGAGTTCTTCAAAGATATCATGAGTTACACATAACATCCTCAATATTTTTCCAATTCTGCTTTTCTCAAGACATTTCTTCTTTCCTATAGTATGTAGGAAGAGGCAGTGCTTATCAACTAAATATTTCTAGGGCTTGGTTTTAATTTTTAATTACTATATTAAACAGAATTTCCTCTTACATCAATTGCATTTAAGATTGTTCTTGAATGAAATAAGTATCAGGCTTTATTCTATGATCCTCTCTAAATTGGGAAAATTAATTTTCAGTGAGAAAAAAGAACTACAGTTATAGAAAATATCTAATGGTCTAGAGGAGATTTTGAAGTCAATTAACTTGATAAAGAAATTTTTAAAAAAAAGTCTTTAAATACCAATCCCTATGACCACTCACCCTTGAGTAAGAATGTCACATACCTGCTTTGGATACTGGGAAAGATAGTAAAGACTCCATTTTTTTTCTGTCAGTCAGCGTAGAGTACTCTAAATAGTTGAGTGTTAATCTTCTAGATAATTCAGTTTTAGGTCCCTAAAAATGGGCATTAACCTTTGAGCTCTTCCTTAGCTTGCATCAAAAGTGTTAGACCAATGAAGGTATCCTGAAAGTTCAAAAATCCTTAGTATTTTTCTCCTTTTTCATCAATACACTCAATCCTTGGTTCAGACAACTGACAATGATGATCCTAATTTAGTGAAATATATTTTTCATGGCACCTATATGGGTTGTTAAAGATTTGGGGTATATGGGAGGAACAGAGAGGGAAGTTCTTTGCCGAAGTTAATTTGAAAAGCATTAGATTAAACAAAGTTAAAGCTTTGTTTTAGCACAGTAAAATTTCAAACCATGAATAAGTTAATAGCACTTCTAAATCATATGTAATCACTAACACTTACCCAGAACCACCCACTCCCACCACTGTGGAAACCATTTAAATAATTTGTGGGGCTTTAGTGTTCCATTGTGACCTAACCTAGAAAATGCTGACACAGAGACTGGCCAGCCACTTGCCCAGTGTGGTGTCTAGCCCCTCTGCAATCCCTGAATCCTCCTGCCTCATTAAGGAAGACTTTTGACATGTTTTCTGATTATTACTAATCTGTCAAATGAACTAAGCAAACCTGGAGGAAAGCTGAAATAATCCATCCCCTATCCCAATAGTGTCATGTTCAATTTCCTTATATAGGATTAGATGGTCTTGCTTCTTTAATCCCTAGCTATCCTTTAATTTCTATCAAAAGGATCACAGATAAGTTTTCACTTTGTTCTCTCCTGATTTAGGAAGTACGATAATTTCTTAAATTCTTATATTTTCTCTTCTCAGAGAAAACCAAAAAGACATTTGATGCTTTCAAATTTACCCTGCAAAAGTGATCATTTCTAGGGTTTGTCTGTGATTCATTTTCCAGCATTCTATTATTTATTGGTTACTTATGAAGGAAAGATATATTTTCCTAGATCATTTGATATTATCTCCCACATGTTATTTTGTTAAGATCTCCCCATAACTGGGAATTTTTGCTCAAGAGCAGTGGGAAAGGGAAAAAGGAACTTTACTAGTCAGAATGCAAGTCAACCTAGGGTGAAATTCCTAATTACTTTTTCACCTAAAAAGGAAATGATATCTAACGCTGGCCTTTCATCAGTTAAACAGGCAAAATGACTGAATTAACCACGGTAAGGGCATTGTTAACATTACAATTTGTTTGGAATTAGGCTGTGGGAAAGAGGAGTTTCTACAGAAAGTTAAGCCAAGTTAAACAGAGAAGGGGAAAAAAAAAGTTATTCTCTTTACTCCAAGTCTGGGTTAAAGGGTTGATTATGTGGAAAGATGCCAAAGGGTCAGATATTCAAAACCCATGGAATCTGGCTTCTTGACAAATACCTAAATATAACTTATGGTTTAAGTACTTTTTTCTAGTTTGTTCCATTAATTTGGAAATTCTGATATAGATTGTTATCAAAACCCAATAAAGTAGTTTATTCTTTATTATAAATGGTTTAGATACTTACAAAATAAATAAAAAGTCTCTAATATATTTTTGCACACATGCTTAAATGGTTTTATAGACATATTTTTCAGATGAAATATGTCCATTATACAATTAGCCCCTAACACATTTTTATATTTTTACAATATCATGATTTCATTGAATCTTTAGAGAAGATTATTAATTAAATAAACCATGATTTCACATATGACTATGTAGTACTTTCCTTAGTTTAATATAAAGTTACATTAATTTGACACTTTTATGTATTAGGAAATTGACTTAAGATGAGTCGGTTAGTCATGTAAATTACTGAAATCAAATTGTGGGAATGGTTGCTTCATATTAAATCTAGTGTAAGTTTGATGATATGTATCTATATTGTTATTAATGGAAACTTACACTGTAAAATAACTCCTCTGTGGTCTACCATGTGCTATGGTGCCTTATTTTAGCATGACTTTGGTCCAAAATATACACTGCTCTATGTTGCAACATCAATATAAATATTATAGAATTGTTGGTGCAGTATATCCCTCAGATGTACTAATTATTTTATTGGAAAAAAAAATCTTGATTCTTCTCCAAGAATCATAGTGCTGTTATTTTTGGTTAAGCTTTATGTTCTTTTGGTTGTAATTTTTAGACTTGAAAGAAATCCTCCAATCTCTCTTGAAAGACAAAACAATTTCTGCTTTTCTTTTTCTTCTTCCCAACCCAATGATTGTAACTGCCCCGATTAAAATCTGTTTTGAATTAATTGTTCCTTTGATCAAGAGCTAATTTATTTTTCCCCAAAGTCCATTCACACTACTTTAGGAAGTTCAAGATGTTTCTGGAAAGGATTGGATATGTCTTCCCTCCTCCCTAAGCAAGCATTGTTGTTATTTGTCCTCTGGAGAATAAGCAGACAGAAATGTCAGTGAATATGTAGTTAAGATCAGACACTAACTAAACAATTTAATAAAAATAAATAGGCCATACACATTTTCTTACTAAATAATCTTCCTTCAATATGTTTTTATTTGGGCTTGTCATGTAGCTGCTCTGGAAAAGGTACAAAAGAATCTGGGCTTTTATAACATGTGTTAGTCTCATTGAAGAAATGAAATTTCAGAATTGACTTTTTAAGTTGGATATAAAAATATTTTAGATAAAATTAATAACTTTAGTTAGAAGGAATGGTTTTTTCTTACTAAATAATCTTCCTTCAATATGTTTTTATTTGGGCTTGTCATGTAGCTGCTCTGGAAAAGGTACAAAAGAATCTGGGCTTTTATAACATGTGTTAGTCTCATTGAAGAAATGAAATTTCAGAATTGACTTTTTAAGTTGGATATAAAAATATTTTAGATAAAATTAATAACTTTAGTTAGAAGGAATGGAAGAAACTTAAGTTTTTGTTTAGATGGAGAGAAGAAAACTAACTGGTAAATTATATTCTTATCAAATAGAATCAATTACTCTGTTATCAAATAGAAAATTGAAGAAGTTGGAATTGTTTCCATTCTGAAAGTAGATTGCTGAAACTTCTAGTAATATGATGCTTACAAAAGAATCTGATAGGCAATTACTTTTTCAGGCTGATTTTGCGTGATTTATTTTTGGTTATATACATGTTATCCATTGGGCTTAAGAGAAAATGTTGTCAATTTTGAAGTGATAGAAAATAATAATCTTCAGTCAGTATAGGAACTTAAACCTCAAAAGACCAAATGTACTTTGAATGATAGTAAGAGAAAATAAAATTAGTTTATATGATTTGAATTTTTAATTCCTTCTGATTTGCCTTCACATACATGGCATCTTATTCTGGAACGGAATGAGCAGCAAAAGCAGCTTATTTTTACTGTGGCTTGGGGTAATATTCATAATCATCTTAAAAGGACTTAACAATAAATAAGTAAAAATACAGTTATAATACCCAGAGTGTCTATACTTCTTTGCTATAGGTATTGTAATGTCCATAAAAGGTCTTTCCAAATTTAGGAAAACTTTAGAAATAGATCCAAACTCATCATGAGCAAGTTGCCTTCATTCTTGTACGAAGAATTTGCTCTTGATTAATCTTGGCCAAACACACACACACACACACACACACACACACACACACACACACAATGCACCCAGTATATTCAAACTCTGTCATAAGAACACAACAGCCCTGACCAGTTTGGCTCAGTGGATGGAGCGTCAGCCTGTGGACTCAAGGGTCCCAGGTTCGATTTCGGTCAAGGGCATGTACCTTGGTTGCGGGCACATCCCCAGTAGGGGGTGTGCAGGAGGCAGCTGATAGATGTTTCTCTCTCATCAATGTTTCTAACTCTCTATCCCTCTCCCTTCCTCTCTGTAAAAAAATCAATAAAATATATTAAAAAAAAAAGAACACGACAGTTGTCCTGTGTCTATGATCAAGAACTTTGGCACTGGCAAAAAATATAAATGAATAAATAAAAATTACATTTTCTTTCAGTCTGATTTAATGAAAAGTATTAACAAAAGGTTCCTCCCACAAATTAAGTCTTATCAGGGCCCTAGCTGGTTTGGCTCAGTGGCTAAAGTGTCAGCCTGCAGAGTGAAGGGTCCTGGGTTCAATTCCGGTCAAGGGCACATGCCCGGTTGCAGACTCGATCTCCAGTAGGCAGTGTGAAGGAGGCAGTCAATCAATGATTCTCTCTCAGCATTAATGCATTCATGTTTCTATCTCTCTCTCTCCCTCTCCCTTTCTCTCTGAAATTATAAGTCTTATCAGGAAAGAAGAAATACTAACAATATGTCAGAATGATCCTATAGGCCTTTTTAAAGTTAATAAATTAACTTTCATTTCTAGAGCAGATATTTCAAAGAGCACGCTGATTCTGCTGTAATCAAGAAACCCTTCATAAACAATTCAAGAGCATGTCTCCATAGGCAGAGTGCTGACACTGACTTGCTTTTGCCACAAATGGAAACACTGATTGAGGAAAACAACCTGACAAGTTGTGTAGGCAAACACATTGCTTGAAAGGAAATCAGAAATGACTCTTCAGTGGGTGTCCCTTATTATCTACAAAATCCGATTCCTACCCTTGGTCCATGGGAGACCCCCATAGTGCTGAAGGTCGGGATAAGATGGAGAAATCACATCTAATTACTAGTTCCAACTCATGGCTTTCAAGGTTAGACGGTGAAGAAGGAAATGCTTGGCCAGGAGGGTGTGTCCTCCTAAGGTAGTCACTAAATCGTGAAACTCCTTTGTATAAATATATTACAGAATATGAGGCGGATTACTGTCAGGGAGTGAGCATATTAAAAACCTTCTGTTTACTTCTATCTTCCACAAGCCTTTGCCAGATTCACAATTATATAATCTATGAATGACATCAAGTAATTTGGCATATCTGTCAATGGCTCAAAACTTCAGACATGTTTAGGAAAATGTCCAGGTTTCTGTGGTTTATGTCCTAAGAATACAAAGGCTTTAAAGTCAGAGGCATGAGTGCCCAGGGCTGTGGCCAGCTTTCTTGAAGTGTCCGTGGTCATGCAGGTCTTAGTCAGAAGATGTGGAAAGCACCAAGTTTTCCAAGCCCAATGATTGGCCTTGAAAGCATGACACTTCTAAGCTTTTCCCTTTCAAAAAGGCTTCAGCGTAACCAAAGAGTACTAGATGAAAATAGAAAATGCTTTTTATAAGTATTCCAACTAATAATTGCCAAATGAGACAATTAGAAAATCACTACCTTGCATCTTCAGTGATTTAGGCAGCAACAAAATACTGCCAAGCTAAGGCTCAGATGATCTGATCGTCCTGAGAAGTAGATGTAACCTGGTGGACCCTGTGTAGCTCTGCCTCTGGTTCTGGATTGCCTAATGTTTTTTGTTTTTTTTTTGGTTTTTTTTTTTTTTTTTTTACTCTCTTCTAACTTCTCTTCACTGTATCTCCTTGTCCCTGCCTCTCTTCCCCTTCCTCCGTTCGTTCCTTCCTTCCTTCCTTCCTCCTTCTAATAACTGCTTATTAAGACCTTGCTGTAATTGCTACTGAGGATGTGAAAACCTAACACCCAGTCTTTGTTTTGTCCTTGAGGGACATCATTGAACAGGGAAAAGTGCTAGGGCCAGACCCAACTAGATTTGAATACAAGTTCTAGTACTTTCAAACTGTGGGATTGAATATATGTGGCAGGCCTTCTGAGCTTGATTTTTACACTTCTCAGATTTATTTTGATGATAAATGAGAGAAAATTTGTAAAGTACCTAACATAACCACTGGCATGTAGTAAGCACTTAAAAAAGTAAGTTTATTCCCTTACTGGGTGGCTCAGTTGGTTGGACCATTGTCCTGTATATCAAAAGGTTGTGGGTTGGATTCCCAGTCAGGGCACATACCTAGGTTTTGGGTTCAATTCCTGATCAGGGCCTGAATGGAAGCCAGCCCATTGTGTGTGTGTTTCTCTCTCTCTCTCTCTCTCTCCTCTCTCTCTCTCTCTCTCTCCAATAAGCATGTCTTCAGGTTGAGATTATAAAAAGAAGAAAAGTAAAGTCATGAAATTTTTCACATCCCTCTGCCCCACATTCTGGTGAGGGAGACTAGAGAGTGCTTTCACCCTCGTCCCCTCTCCAATCTGGGCCCTTCTGCCCTCAGAGACCCAGGGATAGTGTGAGATGAGGGTCCAAAGAGTTCAGAGTGATGGTGGGCCAGCGCAGATGGGGCTGAGGTGTCTTTACCAGCAGTTCAAGGAGTTGTCAGATGAAGCAGAGTAGAGACTGTTTCTTTAATTTTGGAGAAAAATTCACCAGCAACATCTCAAAAAAATGGTGCTTGGTATTTTAATACTGTGATACACTGCTGGGCTGGCTTTTCAAAAGACTTACATCCAAAGTTCAGCCTAGTGCCTTTTAGATAAGAAGAATTCTTTAAAGAAATAAAATAAATCAGAGTTATATTTAGTCAGCCTTTTTTTTTAACTTGGATGCTTTTTACTACATAAAGCTTCTTAATAGAAATAAATTACAAAAAAACTTCAAGATAAGTTACAGAGTTTGAAATATAATGTAATTCTACAATGCTATTGAGTATGAATATCCATTAGAGAACAATACAGTTTTTTGCACATGGAAGTGAATAAAATGATATTATTCATTTCTCTTCTATTTAAAAAATGACAGTCAATATAAACTTTTATTACTAAAGATTTCAAACCCAGCTTCCATTTGTAGTCTTATAATTGGTGATATAAAAGAATAAATCATTTTCATAACTAAGGAAATGAATGAATGTACATTATGATAATAGAATGGAAATGACAGTTTCATAATAAACTGTTGGGGTCCAGCCCCAGCAGGTCCAGGGGTTCCCAAAGGTGTGGATGGAGTTGGTGAAGAAGGAATGACACGGAGACAGTGTTCAGTTGATCAGCAGCCTACCAGGTTCTCTAGCCAGGATCTCCAGCCAGATTCTGTGTGTTATTGTCTTGTTACATCTGTATTTATACCAGTTGATTTTAATCCTATCAATTTCTATTCCAAAGGTTAGGGCGCTTCTTATCTCCATTCCAGGGAGTAAAGATTATGTAGCTTAAGCATCATTGTTCGTAGTTAAAGTGATTAACTACCCGCCTGGCACTTAGTTAAGGGGTTTTATTCCTTCCCTAACTTCAGGGAAAAATCCCCACCTGGGGAAACAACCTTTCTCAGAGAGGTGACCTTGGTAAAAACACATAGCGCCAAGAAGGGGAGCAAACATATTAAGAACAGTATGCCATATACGCCAAGTCCCTTGAAACATATGCTGTGCAGATGTTTCTTCCCTGCAGCGACTGTGTCAAGCAGCAAGGATGGACCAGCTTCCGGCAATAAACCTGCGATTTTCGACCGTGTGCTGCAAGAATTTTTAAAACATGCAATACCTGACTATTCAGTCAGGTACACTGACCTCTTTTCCCTTAGATTGTCAAAATAACAACAGCCAGCACAATAGCCCTCCAGTCTGAATGAATCAAAATCATACCTATTTGTTTGTCAGATTGGCAAAAAGAAATTTTTTCGGTGTGCTGCAGGATTTTAGTAATTAGAATTATGTGTGCCACGAGATGAAAGAAGTTGAAAATCACTGATGTAGACTAAGGGAGACAGTATTAGATATTAATAATTGTGACTTCATAAGAAACATTATTTCTTAAGTGTGATCTAATAAAATGATTGCTTGGCAGACAGATTTGTGTTACAATCCCTGCTCTCTCACATAATAGTTATCTGAACTATTATAAGTCCTTTGACATCACTTAGCCTTAGTTCCTTCATCAGTAAAATGAAAATGACAATATCTACCTCTCAGGGTTATTTTTTCTTAATAAATGAGATAGTGTTTGGCAGGCCTCTCCTAAAGGGAATTCATAATTAGTAGTCCTTCCACAATTCATCCCATATAAGCCTGTCACCATGCCCTCTCCCTGCTCACACGCCCATCCCTGTCATAAGTGACACTTAATTAAGGCATATCAGGGACTGGTAGGGCTCAATAATGTGGCTAGCTTCATTGGAGTTTGGTGAGTTACTTACTGTAGTGATTTATGATGGATATAGACATTATTGCAGAATAGTTTTGTAGAAATAATGGATCTGATGCCTGTATAATCCTTTCCTGATCATAATATATACTAAGATTTGTCTTTTTCAAGACAAAATAAGAATGCCTTGAAAACTTTAGCACAATTTAATACTAAATTTGGTTCTGCACCCAAATTCTAATGAATGTGAGTGCATGGTGTGTGTGTGGAGGGTGGAGTGGGGATGGTGCCCTAGACCTCCAACCATCTGTGCTCTGGACACCAGCTCAGTGTCTTAAAATTCAACTTAATTTTGATACTATCTACTTGGAGATAGCATCAGACTCCACAGGTTAAGGGTTTAGTCCTACAAGATTGCACCACTCCCCACTCCCACAGACACACATTCTAATCACAAGGTTATCGCCTGTGCTTCTTTTTTATCTTTT
>NW_005354999.1:649368-674876 GCF_000412655.1 Myotis brandtii
GAAAGACGAGAGAGAGAGAGAGATAGAAACATCAATGATGAGAAAGAATAGTTGATTGGCTGCCTCCTGCACACTCCACACTGGGGATCGAGCCCACAACCCAGGTATGTACCCTGACTGGAAATTGAACCGTGACCTCCAGGTTCATAGTCCAATGCTCAACCGAGCAACACCGGCCAGGCAATTATTCTTTTTTATCTTTTTAAAATGTTTTATTTATTGATTTTGAGAGAGATAGAGATCAATTTGTTTTTTTACTTATTTATGCATTCATTGGTTGCTTCTTGTATGTGACCTGACAGGATTGAACCAATAAGCTTGGCATATTGGGATGATGCTCTATCTAACTGAGCTACCCGGCCAGGACCAACACCAGCTACAGATTATAGGTTCCAAAGACCTCCTCTACCTCAGGTTGCCAACCACAAACCCTGGTTGTTACCTGTACTTCTGACCAACTGGTTAAAAATCAGAGGTTTCCACAACCTCCTCTTTGAGTTCGATTAATTTGCTAGAGCATCTCCCAGAATTTAGGGATCTCAGAGAAACATTTTACTTACTAGATGACTCCTTTCATCTAAAAGAATATGACTCAGGAACAGCCAGATGGAAGGGATGCATGGGGCAAAGGGCATAGAGCTTCCCTTTGGGTTTTCCATTACATAGGCATGATTGATCGAATCATTGTCCATTGTGGATTAAACTCTATCTCCAGGTCAGGGTGGAATTGAAAGTTCTAATCCTCTAATTACAAGGTTGTTTCTCCTGGCAACCAGCCAACACCTTTTAAATTACTTAAGGAGCTTCCAAAGTCTCCTCATTAATACAACAAAAGACATCTTGCTCTCATCACTCAAGAAATTCCCAGGGTTTGGGGAGATCTGTGCCAGAAACAGAGATGAGTATATATTTGTAAATCACAGTATCACAAATACATAGCCCCAAAGTAGTCGGAGAGAATGTACCATGTGCCAATATATACACTATGCACAAATATACCACCTACCAATGTAGGACATACAAAAAATAACTGAGGTCATTGATGCTACTGTGCTTAAAGAATTAATAAAAGAAAGAAAGAGAATGAAAATAACTATTTAAAGATAGGGATATTTAAAGTCATGGATATGAAACTTTGACTGTTTAAGGCTCTCAAAACCAAGAGCCAAAGTGATGCTTTATAATCCATGAAACTGGAATATCATGTGCATGCCAGACAAAGCAATGACATATACCAATGACATATACTGACTTTGTCTTCCTGGTTCTTTTGTAGTGTTTCAGAGCATGCATCTTATCTCAAGGAAAATGCATGCAGCTTGCTCTTAGTTCACTGCTTAAATGAAAGAAAGCCAAAGATACAGATGCTCAAAACATGTGTCCCCAAATTTAGCAACTCATTTGCATTACACAGACCTTCCTCTGCCCTGCTACCCCACCCATGCTATTATCCATGCTGCTACTTTTCTACCAGAAAGAAGATCAGCTCCACATTCTATGCCCTTCTCTTTTGGTATTACAAAATAGAATGCACATTGCAAAAGGAACAGGAGCAATTTTAAAAAGATATTTAAATTACTAATTACTTATTCACATACTAACTTATGTAAATATTAAAGGGATTGGAATGGAAAACCAATCTTATATAAGGATTAAAATGTAGAAATGAGTAAGGTTATCAAAGGGGGGAAAAGGCAACCATAAAACCCCAAACAGGAAAAGTAGTGAATTACAAACAGTAATTGCTAGACTTGCTTGAATTATTAGTAACCAAGAAAAATAGAAACAAGCTGGTCAAGATTTATAGCTGCCGGTGCAAGCTATTCCCAGGCCACCACTTAGGAACCTAGAAGAAGAGAAATTTCTCATAAGAGAGAACTTCCCCCAAGTTTGTATTTTACTGACCACTATTATGAGAGCATCTCACTCTGATGACCCATCACAGCAGGTATTTCTGTACCTTCCTCTTACACTGATGAGTAAATCTCATGTATTTTAGCCCCTAGTGTCCTCTTGCCTTAGTAAATGTGATTATGGTACTGTATTAGTAGTTTACTTTTTTGATAGAGAAACTGGCTTTGTCCTGAAGGAGTTTTGGCTCAAATTAGCAGGAAAGTAATGAGTTATCTTATATAATAAAAGCCTAATATGCAAATTGTTCCCTTGGGCGGTCATTGGACCAGGAGACCGGGAGTTCAACCACTCGCTATGACATGCGCTGACCACCAGGGGGTGGTGCCGAACATGGCGGGTGTCAGCAACACAGTGCTGGCAGCGGGTGGCAGTGGAGGCACTGCCAACCCTGATGGGCCCCAATGAGAGCAGGACCCCGGCAGGATGGTGGAGCAGGTGATCAGGCGGTGCCAGGCCAAGGCAGGTGCGAGTGGGGACCCAATCGCCCCACTCCCAGGAGCTGAGGGAGCTGGGCAAGAGGCCTGGCCCCAATCAATCGCCCCGCAGACGGCGACCAGCTGCTGGCAGGCCCTGATCACCCAAATGGAGCCAGGTTTTGGGCTGGGGTGGGGAACTGGGGGTGGGTGGCAGTGACCAACCTCCCGTGAAACCCAGGCAGAGGGCTGTGACCTCTTGACAGCTACCTGGAGGTGGGCATGATGGGGACTGAGGTGCAGTGAGAATGTGGGGTGTCCGCCGAGCTTGCTCTTACTTCCCCTGCTACCCTCCCCTGGGACGCCAGGGCTCACGTGCCAGGGAAGGCCCCGCGCTCAGGTGCCGGGTGCCCTTGAGGAGCCTGCCTCACACCCATGTGGCCTCATCCAGGTGAGCCGGGACACAGCTGCCAGGACCGCAGGGGCTGGTCTGGCTCCCCATGGGCTCACGCAGGAGCTGGTCTGCAAGACCAGCTGGGAGAGAGCACTCTGTCTGCCCAGCTTCCATGCAGCACCTCTGGGCAGCCCAGAGGCCCACGCTGCGTTCCGGCCTGCAGCGTCCGGCCGCACTCTCCACATCTCCTTGTGGGGACTTGGGCACCATGACTCAGAGGGGGGCGCGCAGGGGCCCGGGGACCCAGGTGCTGCCCAGGGCCCAGAGGTCAGCTGGGACCTGCCCTTCCACGCCAGACACTCGTGTTTGGATCGCCTGCCAGCCCTAGGGACCGCACCAGTGCACGATTTTAGTGCACCAGGCCTCTAGTTTTGTAAGAAATGGCATGAACAATTGAGATGGTGAAACAAAATACACTATTCATACAATTCTGCAGATAAATTTATATCAAATAACTCAGAGTTTAATAACAACTGTACCTTGCTAATCAACACAGGTAGAGTATGAATGCTATAGAACACCATGAAATAACCTGAACATCAACAATATATGAACTTTCTATTAAAAATGAACTGTTAAATAGGACACTATTTCCTATAACCTACTTAATTCCATTATAATGTATGTTCTTTTTATTATTGTGGCAAAAAAGCACATAACATAAAATACTCTCTGAATAATTGCATGTGTGTTATTAATGCTGCTCGTGGCATCTAGTAAGATCGTGCAATGACTTTTCTGAATCAGCAGAGACAAATGTATTCAATATAGTTTCAGAACCACATTTATTTATTTTTATTTATTTATTTTTTTGCTGAAGCTTAATATTTTGAGGGGGAAAAAACATATTCATATAAAGTATTTTTCCTCAAACTTGCCACAGCTTTAGGATTGCCTGGGAAGGGGAATTGTTAAAAGTAGAATCTTCCCTGGAGATGTTGGTTCAGTGGTTCTGGGGTAGAAAAGGGATGTAGAATTTTCACAAGTGCCTCAGGTGATTGTTTTGTATAGGCTGAAAACACAGAAGCAAAGAAATGCATATCTCTATTTATTAGAATATCTCACTTCTCAAATATGCTGGATAACATGTTGTTAATACTGTCTCCTAATAGTCATTAATGAGTAATGAAGGTACCTATTCTTAGAAGCTTTGAATACTTACAGGTATTGCTGCCACCTTGATTCCCTGTCTGCTGTTGTAACATCAATCATTAGCACCTCTGAGAGTAATGGGCCTGTTATGTGAAGGTCTTGATAAGCCCAAGCATAATTCTACCAGTCCCTTGTGAAACATCCAAAAGGGGAGGTTCCTGAAACAAAGCCTTGGAAAAATTAACCACACTTATTATCCACACTAATGGTAAAGATTGGTTCAACAAATAGTTGATTAACCAAGATAAATATTCACCTTGAATGTTTTATTTGGGGTCAGACAAAAATTTTGGATACTGAGCATGTCTTCTTTTCCTTTATGGATAACAATTACTTTTATATTCACAAGTGACAAACATCTGCCTTTTACATAGAAGAGAAACATGACATGAACATTAAATCATAAAACTGATGAACTGAAACCGTTAGAAATCTATGAACTGATATTAAAGCCAAAAAGCAAGCTTACAAAATATGTGCAATTTAATTACATTATTTGACAACAAAAATAAATATATAAATAAAGTATATTTCTATATGAATAGAAAAACATAAAGACTAAAAAGAAATACATCAAAATGCAAATAGTAGTTTTTCTGATTCTAAAAATATAAGTAAGTTTAGTTTTTTCTCCTATTTTAAATCTTAACAATTGATGTGCATTATATTTACAATAAAAATTGTTTAATATTATATCAAAAAATCACATTGCTTTTTTCTGAAATATTACTGAAAATAGATTCTTTTGGTAAACTTGCTTTTTAATTAGTCCTTAAAACTAACCTTGGAAATTTTGTCTTATATTTGTACATCAACATTAGCAGTAAATTCATACACCCAAAATGAGCTGGAGAAAGTTCAGACTGAAAGGTGTATTTGATAAGATGACACTAATAATACACTGTCAATTCTATTTATATATCTTCCATCTCATTTGTAAATTTAGCTCCAGATGAAAACAATTCAATCTTTGACAAAAAAATAACAATATTATTATTTTTTTAAAATTATTTAACAAAAGCTTTAGGGAAAAGGTTATGCAAATAATTGCCTTATAACCTTTTCAAAATCTGAAACTATTTACCTTTCAAAGTGAAAATGTCATTTTATGACATGGTTATTTAGGGAATACTTATGGTTGCCTCCAGTGCATTGGGTCCTAGGGCAAACATTTCCTCCTAAGCCTTAGACTAAGGAGTTGGGTGATCATAGATAAGAATGGATTTGCTGGAAGGTTTAATGTGAACATGATTATGCTCTCTTTTAACATCTTATAGAAGTAATGCAAACAAAAAATTATAATAGACAGAGATTGCTTTGAAATACTAAAAACACACTTAAAAACCACACATGGTTTCGACCAAGTTAAAGTAAGATGATCCAGATTTAGTCTCCCACCAGAAATAACCAACACAGCTTATCTGCTCTGGATATAGCTCCTAAAGCATGTATTAAAAAAAAAAAACAGTTACAGTTACAGTTAAGAAGCCAACAAAGGAGATAAAATAAAACAGTAATAATAAAAATGTCTATTAATCTGAAGGAATGCAGAAGAGGAGGAAAGGAAAGCAAAGAGCAGATGTAAGGAAGGAAAGTCAAATAAGATGGTAGATTTAAACCCAAACATGTCAATGATCATATTAAGTATAAATAACCTTTAGAAATGAATTAAAAAGAAAAGATTTTCAGATGACATGAAAAAGAAAAAAATAATTAAATGCTACCTGTTTTTAATACAAAGGCACAAACATGTAAAAATGAAAGGATATATGACTGAGCCAGATTTTATGAATGGAACCCAGAACAGATTACTCTACATTCAACATTAAAATTTAGAGTAAAAAGAATAATAATGATATGTGGTCATGGATGCTTTCCTTCTCTTCTTTATTTGTACACAGGCCAGAGCTTTGTCTCTAAGCATAGACCTTGGGTCATAACTCAGATTCCAGGAGAAGCTAGTTAGGGAATAGACTACATTGAAGTTGAGAACAGATAGCACATCTGAAGATGCTATAATTTATCTAAAGGCCGTGCCAGGGAAGGCCCCGCGCTCAGGTGCCGGGTGCCCTTGAGGAGCCTGCCTCACACCCATGTGGCCTCATCCAGGTGAGCCGGGACACAGCTGCCAGGACCGCAGGGGCTGGTCTGGCTCCCCATGGGCTCACGCAGGAGCTGGTCTGCAAGACCAGCTGGGAGAGAGCACTCTGTCTGCCCAGCTTCCATGCAGCACCTCTGGGCAGCCCAGAGGCCCACGCTGCGTTCCGGCCTGCAGCGTCCGGCCGCACTCTCCACATCTCCTTGTGGGGACTTGGGCACCATGACTCAGAGGGGGGCGCGCAGGGGCCCGGGGACCCAGGTGCTGCCCAGGGCCCAGAGGTCAGCTGGGACCTGCCCTTCCACGCCAGACACTCGTGTTTGGATCGCCTGCCAGCCCTAGGGACCGCACCAGTGCACGATTTTAGTGCACCAGGCCTCTAGTTTTGTAAGAAATGGCATGAACAATTGAGATGGTGAAACAAAATACACTATTCATACAATTCTGCAGATAAATTTATATCAAATAACTCAGAGTTTAATAACAACTGTACCTTGCTAATCAACACAGGTAGAGTATGAATGCTATAGAACACCATGAAATAACCTGAACATCAACAATATATGAACTTTCTATTAAAAATGAACTGTTAAATAGGACACTATTTCCTATAACCTACTTAATTCCATTATAATGTATGTTCTTTTTATTATTGTGGCAAAAAAGCACATAACATAAAATACTCTCTGAATAATTGCATGTGTGTTATTAATGCTGCTCGTGGCATCTAGTAAGATCGTGCAATGACTTTTCTGAATCAGCAGAGACAAATGTATTCAATATAGTTTCAGAACCACATTTATTTATTTTTATTTATTTATTTTTTTGCTGAAGCTTAATATTTTGAGGGGGAAAAAACATATTCATATAAAGTATTTTTCCTCAAACTTGCCACAGCTTTAGGATTGCCTGGGAAGGGGAATTGTTAAAAGTAGAATCTTCCCTGGAGATGTTGGTTCAGTGGTTCTGGGGTAGAAAAGGGATGTAGAATTTTCACAAGTGCCTCAGGTGATTGTTTTGTATAGGCTGAAAACACAGAAGCAAAGAAATGCATATCTCTATTTATTAGAATATCTCACTTCTCAAATATGCTGGATAACATGTTGTTAATACTGTCTCCTAATAGTCATTAATGAGTAATGAAGGTACCTATTCTTAGAAGCTTTGAATACTTACAGGTATTGCTGCCACCTTGATTCCCTGTCTGCTGTTGTAACATCAATCATTAGCACCTCTGAGAGTAATGGGCCTGTTATGTGAAGGTCTTGATAAGCCCAAGCATAATTCTACCAGTCCCTTGTGAAACATCCAAAAGGGGAGGTTCCTGAAACAAAGCCTTGGAAAAATTAACCACACTTATTATCCACACTAATGGTAAAGATTGGTTCAACAAATAGTTGATTAACCAAGATAAATATTCACCTTGAATGTTTTATTTGGGGTCAGACAAAAATTTTGGATACTGAGCATGTCTTCTTTTCCTTTATGGATAACAATTACTTTTATATTCACAAGTGACAAACATCTGCCTTTTACATAGAAGAGAAACATGACATGAACATTAAATCATAAAACTGATGAACTGAAACCGTTAGAAATCTATGAACTGATATTAAAGCCAAAAAGCAAGCTTACAAAATATGTGCAATTTAATTACATTATTTGACAACAAAAATAAATATATAAATAAAGTATATTTCTATATGAATAGAAAAACATAAAGACTAAAAAGAAATACATCAAAATGCAAATAGTAGTTTTTCTGATTCTAAAAATATAAGTAAGTTTAGTTTTTTCTCCTATTTTAAATCTTAACAATTGATGTGCATTATATTTACAATAAAAATTGTTTAATATTATATCAAAAAATCACATTGCTTTTTTCTGAAATATTACTGAAAATAGATTCTTTTGGTAAACTTGCTTTTTAATTAGTCCTTAAAACTAACCTTGGAAATTTTGTCTTATATTTGTACATCAACATTAGCAGTAAATTCATACACCCAAAATGAGCTGGAGAAAGTTCAGACTGAAAGGTGTATTTGATAAGATGACACTAATAATACACTGTCAATTCTATTTATATATCTTCCATCTCATTTGTAAATTTAGCTCCAGATGAAAACAATTCAATCTTTGACAAAAAAATAACAATATTATTATTTTTTTAAAATTATTTAACAAAAGCTTTAGGGAAAAGGTTATGCAAATAATTGCCTTATAACCTTTTCAAAATCTGAAACTATTTACCTTTCAAAGTGAAAATGTCATTTTATGACATGGTTATTTAGGGAATACTTATGGTTGCCTCCAGTGCATTGGGTCCTAGGGCAAACATTTCCTCCTAAGCCTTAGACTAAGGAGTTGGGTGATCATAGATAAGAATGGATTTGCTGGAAGGTTTAATGTGAACATGATTATGCTCTCTTTTAACATCTTATAGAAGTAATGCAAACAAAAAATTATAATAGACAGAGATTGCTTTGAAATACTAAAAACACACTTAAAAACCACACATGGTTTCGACCAAGTTAAAGTAAGATGATCCAGATTTAGTCTCCCACCAGAAATAACCAACACAGCTTATCTGCTCTGGATATAGCTCCTAAAGCATGTATTAAAAAAAAAAAACAGTTACAGTTACAGTTAAGAAGCCAACAAAGGAGATAAAATAAAACAGTAATAATAAAAATGTCTATTAATCTGAAGGAATGCAGAAGAGGAGGAAAGGAAAGCAAAGAGCAGATGTAAGGAAGGAAAGTCAAATAAGATGGTAGATTTAAACCCAAACATGTCAATGATCATATTAAGTATAAATAACCTTTAGAAATGAATTAAAAAGAAAAGATTTTCAGATGACATGAAAAAGAAAAAAATAATTAAATGCTACCTGTTTTTAATACAAAGGCACAAACATGTAAAAATGAAAGGATATATGACTGAGCCAGATTTTATGAATGGAACCCAGAACAGATTACTCTACATTCAACATTAAAATTTAGAGTAAAAAGAATAATAATGATATGTGGTCATGGATGCTTTCCTTCTCTTCTTTATTTGTACACAGGCCAGAGCTTTGTCTCTAAGCATAGACCTTGGGTCATAACTCAGATTCCAGGAGAAGCTAGTTAGGGAATAGACTACATTGAAGTTGAGAACAGATAGCACATCTGAAGATGCTATAATTTATCTAAAGGCAAATGAAAATAAATAGAAATCACTGTACATTTGAACCAAACACATGCCTACAAATTAGGTGTTTACAACTCTTGGAACAGACTTTGATCCCTCAAAACAATGGGTGTCTGTGCCTAGAACTTGACCAGGCTCAGAATGGCACTCCAACAATATTTGGGGTGCAGAGTCAGGTCCTCTCAAGTGAACCATAGAATGGCCTGACATTGTTGGAAGCTTCCTTTAATGGATTCATTTTTAGGGAGCATGAATTGAGCTTGGTTCCAAAGAGAATTAATAAAATAGCTCAAAGTGATTTTAAAATTTAATGACATCTGAAATCTGGCCTTTTGTTGAATAGGATGAGACTTGAATAGTGCCATCAGTTATTATCTACAGCTTTCTTATTTGTATTGATTCCTTTCAAGCTCATGATTTGAACCTCTGTCAATGCCTAAGTAGTTCCACTAAATTAAAGATAGGTGCAAATTAGTCACTTCTTTTTTTTTTTTTTAATTACTAACAACAGCATGCTAATCATAGTTATATCTGAAGGGCTGACGACAGAAATTGATTACACATGCAATGATTCTTACATGGGTCTCTCAAGAGGCCCTTCTGAAGGAACAGAAGTAGACTCAGCTATTACAAGGTTTTCCACAAGAACTTCTAGTCATCCTCAGTGGAGGAGGCCACTTACCTGATTGCTTCAGTCCACTATCCAGTGGACAGGGAACATGATTTGGAAGATGTGCTGGAAATGCCCCATATGCTCTTGAGATCCATTCTCTGTCTTCTCCACTTTGCTCTGTGTCCTGGAGTCCCAAATTGCGAGGAATGCATTAAGTCTTTCTTGCTCTCTGATTTCTGGTTGTACTCAACAAATGAGGGATATTGGGAAGAGATCAGAGGGAGGGAGGGGCATAAAGACCTGGTACTTACTTTTTTTTGGCTCCTCTAGGTGGTTCCATGAGTGGTTCTCATCCCTCAACCAAAGGACACACTCCCATCAAGGGGCCTCCCTTCTCAGCAGAGCTCTCACTCTCTGTAACCCAGTAGTGGCTTCCTCTCCTTGCCTCTTTGAGAGGAAGAATAGTAATGGTTCCACTGTCACCAGCTTTGAAGTGGTCATCATATCTATTGCTTTTCCTAAGCCCAGCCCACATCTTTTAAAATAGTTCTTATTAAATGCTTGCTTCCCAATCAACCAGCTTGAAGAAGCTATCAATTTTTGCTGGGGGTCCAACTAATACACATGTGGAGTGAGGATAAGAAGCAGTTGACCAGGTACAAGAGAAAAGGCCTGATGCTATGGACAAGCTGTCTGAGTAATACAATAAATAACAAATAAGAGTGTGTGGGCACCAACAGGAAATCTGCTTTAGAAGGTATCTTTATAATTCTCTGAAGCTTGTAATTAAATTTAAGTGGATAGCATTCAGAAATCACATAGCAAAATACAGCTTAATTTGATTATTAAGATAGCCTAAGTAAAACTTATCTAAGATATTCTTAAGTTCAATCTTTATTCAAAGATATAAACAAAATCTGTTTAAAATTCTTTATCATTTGTATTATCCAATATTGTAAGGGACAAAGAATTACCAGAAAAAGATAATGAGAATATAAATAAATATGGAAAAGAAGATAATCCTGGAGGAATGGACTGGCATTGAATTAGTCATGAAGCTATAAATTGCTTATGGCTTTCTTACCTAACATGACTTTGCAGAAACTTCTAATGAAAACAAAGTCTTAACAAAACGTGTTTTTGGAAAATTCTATATAAGGAATCCATTTAGTTCTGTTGCAGTGCATTTTTACTGATGAGATAAATAAAATGATGAAATTCTGGATGTCCTATAAAACATGAAGACCATGGGTCTTAGGGGAATTACACAAAGTGAAAGTTCTCATATGACTTACACTCAACAAGCAGGTCTAAAGTGTGCATAGGTGGTATGAAGGCTAATAGCAGTCATGTGAGCTTGAAGTCAGTTCACTTTGGAGTAATATTCCCTGGTTGAGTTCTTGTGTTTCTTCTTTCATCTGAGCAGCCTCATTTGATCCGAGGAATGTTAATAGCTAAGCAGTGCATATGATCAATTCTCTAGTGAGCAGCGAGTTTTCCTAATAATATTTCCTCAGACAGAGAGGAGTGAGTGGATGTTTGCTTATCACACTTCATGTTTCATGTTTCATTAAGCTTAAATTCAGAAACCATTCTATATTCCAAATGTGCAATACTTAGAAAGCTGAAATGTTCTCAAGAAGATCAAAATGTCTTACCAGTGTATCCAGCTGGACTATTTTACTACTCAAAATGTGGTTTCATTACAAATGAATTGGCCTTCAGGGGAGAATTTTCCCAAGAATATGAACTCTGACTACTTAATAGTACCAGTGAGCATGACTTACACAAAGTGATCTGTGTAAATGAAGGCTGTGGATGCTGGAAGCTGGTACGGAATACATTTCACAAAGATATCTTTGTGTATGCTTTAAAAATGTGTGCCTGGGATTACTCAGATGGGGATGTGCTAAATCATCAAGCAACCTTTTTCTCACACTTGGGTCTGCCATGAAAAGATAAGGGGAAGCATTTTATTTTCTTGAAGGAAAGTGTATTCCCGTGAGAAGATGGCAAGTTTTTTCCTGAAGGTTTCTGAGAAATGGACAGTTACATTTCTGGGAAAAAGCCGGTGTGGACTTCTTCCATCTAAAGAGTAAATTATGAGCCCTGGCCTGTTTTACTCAGTGGTTAGACCGTCAGCCCGAGGACTGAAGGGTCATGGGTTCAATTCCCAGTCAGGACACATACCTCCCTTGTGGGCTTGATCCCCAGCCCTGGTCGGGTGGGAACAGGAGGAAACTAATTGATGTATGTGTCTCTCTCACATCCACATCCATGTTTCTCTCTCTCTACCCCCTCCCCTCTCCCCTCCATTCTCTCTCTCTAAAATAATAATAATAAAAAAGAGTATATTATGATCCTGGAGTTTCTAGGGTTCCAATGACACTGCCTGCCTGCACTCTCAACCTTTAGCCTTTATCATATTTGACTTCCAGATCTATTTAGGGTCTAAAGCAATAAAGGTGAAGTAGTTCCTCTGATGATAAAAAACCAGCCTAAGTCACTCTGCATAAATTTATCTGAGGTCCCTCATCTCTTTCAAAGGAAAAGTGAAGTCCTTACAATGGTTACCAAGGACTTACTTCAGTCTTTTCCCTCTCTGACCTAATTCTTGTCCATATAAGAATCGTCCAAACCTATAGAGAATTTTCATGAGTTTATTTGAGCCTAAATGACAAGGTAAGCCCAGAGCCAGATCTCAAACACTCCTGAGGATAACCGTTTTGCAGCTTCTTTTATGCATTTGAAATGAAGAAGGGAGGTCAGGAAGTCTACATGAAGGTGGGGATCAGATTAAAGGATAGTTCACAAGATTCTGAGCCTGGAGAGTGAGCATTCTTTATTTACTAGTAGAAGGAGCAATCTGAGAAGAAGTATTTCCAAGAGGCATTAGCCTGGATGCACGGAAACAATGGGCAGGGCTCTCTTAAGGCAACGATAAGCCTTTTACTAAAAAGGGCATGTCTACTCAGCATGACCTTTCCAGTTAGAAATTTATCATCAGCCTGGCTGGCTTGGCTCAGTGGTTGAGCATGGACCTAGGAACCAGGAAGTCACAGTTTGATTCCCTAGTGTAGGGTGTGCAGGAGGCAGCCAATCAATGATTCTCTCTCATCACTGATGTCTCTGTCTCTCTTCCCCTCTGAAATGAATTAAAAAATATATTTTTTATAAAAGGAAATTTATCATCAGATCACCCTGTGAAGTTACTTTCCAGAGAACCCCTGTTTTCCTCCATATTCCTTATTCCTGTTCTGCTCCTCCTCTCCTCTCCTTGCTTGCTCACCGTCCGTTCACTTTGCTCTAGCCACACTGACTACCTGTCTGTTCACAGAACACAGAAGCATAGGCCTTTTCTCCAGCCTTTCCTGCACTGGATGCTCTTCCCAGATATCTGATGGCTAACTCCTGCATCACTCAGGCTGTTACATTCACCTTGGCACCGACTTCAACCTCGACCCTCTATTTGATAAAGTAAACAGCCATCCATTCTCCACTCCACCAGCTTTGTCCTCCTTCCTGGCCCACTTTAATTCTGTTTCCAAAGTATGTATGACCTTCTAAAATACTATATCACTTATTTATGTGTCATGTTTATTTTTATTATCCATCTCCCTCCTCTGGGATATAAGTAGCATCAGGAGGAAGCCTTGGTTCTTTAATTCACTGGGCTCTCATTGGCACCCAGAGCAGTGGCTGGCCTGAAGTAAGTGGCAAAGAAATATGTGTCTAATTTTGGGGACTGCATATGAAAACAAGAGCACCCAAGTTAAGGCAGAGATCACCTTGATCTATTTATTTGAAGTGTATTTTAAAAAATCGAAAACTTAAAAATATCTCAAACATATGAATCATACTGAGAAAGAAAAAATAGTGCTTAAAAAATCAGCCATAAGTCTTTAAAATATGCTATTTGCTATGTAGAGTAGTTGTCAGCAAACGATGGTCAGGGCCAAATGTGGTCACCTTTTTTTAAATCAAAGATTAATTGGAACACAGCAACATCTATGCAATTACATATTGTCTAAGGCTGCTTTTTCTCTACAACAGCAAAGTTGAGTAGTGTGATAAAAACCTGGCAAGAAAGGCCTAAATTATTATGTGGCTCTTTAGGTAGTTTGCTGAGCCCTGATTTAAATCAAAGTTACTGATATTTTGCAAATAAATTTGTTTCTGAATTCTAGTAGTTTCCAGTAGTTGTCCAAATAAACATTTTCACTTATATGTTAAGAGAGTGGAATGGATATGAACAAGAGAAACTGCTCATGTCATTGCTTCTACATTATAGCTGCTCCTCTCTTTCTCTAATATATCTTAAGTGTTTGAATTTTCCAGTAATTATGGACTTAAATTGAAATATGCCAAGATTATACACACAATGGCCTCTTGAAGTCCCTTCTTAACTTATTTTATTACTCAGAATTCTTTATATACCTTAATGTTACTTTACATTTTATTTACATATTATACTATGCTGATTTAATTGGTATATATGTCTTCTGTGCCCTTTTTCTATTTAAAAAACAGTTCCCTTGACATTCTTTAAATGGTATTGTCAGGCACTCTTTTACTATATTTATTCTTCAATAATTTACTTGAAGAAAGATATAATTTTCCTTAACATTTAGTCTTAATGTTAAAATTAGTGTACCCTACTTAGCAACATCATTGTTAACCTAAGAGCTGCATTAAAATTAATGATAGAAAAAATCAGATTAAGGTGACAGATTTATCATTATGTTTAGCAAAATATATAATACATAGTACTTTAAGGTAATGCATTTAGGTGCTATTTTAAATGGCACTTAATTGGATATATTCAAAGCTCTTCTCTCATCAAAAATTAGAGTCTTTTTAAGTCAAGTCCCTGGATAATTCTAGTGAAAAAGTATCTTTTCTTAATTCTGTAGGTATGTTTTACATGTGTCCTGGGTGAATGCATTTGCTTAGATAGACAGATAGATGATAGATTTCATGTTAGACCTAAATTACTAGAAAATTGACTGTTTCATTTGGAACTTTGTAAATATAGACCTAAGGAAAAACACATTTGGTGGCAATTATAAAGGATTTTTGTCTTACCACCATTAATACCATTCTTCATGTCATTAAAATATTAAAGGGTATGCATGCACATCGGATTCACAATAAATATTTGTTCAGCAACTACCAATATGAGAAAGTCCTTGCTGAAAAATATGAGAGTGTCTGGCTTATCTGCTGTATCACCATCAGTTATATTGCTGGATATTACAAAGTTGTATAAATAGGAAGATATTATCATGCTATAAGTCACAGGGGTATAATATTGTATGATCATTGCATGTGTAGAAGAAAATAGATAGAAGTATAAAAGGAGAGGCTCAAATGAGACATTTAATCCAATTATTTCACCTGGAAAAAAGAGAGGATCCAGGGAGTACTTTTCATATACATCCTTCAGGAATTCTTCATAATATGGAACGTATATGCATCTTGTATGTTTTTTAAATTCATTCCTGACTCCAGTTAGTTGCCTGAACAAACCACATGTTTTCTGAGTTTGCATAGCAAGCTCTTTCTTTTTTTCCTGCTTGTCTAGCTAATTAGGCTTCAGCTTAAAACTCTCTTCAGAGTGACCATCCTCAACTCTTAGAATTTATTTGATCCCTCCAATTGTGTTCCCATTAAACTGTTTTCTTTTCATTACACTTATAATTATTTGTTTAATGTATATTATATTCAATAGCATAACATCTGTATCTAATTATGTATTCACTGTTTGTGTAACATCTGTATCTCCAGTGACAAGGACATCGCCCGGCACAACTAGATGCTTAATAAATACTTTTTGAATGGATAAAAGAGACTTCCGGTGAGAGGGCTCTGTAAGTTTCAAAGACGTGTGCATTTTCAGAGAAGCAGACACCAAGATGGGATTAGTTATGCAAAATATTTGTTATGAGGGGAGCAGGAGAAAGTGGGAAAGCCTTCAGATTGTGACTTCTGTGGAAGGAGAGAGGGGCTGGAGCAGTATGGTGTAGAAAGAATGCTGGACAACATGCAGTTCTAAAGGATCTTTGACCTTGCCAATGGGGAGTTCTGGAAGGAAAGGTATCCATTGGAAGTCTCAGGTCTTACCAGGATGGGTCTGTCTAGATATTCCCACCAGGCTCAGTCATCACCTATGATCAACCACCATCCAGAGAGACGACAGCTGGGGTAATCAACCAATGTTGCTCTTTGTAGGAGAAGATCAGAAAGGAGTATTTTGATGGTTGCCACACAAGATCACACTAAAGGAGAGTCTCTACTAAATGGCTTTTGTGATGCTCATTTACATAAAACCTCTAAAAGTATATGTGAGCATAGTAGAAGTAAAGAATAATTTGCAATTCTAGGTAAATATTGTTCATTACATCTTATTTGGCATGGGCATTTTGATCTAGTTACAATAAAGTTATGCTTCTTGTGCTTAATTTTCCAAAATCAAAATGAAATATTAAACCTTTGTAAGAAAATGGAAAAGAAAATAAAGGTTAATATAGTGTTTATAAATGGCAGCTTTTCCTGAACTGGACTGCATGGGCTAATTACTGATGCTACATTGGTGGAGCAGGCATTTTGTTTTCTCATTAATCATCTCTTGAGGTACAGTTGACAGCCTCCATGAAAGATTAGCCAGGGCAGAAAATCCTGCCCGATGCCTTTAACGTTCCGTGAGCAGCAGGCAGTGTGCCCCTGGCATCTAGGATGCCCTTTAATCCCCGAGCTCCATTACCAGTTTCGTTTCAACAACTGGGCCATTTAAAACAGGAAGATGTATTGCCTGTGCTACTAGATTTGTTTAGCAAGCAAGTGAAGAACCAAGAGCAAAAACACAGAAATGCACTGTCTTTAAGATAGTGCAAAGTCCTGTGGGCTATGGGCTGACAATGCTGTATGTCAAGATCTTTGCTAAGCTTCATGTGAAAGTCTTAAATCCTGGCTGTTGGGAGTGGGCTTTAGGAAACTATTTTGTCCTGAGTGAGTCAGTTAGGATCTAACTCTTAGGTCTCTGCAGACTCAGGCTAAACCTTGAAGTCTGGGTTCAGTGAAGATGCCTCACTCACTCTGAGAGGAGATAAAATTACCAAGAATACCTTTTTATGTTATACTTGGAAAACTGGCTTTTATATACTCACTAAAGAGATCAATTTCCTTTAGAAGGGCCGTTAAGGTAGCCTAGTATTAAAAATCTGGCAAAATCATGTTAAAATGGCTGGTGTCAATGAAACCAGGTAAAAGCATTAACTTTGAATATTTGATTTTTTTCTTCCTTTAGAAAGATGACATTTACAAATATGGATGATATGTGAATAAAATTTGCTAGGATAAGGTAAATAAAAACATCATTTCCAACACTACTAAAACTATTTTCAAGTTATTACAAATTCAAAAGGTGGAGGTATAAACAAGAAAGATACAAACTATGTTTTTATGAATGACTAGGGGCCCAGTGAATGAATTTGTGCACCTTGAAATGAACTGTGGGCTGCGAGGCTGCGGTCAGCACAGGGGCAGGTCTTGGCCCATCCTCCATGCCCCCGTCCAGCCCCTCCCACTGCAGCCCAATCCTCTCTCTACTGGAAGCCCCACTCCCGCTGTCACAGCTCCCATGTGCTGTTGGCAGTGCTGGCCCCACTTGCACCAGCTGACAGCGTGGAGCCATTGGGGCCAGAGCCAGCAGTGGGTACGAGCAGTGGCTGCTGCCCCAATCACCCCTCAGGAGCAGGGGGAGGTGGAGAAGCCCTCAGTCTATTAGTCATTTTTTTTTCTTTTAGTAGGCATGTACAGGGTGAGCCCTGGTGAGAAGTCTGTCATATATATAAAATCTTTATTGTTGAAAGTATTATATATGTCCTCTTTTTTCCACCATTGACCTCTTCTAACCTGCTCCCAGTCCCCCACCCCAGGTCTTCACCACCCTATTGTCTGTGTCCATGGTTTCTGCATATACGCATACAATTTCTTTGGTTGATCTCTTCCCACCCACCCACCTCACCTTCCCTCTGAGGTTAAGCAGCATGTTCAGAGACATGCTTCTATGTCTCTGGGTCTATTTTATTTATCATTTAATTCTGTTCATTAGATTCCTGTCCATATCTTGAAAGAATTTCCAGCATGACCTACATTACAGGCTGGGGAGGTGAAGATTTGGAAGCAAGAAAAGGAAGAAGATGAGCTCCAACTCCATCCCCTGAGAAGGGCCATGCTGAGGTTGCACATGAGGTACTTCCATTTACTCGAGGTTTGCTTGGAGACAGAAAGACAGAGCCTAGAAGGGGCTCCACACTGCAGGTAAATGACCCCTCTCCTCAGGAGCTCTAAATTCCTAGTAGGAAGGGAAAATACATCCCGCATATCAGATATTTACATTACGATTCATAACAGTAGCAAACTTATAGTTATGAAGTAGCAACGAAAATAATTTTATGGTTGGGGGTCACCACAACATGAGGAACTGTATTAAAGGGTCACGGCTTTAGGAAGGTTGAGAACCACTAGCTCAAGTCCCTGAAGACGGAAACACATGGCAAGAGAAAAGGAGCTTCCCCATAGGAACCCTCCTTCCTGATATGTCTACAGCAGCAAAACCAAAGTGAAGTTAACATCTCAGTGAATAATCCTGCCAAACTGTATGTAGGCTTTACGAGTACAGGGACTTTACAACAGAATCGAATTCTCTTTCTGGATACGTACTTCATGGCAAGTCTTCAATAACTACTTATTATGTGCACCTGTGTGAGCAGAGGGATTGTGATTTTCATTTTATTTCCTTAAACACAAACCTTCAAATGACTCACTTTAATTAATTAATTAACTAATTAATTAACTAAAAATATTTTTATTGTTTTCAGAGAGAGGAAGGGAGAGGGAGAGATAGAAACATCATGATGAGAGAGAATAATTGACCTGCTGCCTCCTGCATGCCCCCTACTGGAGATCTAGCCCACAGCCCCAGTATGTGTCCTTGACCAGACTCGAACCTGGGACCCTTCAGTCCGCTGGTCGATGTTCTATTGCCTGAGCCAAACTGACTAGGGCTGACTCGCTTTAATTTATAAGTGAAAGTGGAATTTTCTTATCCAAGCATCCAAGGCTTTCATGTCTGCTGCTCACAAATCTTTCCACGTTATGTTCTACGCCTGCCCAACAGAATTTTCCCATTCTGATCAAAGGGGGTCGAGTGAAAATTAGTGATGACATGCTCATTTTCTGATTGTTTAGATCCTGTTGCTTCTCCTTCTAGCCAATCCTACCCATCCTTTAATATCCAATTCAAATTTCCCTTTTTCCTCATAATTAATTTTCCTAAACTACCCAAGATTTCCTCCCCCCACCCCAAGACTAGTTATAATGTATACTGACTTGTACAACTCAATCGTTATTTTTCAAATTTTTTTTTTATATAGCTGTTGATTTTTGTGTGTACGTCTTTTCTCTTAAATGAATACTATTCTGGAGGATAAGAAATGTTCCTATACTTTTTCTACTTGCTCTTGTGCCTGGAAGAGCACTGAGCAGACCAGAGCCACTCAGCTCATCTCACTGACTGTGGGATAAGTAAACAAAAGCCCAATGTGTCATTTCCTGCCTCTACTGGGCCGTTTAGTGGTCAGCTGAACATCCTTCACAGCAATTTGTGTTTCTGAGTCAAGTAACATTGTAATCAAGCATCCTCCAAAGTCAGAATTTGTCACTGTGCTCCCCTTTTCCAAACGGAGAGGCTATTTTTCTAAAGCATTCTGAGACATTATCTTTCATCAAAATCAGCACACAATGAAATTATTACTATTAGCACATCAATTAAAATTATACATGATTTCATCTCAGCTTACTTTTGAACATCACAGGATGCCTTCTCCTAGGTTTAGCTTCAGAATATGGTTATGTCATACAGTGTAGGCAGGAGCATAATGTTTTGCATGCTTGGAATTCAACTTAACAATAATGTCAGATGTTTATAAAAGTTCAAAATCTTGATTAGTAAGTTTTTCCCCATATCTTAAGGAAATGGTCAGAAATATGCTCAAAATTTAGTTAAGGGTGTTATTTATCATGGCATTATTTATAAGGATTAAAAGTTGAAAACTCATTCTTTGTCAAGAAATAGGAATTGATAAAATTGAATTCTGGTATAAAAATTGTGTGTGTATATGTGTTATGTATAAATGTATGTAGTTATTAAAGTAAGATAACTGTCTATATCTAAACTAGTGACCCGGTGCATGAAATTTGCGCACATTAAAAGGGAATTAATTAAAGGAAATATTTTAATATTGCTATTAGCCCCTTCTTTATAATAGAAGTGTCAGAGATGAAAGAAAATTAGTAAAATGTATATGAAAATCTTACTCTTGTCAGAGTCTGGGGCACACCACGGGAACCAGAGTCAAGTCCCTGCCCACCCACGTGTGCCTTGAAATCGCTCAAGATCCAGACCCTGCCGACCCCATCCCTGTCAAGCCCTACCAGGCGGGGTGTGTGGTCTGAGGTAACCCAGCCCGGGCTGGGGCAGGGGGCACGCCTTGAGGTCCCCGTCAAACCCCACGGGTGGAGGGCATGGCCTGAGGTCCCCATCAAGCCCCACCAGGCGGAGGGGCGCAGCCTCAGGTCCCCTGCCCCAGCCCAGTGCCACACAGTCTCAGGTCCCTGCTGATTGCTCATTAAGGCTCATTATGGGAACTCGGCCTCCACTGTGGGTGCAGCCATCTTGTGTTATGGAATCCCTGCCTCCAGTGTGGGCACAGCCATCTTGTTATGGCATGACGGTCAATTGGCATATTCCCTCTTTATTAGATAGGATGTATGTGGTTACTAAAGTAAGATAATTGTCTGTATCCCTGGCCTGTGTTGCTCAGTGGTCAGAGTGTCAGCCCGAGCACCAAAGGTTGATAGATTGGATTCCTGGTCAAGGGCACAGTACCTGGATTGCAGGTTCATCCCTGGGCCACTTGGGGTGCATGGGGGAGGCAACCAATTGAAGCATCTCTTTCACATCATGTTTTTATTTTTTTCTCTCTCTCCCTCTCTCTCTCCCTCTCTTCTTCCCTTCCACTTTCTCTAAAAATCAATAGAAAAAATATCCTCAACTGAGGGTTAACAACAACAAACCATGATTGTCTACATGGTGATACATTGTGGTAAAGTGGTTGATGAACTCCATGAATGACAAATCACATTTAAAAATATAAAATACTAGAGGCCTGGTGCATGAATTCGTGCACCAGTGGGGTCCCTCAGCCTGGCCTGTGGGATCAGGCCTAAACTGGCCCTCCAACATCCCCCGAGGGGTCCCGGATTGTGAGAGGGCACAGGCCAGGCCAAGGGAACCCACCAGTGCACAATCAGGGCCGGGGAGGGATGCAGGTGGTTGGCCAGCCAGGGAGGGGCTGCGGGAGGGCTCCATGGCATGATCAGCTGGACCCCAACAGCAAGCTAACCTATCAGTTGAAGCATCTGCCCCCTGGTGGTCAGTGCACATCAGAGCGAGCAGTTGAGCGGCCTTAGCATATTAGCATATTAAGCTTTGATTGGTTGAACGGATGACCGGACACTTAACATATTAGGCTTTTATTATATAGGATGCCCTGGCCAGTGTGGCTCAGTTGGTTGGAGCATCATCCAGTACACGGGAAGGTCACTTCAATTCCCAGTCAGGATACATGCCTGGATTTTGGTCGGTTAAATCCCTGATCAGGATGCATTTGGGAGGCAACAGATAGATGTATCTCTCTCAAGTCGGTGGCTTGTGTTTTGTTTTGTTTTGTTTTTCTCTCCCTTCCTCCTTCTCTGGAATCTATTTTAAAAATATATGAAATATGTTAACATACTAATAAACAAATGGAGGAAGGTCTAAAACATTTACACAAAGGTGATATGTTTATCATTTAGTAAGTGGGGTGGTATATGTTTTTATTTTCTTTTATTCAATTACTATTATCCTATATTTATTTGGGTTAGCCTGGGTAGCTTTGGAAATAGTTGCAAATTTAAACCATAAGTATTAAAGTATGTTATTATCAAGAGAATTAGAAAAAGATCTACACATTCAATAGATTGAATTATGACTGTGAATGCTCAATTAACTGGTGGTAGGATTATGAGATGGGGCTGACATTGTTTCCTGATAAATGGGCGCTAGGTCCTAAGAAAGGAGAAGGTTTGAAAAATATTCTGTCTGCATCCACTGGGGAAAGTCCATGTCCTTCTAGAACAGTGGTTCTCAACCTTCCTAATGCCGCGACCCTTTAATACAGTTCCTCATGTTGTGGTGACCCCCAATTTCATTGTTATAAATTGAACATAATTAAAGCATAGTTATTAATTACAAAAACATTATGTAATTATATATGTGTTTTCCGATGGTCTTAGGCGACCCCTGTGAAAGGGTCGTTCGACCCCCAAAGGGGTCTCGACCCACAGGTTAAGAACCACTGTTCTAGAAGCTGATGCACCTGTGCACAGTCCTCTGCTTCAGCAGCCTGAATGGTTTTATTTCCCTCCTCCAAATGATACGCATACTAATTTATCATAAGACTTCCCTTCTGTGCCTCAGAGGTCATGGAGTTAATGAGAGAGGCATGGTTTACAGGCAGTTCTTCTTCCTTCTAACAAACAATAATAAACTGTCATATGTGGTTATTATAAATACGTTTGAAAATAACTATGAAAAAAATAAATATTTTCACAAAGAGAAGAAAGGCATTAAGGTAAAGAGACTGGACCTGTGTTTATGGAAGAAGTCTGGACAGTAGACTTTGTAACAACAATAGTTATTATTTTCATAGTACCTTCTGTCCTGGCTTCATGAGGATATTTCAAACAATAATTAATTAGGAACTGCGTGTGGATTTAATGAATAGCTCACTGTTGTGTAGTTCTTTAGTGCCTGGGCCATTCAGTTGTTCATACCCTCAGATTTTTCAGGTATTTATTGAGCACCTGCTGTGTGTTCCCAACACAGTGCTGAGATTTAGCAGTGAATAGTCACGTTAGGAAATTAGTATTCCAATTTGTACTCACATGTTTTTCACTGTAGCCTAATGCCCTTGGTGCTTAGCACACTCCTATGGTGTTTTACATGGGTTGATTTGGAAAGAAATGGGATAATCCAAGATTACTTACCTCTGGTTTGCACTACGCTGCCACAGGAAAGTCTCCAGACCAGGCCTTTATAAAGCTGAGATGTGTGAGCACCACCGACACAGGGAACTCTTGGGGCTCTGTCCTGGGAGCTCCTCAGCCAGGTAATTTCACCATTTCTTACTGTTTCTTTCTATACTCTGACCAATATACAAATCCCTTAAGTCATATCCCAACCTTGCCTTTTGCTTTAACATCTGTGGTCCATTCTACTTTTTTTCCCTCCAACTCAGGGCCCCTTCTTAGCAGGATCTTGGGGTCTTATCTTAAATGTCACTTGAAGAGAACTTAGTGAATCTCTCTGAGGTAGGTCTCCTCTTGTTATTTTCTATCTAACCAGCTCCCTCCCTCTCTGATTTTTTGTTTGTGTTTTGCTTTCCTAGCAATAATCACAAGCCTGCAAACATGTTACTTCCTATTTCCTCATGTACTGCCATCACATCCATTAGACTCTAACCTGCATGAGGGCAGTGATCATGTTTACCTTCACTATTGAATTCCTATTGCCTGGCATAGTTTATACAACATAGGAAAGGCACACTGTAACTATTTTTCAAATAAAAAAATAAATCAGTGAATTGTCTAGCTATCATCATCTTCCTTTGAGAGAGGACTTCCAAGAACACCTCACTGGATTGTTGGAAATACTTTATTTGGTCTCCCCTGGAGCACATGCCAACTGACCTCTGTTTGATGAGTGATTGTCTCCATGCAAAGACTGTCTGAAAGTGGACTGCGAGTGGCACAGATTCATTTAAAAGACTTGAGCATGTGACAGAAATGTAATATTCAATTTTAAAGCAAACCCAAAGAGGTTAATTATATTTTCCAAGGTCAATATTTGAATTCGGACTTATCTGACATGAAAGCCCAGGCCATGTCATGCCAAACCAGTCCTGGCTGATGTAATGAGATTGAATTTCTTATCTGCTGACTTCTATCCTAAATGACATTGTATTCCGCACCTCTGGAAGAGAAAAAAATGGGAGGGGAATGGTTGCCAGGCAACCAAGGCACCAGGATGTCCTGGTTGCAGCATAATCAGCTGGAATCTGGCGAAGTTCCCAGGATTAGAGTAACAGGAACAATTATTTATCTGGCCCTTACTATCCTATCAGGGTTGCCTTGAATTCCAAACTTGCATACTAAGATTGCAAACATTATTCCCAACAGCACATGCTCTAAAAATGAAATTGCGTTTTTTAGGATAATTTAAAACTCTATTGGCTAATGATTTATCTATTGATGAATTTACCCAACATTATAATATTAGCCTTGGAGGAGTTTCCACATGAACCATGATTTTAAAAAAGTAAGGTTTTCTAATTTTAAGGCACTTTCATTTCACATGCATAAGTCACATGTCTAGACCATTACGTTACTAAATGTAACTAGTAATGCTGATGTTATTAGTAGATTTAAGATTATAGCCATAACCAGTCTCACATTCCCAAGCAAGGTACTAGGCAGCCATGCAGAGCATGCAAAGAGGGTTGCAGAACCTTCTGTGTAACTCTTAGGCATGCGCTGAAAACATAAGACATTTGAAATTGAAGTGGCTAGGAAAGTGGAAGATCCGTGAGGCTTTCTTTGGACAGAGCGGTGCCGTGTGTCCACTCCCCATCACAGCCCACAGCATGGGGAAGAAATAAGAGCTTTGTTCCCATCAAGACTAGTGAGGGGGCTTCCACCGACCACAGAACTTGCTCTGGGCTCCTGCACTGGAAGGGCAAAGTGAACTAATGGCTTGTACCTGGCAAATCTCAATTGTCAAAAGCTGTCTGCAGGGACCTGCTGCAGCAGAGTTCAGGGTTATAACTGGGAAAGAAACTACTCTGGTGCTGATTAGAGTTCTAAGGTATGTGTGTCCTGTGGGCCTGTGGGCCATACTTGAGAAGATGAAAGGGGTTGCCTGACACCTTGTGATAAAGGTCACTTGGCGAGGCAGAAAAATCTCCTGAGAAGGATGCCAGGAGAGTTCAAAATTGACGGCTGGGGGCTGAGAAAGAAATCGTAAATGGCTAACTTGAAATTGCAATTCTCAGTCATGGGAGGCAAAGGAGATGTCTGTCAGGCTGAGTTAAGAGAGAAGGCAATGGCGGCCCCATTCCACTGCAGGCTTCCTGTTGGAGCCACAGGAGAGGAGACTTTAGTTGGTAACTCAACGTGAGATTATACACTGGGCGAGGCATTTTACTTACTTAACAGAGTCTGTTTTAGAGAACCAAGTGGCTCAAGGTCTTTTCACAATGAGTGTCCAGAAAAGGTAGGGAGCCTGTCTCAGAGTGCGTGAAACTAGCCCCAGAGTGGCATTCCTGAATGATGAGGGGAAATAACACACCGGTTTCCTTTGTTTCTTGTGATTTCTGCTCCTAACAATGCTGGCTTTCTAGATCTTCCCAGAAAATAGCTCCACACTTAGCTTTGCTAGCATTCTTGACATAATTTCAAGCACTTGATAGCTGAATTTCCTAACTTATAGACAGTAACAGGTGAATGGTG